>NC_053426.1:105563854-105930919 GCF_007990345.1 Gossypium hirsutum
GTATCAGAACGAAAGTTTGAGACTGTGCTTGTAGTTTGTGAGTATCCAGAAGTGTTTCCTGAGGAATTACCGGGATTGCCACCTGTTAGAGAAGTAGAATTCGGCATAGAATTGGTTCCAGGTACGACACCTATTTCGATCGCTCCTTATCGTACGGCACCAACCGAGTTAAAGGAATTGAAAGCTCAATTACAAGAATTGACTGACAGAGGTTTTGCGCGACCTAGCTTTTCACCTTGGGGTGCTCCAGTACTGTTCGTGAAAAAGAAAGACGGAACTATGCGAATGTGTATTGATTATCGTCAGCTCAACAAAATGACGATAAAGAATAAATATCCGTTGCCACGGATAGATGACTTATTTGACCAGTTGAAAGGAGCTTCGGTGTTTTCGAAGATTGATTTGCGATCTAGTTATTATCAGTTGCGAGTTAGAGATTCTGACGTTCCTAAGACCGCTTTTAGAACGAGATACGGACACTATGAGTTTTTAGTGATGCCGTTTGGGCTCACTAATGCCCCAGCGGTTTTCATGGATTTGATGAATCGGATATTCAAACAGTATTTAGATCGATTTGTAGTGGTGTTCATAGATGATATTCTGATTTATTCTCACAATGAGTCCGAGCACGCCGAACACTTGAGGTTAGTACTTCAGATTTTGCAAGATAATCAGCTGTATGCAAAATTCAGTAAATGTAAATTCTGGTTAAAGGAAGTCAGCTTTCTAGGGCATGTTGTATCCGCTTCAGGTATTAGAGTTGATCCGAACAAAATTTCAGCCATTCTTGATTGGAAACCTCCAAGGAATGTTTCTGAAGTTAGGAGCTTTTTGGGACTTGCCAGTTACTACAGATGGTTTGTAAAGGGTTTCTCGATGATAGCCACACCGGTGACAAAACTACTTCAAAAAGATGTTAAGTTTGAATGGTCAGAAAAATGTCAGAAAAGTTTCGACCGATTGAAAACCTGTTTAACTAAAGCTCCAGTACTAGTACAGCCAGAATCCGGTAAAGAGTTTGTTATTTACAGTGATGCATCCTTACTTGGGATGGGTTGTGTGTTAATGCAAGAAGGTCGAGTTGTGGCTTACGCGTCGAGGCAATTAAAGCCGCATGAGAAAAACTATCCGACCCATGATCTTGAATTAGCGGCCATTGTATTCACTTTGAAAATATGGCGACACTACTTGTTTGGAGAGAGGTGTCATGTTTATTCGGACCACAAAAGCCTCAAATATTTGATGACTCAAAGAGATTTGAATCTGCGACAAAAACGTTGGCTTGAGTTGTTGAAAGATTATGAGCTCGTCATTGATTATCACCCGGGAAAGGCTAACGTGGTTGCCGATGCTTTAAGTCGTAAATCACTATTTGCTTTGAGAGTGATGAATGTTCACCTGTCCGTTTCATCCGATAATGTGTTAGTAGCAGAATTAAAGGCCAAACCATTATTGATTCATCAAATACTTGAATCCCAGAAAGTCGACGATGAATTGGTTGCTAAACGAGCTGAATGTGTTTCAAATATGGAATCAAAGTTTCAGATTGACGACAATGATTGCTTGACATTCAAGAGTCGATTATGTGTTCCAAGAAATTTGGAACTTATTTCGACGATATTGAGCGAGGCTCATAGTAGTCGAATGTCAGTCCACCTGGGTAGTACAAAAATGTACAACGATCTGAAACGTCAATTTTGGTGGCCTGGTATGAAATGAGACATTTCTAACTTTGTTTCAAAGTGTCTGATATGTCAACAAGTGAAAGCGGAACATCAAGTGCCTTCGGGATTACTTCAGCCTATCATGATACCCGAATGGAAATGGGATCGAGTCACGATGGATTTTGTATCTGGTTTACCATTGACGCAGAGTAAGAAAGACTCAATCTGGGTTATTGTTGATAGATTGACAAAATCTGCTCATTTTATCCCTGTCCGTACGGATTTCTCGCTCGATAAATTGGCAGAATTATATGTCTCCCAAATTGTTCGATTACATGGAGTACATATTTCTATTGTGTCGGATAGAGACCTGAGATTCACATCGCGATTTTGGAAGAAATTGCAAGAAGCATTGGGTACCAAGTTGCATTTTAGCACCGCTTTTCATCCCCAGACCGATGGTCAATCTGAGCGGATAATTCAGATACTTGAGGATATGTTGAGATGTTGTATTCTAGAGTTTTGTGGTTCACGGGAAAGATATTTACCTTTGATTGAATTTGCTTACAACAATAGTTTTCAATCAAGCATTAAGATGGCACCTTACGAGGCTTTGTATGGTCGTAAATGCCGTACACCGTTGTTTTGGACCGAACTTAGTGAAAGTAAAATCTTCGGGGTTGATTTGATTAAAGATGCTGAACAGAAAGTAAAAGTGATCCGTGAAAGTCTGAAAGCAGCTTCAGATCGTCAGAAGTCGTATGCGGATTTAAAAAGAAAAGACATCGAATATCAGGTTGGAGACAAAGTGTTTCTTAAAGTATCACCTTGGAAAAAAATACTCAGATTTGGCCGTAAGGGCAAATTGAGTCCGAGATTCATTGGGCCGTATGAAATATCTGAACGAATTGAGCCGGTCGCATATAGATTGATTTTACCCCCTGAACTTGAAAAGATTCACAACGTTTTTCATGTGTCAATGCTTCGACGTTATATATCCGACCCATCACACGTAATTAATCCATCAGAGGTCGAAATTCAATCTGATTTGAGTTATGAAGAAGAACCAGTTCGTATTTTGGCTCGTGAAGTAAAAGAACTACGAAATAAGAAAATCTCATTAGTGAAGGTACTGTGGCTTAAACATGGGGTCGAAGAAGCTACTTGGGAACTCGAAGACACTATGAAGGATCGATATCCTAACTTATTCGCTGGTAAGATTTTCAGGGACGAAAATTCCTTATGTGCGGGAGAGTTGTGACAACCCTAATTAGACCCTAGTCGAAATGTGGTTTCGGGACCACAAAACCGAGTCACAGAAATTTATTTTAATTTTAATTGCATATATTTATGTGTGCTAGTGTATGTATGAAAAATTAAATGTTTTAAATTAGTCTTAGGAATGTAAATTTTTCTTGAAAGGACTTAGTTGAGAAATTGAGAAAATATCATAGGTAATTTGTAAGGATCCAATAACAATAAGGTGAGAAAGCTTGGGTTTGCATGTCAATTTACCCTTAATGCATGTAGTGGCCAGCCATGAAATGATGTTACTCCACTAAGTCTAATTAAATACATTTTAATATGGTAAATGATAAAATAAAATTAAGTAAAAAAAAGGAAGGTAGGAGAGTGTTCATTTTCTCCTTGCAAAAGCCGAAACTAAAGTGAGGGAGGAAAGAAAATTTTTGAAGGCATTCAGCCAACTTAGGGGTTGATTAAGGTAAGATTTCATGCTATTTTCATTAAATTTTATGAGAATTTAGTTCATAGTTAAGTTCATATTCCAACCCATATGTTGATTTTCTTTATTTAGTGACAAAATATACATACGGTTACTATGGTTAGATGTTAAGAGATAGTGTTGAGGCTTAGGATGGATATATTAGAAGGTGAAGAATGAACTAGCTAATGGACATATGTGTTTTTGAATAATAGCATGAATAGATGAGGAGTTTTGTTAGTTAGAAATATTTGGTCAATTTGATATGTGGTAAAAAAAATTAAGTGTTAAATGAAATGAAAATGATATTATATTGGAGTATGTCGGCCATATGAGTAAATACATAGATGATGTTAAATTTGATTATGTATAATCGGCCATATAGGGTACACATTTGTGATATTATCTTTAATTCTCTATAATTGATCAAATGGCTGATATTGGCTTATACGGTTGAATTTGATTCATGAATATGTACATTGAAGTGAAATATATCATAGGCTATGTTATTTTGGAAGTAAGAATGCAATCGGCCTTGAGACACTTTATAAGTATTAGTTAAGGTTTTAATGTTTTGAACAATAATGGTTGTAAGATGAAGTGAAAATCAGTAAAATATATATGTGAGTAATTAGCAAGGGTGGTTGCCGTGTATATATTATATATATGTGTTTATATATGAGTGTAATTAAAGTATTGATTGGATTATTGTTAATAAAGTGATATTAGGTGGTTGGTAGCCGAATAGCATAAAAGCATAAGGTAGAATGATAAAAATTTTACCGTGAGTTTCTTGTGTTATGTAATCATTAATATTATTAGAGATAAATAACTAGCAAGGTAATTAAACTAGTTAATGTATTTTGATTAAGCTCAAGAACTTAAAGGAGGAGAATCAAGCAAGGGCAAGTCAAAGGACATCGAGTAGCTGATTAGGGTCGTTTTATTCGAAACAAGGTAAGTCTATAAGCAATTAAGGTTGTTTATTTTATACATAATTGGTATATGCATATCATGAAAGAATTACCCTCATAAAAAAAATTCTTTGATTGAAAAGAGTAATGGCCGATTCTATTTAGTTAATTAAATCAATCATTTTGTAATAACGAAATGACTTGGCACTAAGTGTGAGGAAATTATATGGCACTAAGTGTGCGAAAATTGTATGGCACTAAGTGTGCGGAAATTGTATGGCACTATGTGTGCGAATATATATGCCATTGGTGTGTAGAGTTAAACTGCCATTTCGCATGTGGATTTCTAAAGAACCATGTGTGAGAGTTAATATGGTATGATGGGTATAAGAATTTCTTATTCGAGCACTTCTTGTGTGAAGTTGATTATATAATACTTAGATTTAATGGTGATAGTTGACTAGTAGTGAATTGATAATTTAGACATTATGTGAACCTTTTGATTTCTATTTTTTTTAGTTAGTTAACTATTACATTTCATTGCTTACGACTTACTGAGTTGAATACTCATATTGTGTGTTTGCTTGTCTCCTATTTAGATGCTCTGACCCATTTTGCATGCTTTGGACCATCGTCGAAGTCATCACACCAACTTACAACATTTTGGTACCCTCTTCTTAGTTGTCTAAGTGAACATTATGGCATGTATAGGCTAAAATGTATTTTGTTTGAATTTTGATATGTATACTTCCAGCCATGCGAATATGGCTTAAATATTAAGTTTGAATTTGGTTATGTTTAATCATGGTATTATTCATCTTGGTTATAATGTTTAATACTAAAAATGCATGATATAAAAATATATATATAAGCTTGAGCATTGAGAATGTTAGAAATATCGAATTTATGTTTGGAGTGGTTCGATTATGATACATTTATATAAGTGAACAATTGTAATTTGACTATTGTATTTGATCTTAGTATTTTATTTTTTGATAGCGTAATGAGTCATCTGGTTATGTTGGAACATAACATCAAACATTTTAATACGGTTGTTATATGTCGTAAACTTATGTGATGGTTTAAAGTACCTAATGAAATGACTATGATAGAAGTAGATGCATGAAAATTTATGAAAAAGTATTTGGTTCGGTAACATCTCGTAACTCATTCCAGCGATGGAAACAGGTTAGGGGTGTTACAAACAACTTGTTTACTTCTCAACAAATGAGGGGTTGGGGAGATGTAATATCTAAGCATTGACATAAAAATTTTAACTACTTGGTATTTCATATTATTGGCCACTCATTTTAATTATATCACTACTGTTGTTTACTATTCATAAATTTTTTATGGTCACTCATATTGGAGCTCTAGTATGACAAGACTTGGCAGCTAACATAATAACCAATATGCAACTTATTTGCACATTAGTAAGTGATGGTCCAAACCGTATTTTCACCATTTTTGTAAAAAACTAAATTTTTAAATGTTATTTTTTATAGGTTAATATGTATGTTAGAGGTCCTTTTGTTATAGGGACCTGATAAAATTAGTCTCTCTATTATTGAATGGACCAATTTAATATTTATATTATTAAAAATGATCAAATAATGCTAATTGGAATAGAATTAACATTTACTGTTTAAAACATATTATTTACTATTTAACAAACTTAAAATTTTTATGTTTTTGTAAATGAAATATTTAGTTTTCAATCCGAAATATAATCTTTTAAATATTAATTAAATCATTCAAAATTCATAAAAATAAAGTTAATATAGCTAAATATAGTAAATCAACTACTAAAGGCAAGCTAGAATATACATGGTTTATCAAGTGACAACCTAAGTTTTCTGATCCAAAATTCACATAACTTTCAACTCGGTTAACCATTTTTTATTCCGTTTTCCCCAGAATAGTCACTGCTTCACAAGCTATCATTTGATATAATTTTAAACAAAGTGACCAATGTTTTCTTCATCTCCTTCACTTTGGCCAAAACTTACTATAACATTATCTAGTTATTTCTGTTTCGTTTTTATATTTCTAACAAGTTAGAAAACATCTCCTAATCATTTTCCATCTAAAAACATACACATTTCACTTAATTTTATAAGCTTCCATCAATATCTTGCTAAGCACCAATATGAAGAAGAAAGATGATGAAAGTTTGTTTATCTTTTCTTTTCTTTTTATATATATTATTGTATTACTTATAAAATAATATTATTTTAAGTAAAATATTAAATAAATATTAAATTATTATTTAACAAAAATATCATTCAAAAAGTCATCATGAATAATTTAGCTTCTTCAATAAGATTTTCCTTTTGTTTTTATCAAGAATAAATTTTTTAATATTATTTTTAATACTATAAGAATATTAGAAGGGACTATTTATATTTTTAGGAGGGCTATAATACATATATAAACGGGAAAATTGTAAAAATCTTAAATCTTGAGGGGCCTACTTATATTTTTGGAAAGACCACATTATATTTACAAAGGACTAAATTGTAAAAAAAAATTAAACTTTTGGGGGGGGGGGGGGTTGGCCCTCTAGGCCTCTACTTGGCTCTGCCATGGATTGTGATCCTTGGCGAAATTATTAACCTATAACATGATCATATTATTTTCAATATAGAGTGTTTGAATTGGATTAACCAATCTATCTTCAAAATGAACCTTTTTTCTCTTCAACCAAATATTCCATAAGATAGCAAAAAATTAATTGTGATTAGCATTTCTGAGTTCTCATCCCTATAGAAAGGATCGCGAAGAATGAAACTTTTTTTAAGATCATCTATGCTCAATCCCAAATCAAACCAAATTGCTTTAGCTAATTGCCAATTTAATGATAAGAGATCAATATCCTCAAACTTAATGTTGTAGATAAAGGTTGCATCACAAGGTTGTATCCTTTTAGTAAGTTCATATTTGAGAACATTTTTAAAAGTAAATTTTATTTTTTATTTTAAAGATTGTTTATAAACTTTAACAAAATTTAGATGATTATCTCATTATGAGGTTATTATTGTCATGTGGCATAATCTTAGAGTGTCACGTGTTCCAAACTTAATGACTTTACAAAAAAGTACTAAAATAATGGATGCACTACAGCAAAACTGACTTTTAGCGGCATTTTTTTAGGCCTTTAGCGGCGCTTTTAAGTGCCACTAAAACTATTTGCGGCGTTTCTCCAAGCGCCGCTAAAAACGCCGTTATTTCCAGCGCCACTAAAGTTTGCGGCGTTTATTTGAAAAAAACGCCGCTAACGATCATGACCTTTAGCGGCGCTTTTCCCATAAACGCCGCTAAAGGTCATGAAATTCAAAAAAAATAAAAAATTATAAAAGTCGTGAAAAATATAAAAAATTTAAAATTCATTATCAAAATATTGAATGATATAAATATAAAAATTTTCTATTAAAATTTTAACTTTAAAACTAAATACAAAAATTAATGAATTTAAATTTAAAATTTAACATAATAAATTAATAACACAATTAAAATCTAAAAGTTAGAACTCAAGTTATCTTAAATATTAAAATAAAAATAAAAATTTAGAATCAAAACTAAAATAAATAATAAAAACTAGATTAAATATAAAAATATCAATAAAATAAGACATTATAATGAAGTTACTTAAATGAAATAAGGAAATGCATTAGATTTGGCGACATTTTCTCTCCACCCTTTCTGACGAGCTCTTATTTCCCACATTGCTGTTAATTTCATTTGAGCCGATAGTGCTTCTTCAGCTTACTCCCTTACTTCTTCGCACGTCTCCATACCCGAATTGCATTTGTCCGCTTCCTTTTGATATTGTGATGCTAACTTCTTAGCCTCGAGTAAAAAAAAAAACATTTATGTAAAAAATTATAACAATTAAGCATTAGTGACATACAATTAACGATTAAAATAAAATAAAACATATATGTAACAAATAAATTGTTGGTCAGAAAAAGTTGTAAAAAATGAAAAAAGGCATTTGCAATCAATCTTAAAATTAGAGGTGATCTAAAAGGCATAGAAAATAAAATGTAAAATTTCTTTGTATTAAGTTACTTTGTCCCATTTTCCAATAAATACATCCATCCATGACAAAGAAACAGGAAACTGACCTGTAAAGGAAGCATTGCTCAGTCATGCATTAATTAAAGATAGAACCATAAAATTAGCTTAATTCTGCTGGGCAAAATTGCCAAAGATCAAATAATTAACATTTCCAAATACCCGATTGCCATCTTTAATAAAAATGGAAACTTGGAACTTTGCAGGGCAAGTAGCATAGAGAATGCTAATACAAAGCAACAAACATAATAGAAAGAAAGGCTAACAACAGCTTGCCATGCATGTAAGCATTCATAAAACAGGCATGAGTTTCAACTTTCAATAAATAGCTGCATAACTACCAAGCAAAACCCCATAGCCAAGGAAATGCATAAAAAAACATGACACCTGAGACAAGTGGCTTTGGCAAAAAAAGAAAAAAAGAAAATGCAAAACAAAGGAACTAATAGCATAACAAGGGACAAAGAATTGATTGACACTACTATCATCTAAAAAATTCAAAATGAAAGACATAAATGTAGAAGTTCGACATTAAAGGACATAAATGCCAATGTTAAAGAAACTAGACCACAGGTTAAACCAGTTGGTTTGATTGTTTCTTATTTTATTTTTTAGATTTAAATTAAATATTAAATTTTCATAAATTAATTGTATCTAATTAAATTATTTTGATTCAATATAAATCTTGACTTGATAACGATTATGACTTATATCTATTTGAGAAATTAAAATAAAAAAAATTGATGAATCAAGAAATAAGAAATTATATTATATATATTTCTAAATCTATAAAATCAATGATAATAATACAATATAAAAATTATTTGCATGCAGAATTGCAAACGCTTCCATTATCCAAAACAAATAATCAAATTCAGATCAGGTATGACTTGAGAATATTAAAATTAATACCATTAATTTGGTGTAAAGAAATTATTTTAATAAAATAAAGCTACTATTATGGCCAATTATTAGCTTGGTCCTGAGATGCCCGACCCTTCTCACCTAACCAACAATATCAGCTCTCTTGGTGTCTATACTTTTATGGAATATGATGTTAATAAGCAGGCCATGCATGAAACTCACCTTAATGCATTTTACTATTTGATTGACTTTTTAAAGTTACACTATTGCCTCACAAATACTTAACCAACTTAAAACTACTACTACTAATAGAAACCCTGTATGCACCAGAAGGGACTAATATTCCTAATCACTCAAAACATATCTCCAATTACCATTAAATATAGATATATATCAAGCCAACCAAACAAATCATTTCATTTCTCTCATTCAAAGATAACCTAAAGATACTAGCACATCAAACATGAAAGAAAGCGAAACTGTGGAATTTGGTTTCAAATTTATTATCACATAGGAAGGCACATATTGCATCATCCTGATAAGATTGGAATGGCAGACACAAGCAAGAAAACAAGCTAATTTTTTTAACAGTTCAGAGATTAAAGTAGTTCAAAATCTATAATGGCAAGTAAAATGAATTTTAGTGAACAAGTTATTTGATAGAGAGCTTCACTTCATCTTTTTAATTCCATTTGATGAGAGAATTAGAAGACCTTTTCGTTGTTAGCAGCCAAAATAAAACTTTACATGATCCAGTAGTGCCTTCTTCTGAGCTTTCAGAATATATAAAAACAGGGTTTATCATATTTCATGAATTAATGTTATCAAATTTCATTCCTGTGGAAACTATGTATATAAATAAAACAAAATAAGAATAAATTGTAATAGATTAATACATGTGATTAAAAGTATTAATTGATTAATTTGCTTCTAAAAATCTTACATTTCATCTTAATTCCAGAATGCTCCTTTACTTTTTATATAAAAAGAATCATTGCAAAAATTCCATGAATACACAACATTTTTACTAAATTAAGCATGCATAAATAAAATCAACGCCAGAACATAATTAAATCCATGTCTTTTTTTAGCATGCGTACATACACATAAGCATATTTGCATATCACATCATGTAATACACATGTCCTAAAACATTCTCATTCGATCACCTAAAGTAAGTAAATATAGAAACCTTGTTTTCATCACTCACTAGTATCAATTTGATCTTTCTATTTCCTAGCTTTAGCTAATATACCTTGGTTAACAGAAAGTAGAGTGAACTTACGTGTTATCCGAGAAGCAACCGATATGATAAGCTTCAGGGGCATTAGAACCTTGATCTAATATAAGAAATCATTTCAATTAGAGACAAAGAAATCGATAACTTTACCATTCACTGTCTGAGAGCAGAAAGTGTGCCGCAAAAGCATTAGAAGCTGAATATAAAATTGAAAAGAAATTTTAAAAAATAACACACATTTATTTGAGAGATAAAACAAATTAAAATGAAATTGAAGTGTCCATAAACTTACAGCTACATTATTCAAAAGAGCGGCGACTTCAAGCATGGAAGATCCAGGCAAATTGCTCACGAATCTGTAGGTTATAGTATTTTAATCAATAGGATTTGCAATTAGAAGATTAAATTTAAAAAATTGGGAATTTTGAGAAGAAAAAAAAAGAGATTAACTAACTGTTCTCTGAGGTGCTTGTTGGGATTCAAAGATCTTGGGAAGGAATCCATTGACGAAGAGTTTGAAAACGCAGTTGTGAATTTATTACAGAAGATCAGAGCTAAGCAAGTAAAACAGGAAAAAAATGGAGAAACTAGAATCAAGTTTCTATAATATTATAGAAACCAAATACCCCAGTAAGAGAGGTGGAAGCGTGAAAGGACAGTATTTTCTATTAACTAATCTTCTATATTCAAAGAAAACATAATCTGCTGATGAATATCTTTAAGAGGAAAATAGTGTTCACATCACGACTAGAATTGTAGTCCTCTCAAGATGGCTGCACATTACAAGGGAAAATTGACACAACAATATAAAAACAATACAAAAAGGACAGAGCAATTGATGTTCACAGTAAGGTTAACTGTTGGCTACTAGTGTTATTAAAAAAGAAAAAACAAAATCTGCATGACCGAATTCCAAATATGTGCAGTCAAAATTAACACCAAAACTTGTTAAGAACCAACAAATTAAGTTGAACTCAAAGATCATTCTGAGCGATAATTATGAAATCTACAACAAAAATACATAAAAGAATAAAGGAATATATATACATAAAGGACCAAGGAGAGCAACAAAATCATGCAAGAACTTCTATCCTCTTCCATAATGGACAAACTTAGCAAAGTACAAGTAAATACCTTCTTAGAAGACGAAAACAAACTGAAGCTGTGAATAGCTTCATTCCAAGCATCACATATTGCATTTAAAGGATGCAGGGATTCAGCAATAATGCATTGTAGTATCAAGCACGTCACGAGATTGAGGTTGCCGAATGAGTTACCAGAGCAACAGTATTTCTAGTTGTTGGTGGCCGGTGATTAGCTGTGTTTTCTAGCCGCTCCCATGCTTTTTTCCGTTTCTCGGAGGATTTGCTTAGCTCTGCTTTTTCTTCCTTTAAATGAATAAGGCAAGACATGAAAAATCCATCATCAATATCCATGAACATCTTCCTGACATTATCTAGACATCTCAATTGTTGTAAAACAAAGACATGTAACTGAAAAGTTTAACAGCTACCCTCATTTTAAGACATTAGTAAGTCCCCACAAAACTATCGCTGGGCACGGAGTTGACCGACGTATGTTACATTCAGGTCAAACATATGTAACTAAGCTCGGTCTTATTTAAGCCAACCATAAAGCTGCAAACCCTTAGTTTAGACGTTATGTAACTCGTTAAATTGGGGCCTACCCCTAAGTTTTCTCGAGTTATGCTCACTTCTGGTCAAAACTCAAACATGGCGGTGGTGTATGGTAGATCAGTGTCAAATCATAAAACATATCATCAGACTAGAAGATACATCTAGTCATTACAGGTCAAACATAGAGATATAATTAAGCTCAGTCTTATTTAAGCCAACCATAAAGGTACGAACCCTTAGTTTAGACATTATGTAACTCATTAAATCAAGGCCTCACCCGCCCTCCTGAGTTATCTCGAGTTATGCTCACTTCTGGTCAAAACTCAAACATGATGGTGTATGGTAGATTAGTGTCACAAACATATCATTCGATTCAAAGATAACATCTAGACATTACATTTCTTAACAAGTTAATAGATGCGTGTTTTAAGGCAGTATCGTAAAAGGATCAAGATGAGAACATACTAGGCATAAGATGTATAATCAAGGCAATAATGAGATGCAAAGTGAGCATATTAAGGTATAAAGAAATTTACCTGGAAGTGGAAACTGTTAATGCAACGACCAATCTGCCAAGACAATGGGACCATAACTTTTTGGAATTCCACCATGTCGATTTCTTCCAAAATATCCTTCAACTCGTCGAGAAACATCACCTCCTTCTGGCTGTTTGTTATTGGCCAGTACTTCAATAGCCCCTTTATCACTATACTAGATAGCTTCGGGTCCTTATCGATGAACTGAGTGACACAATAAGACAATTGTTGAAAGTAAACTCCCAAAGTTTTTGGCTTGTGCAGCGGAATCAAAACCCTCTGCAAGAAGATCTTATGCTCCTCCTTTAAAGGCAGAGCGAATCCGCTGATTATACTCCCAAAATGAAACCCTAACAGATCGAGAGAAAAGGAGTAGCTATGGTGTATTGACTTGGTGTTGCTAGAAATGGGAAATTTAGGGGCAAATTTTGAGAGTTATTTGAGGGATTTTGGGACAAACGAGCGGCTAATCAAAATTTGGGGATTTTGATTTTTTTTAACGGCGTTTTCACTAAAAACGCCATTATAGCTTAATTTTTTGTGGCGTTTTACTTAAAAACGCCACTATTGATTAATTTTAATTTTTTTTCATTTTTAACATATTTTTTTATTTTTCTCTTTCAAAATTTTTGTGCTGAGATTATTATCTTTTTGGAATTTTTTTTAATTTTAAATATTGAACTTTTTAATTAAAATATTGATTAAAATATTAAATTTTTAATTTTTAATTTTTTTAATTTTAATTTTTAATTTTTAAATTTTTAAATTTTTAAATTTTTATTTTTTGAGTTTATTTTTTATTTCGGTTTAATGTGTAATTGTAGACGTGAAATTATAATTGTGGTTTAAATGTATAGTTGAAACTTTAATTTTGATTTAATCATACACATTTAAAAAAATAAATACATCAATATATTTTTATATTGAATAAATATAAATATTTATGTATCCATGCAATATATAAATATAAAATGATATTATATCAATAATTGTGTAAAAGAAAATGAAAGAACGTGGAGACACAAATATATATTTTAAAAAGAAAATGAGTTACAATTAAAAACGTGGAGACACAAATGAGTGCAGAGAATTTTTGTTCGTATAAATAAATAAATATTTTAATTAATCAGTTTAGATAAATATTAAAATAGTATAAACAAAAAACTATTAATAAAATTTAAAAGGTAAACTTATCATTTAAAACGTTTTCCACAAAATATCCCTTCAATCCATTAAATTAATTATAGGGTTTAGGATTTAATTATTGAATATGATTCACTTGAGATTAACATACTATATACCCATGGCCATTAAACCTTAAACCATAAAACCCTAAACTATAGACCTTAAACCTTAAATATTAAACCGTAAACCAAAAAATAAATTTAATCAATATTAAGTATTGCTTCCATAATTTTTTATGAACATAAGCTTTTACATTAATATATATGTATATACACATCAACATCCATGTGATGTTTTTTGGGGTTTAAGGTTTTAGAAGTTATAGTTTAGTATTTTGGGGTTTAGGTTTTTAGAGGTTATAGTTTAGTGTTCATGATTTTTTGGGGGTTTAGGGTTTTAGGAGTAATATGACTTTTAGCGGCGTTTTATCGAAAGCGCCGCTAATGCTCCGACTTTTAGCGGCATTTTATTGAAAGCGCCGCTAATGCTCCGACTTTTAGCGGCGTTTTATCGAAAGCGCCGCTAATGCTTCGACTTTTAGCGGCGTTTTACCGAAAGCGCCGCTATTGCTCTGTTTTTAGCGGCGTTTTTGGTGAAACGCCGCTATTGCTTTATGTTTTACAATTTTTGCGGCGTTTTTTGATAAAACGCCGCTAAAAACGCCGCTAAAACCCTATTTTCCTGTAGTGATGGAAAAAACTTTAAATAACAAAAAAAAAAACATAGACACAAAGTTGAAAGTAGATGTCAAGTTCACAAGTCAAGTGAGTATTTAAGCCTAACAAAAGAGAAGGTGAAACCGTTGTTATGGTCTATTTGGATGGGCGGTGAGTATAGCTTTAGAAAGATTGAAAATAACTGTAATAGTGAGATTGGTTACCATAACGGTGAGTGTAGGTATTGCAACAATAAAATTAAAATTAATGATAAAATACATATTTGGATTCAAACTCTAAGGTAACTTGTGATTAAAATAGAAAATGACCATTATGAAAATTAATTTACAATTTGATTATAATACAATAAATAATCAAAGTTATTTTTATCTCAAATAATGAAACATAAATTAAAATTATATTTTTAGAAGATAATAATTTAAAAACTATATATTTATGATAATAAAATTGATATTTTTTTTATTTCCCAAAATATGCAAAGCGAGCTCAGTAACTAATTTTATTTCTACTCTTACCTCCATGATTGTTTAATCTTAATATGATTATGTAATTTAAATAAAAATTATTTCACTCATTTTTAATAAAATTACTAAATTATATAAGAGAAATTAAAAACATAAATCACCAGGTTATATTCATCTCGAATTTATACGATTTTTTTCATTTTGTACATTCCATATGAACTTTGTGTGAGAGAAATTCCACCTATAAAATAAATATATAATATTCTTAACAAATCATAATGATATTAAAAGATGGGCTTGCTATACAAAATAGTAGCTGTAAAGTGTAAGCTAATTATTTATGATCTGTATGGGGCATCAGATGTAGCTGATATCGTCCAGCTTCACCACCAGCAGAGAAGCAATATGAATTTGCTGTCAACTACTGTAGTTTGCCAACTTTAGAGTTTTGTCTTGTGAAGCCGTGCTCTTCTTCGAGCAAACTCTTGGATCTTACGGTCATGCTCTTTAAGCATTTGATCGACATTGTCGGATGGAGCAAGTAGTGGACCCGATACGTATATTTTGTTTCCCCTGGGACCACCATCGTGCTGCACCAGTATTTCAATAAGAACCATACCGGTCGAACAAAAGCCTAAAGAAGAAGATAAAACCAAATACTACTACTATAGGGAAAATGGGGTAACTATATCAGTAACATTGATTAAAGATGATTGCAAAATAAAGAATGTGGTCAATGATAAATGTTAGTTATGTATGCTTGATCAATTTTGTAACTAACCCGGCTTGTTTCCATACTGCAGGCTCCTCCACCTCCTGTTACCGGGGATGCTGCAGTCTTTGGCATATGTTGCTTGACATCATGTCTTCTGGCAGACTCAAAATCAGTAAAAGATCTTCGAGGCTTGCCTCCATGGTTTACTGCTTGTAGAGTCAAAGGTCCAGGTTTCTGTCCGTGACCATCAGAAGCCAAAGTTCTAGTCGCTACTAAGCCAGATAATTTCGATAAGCTAGCTTTGGATAAGACCATAGGAAGATCATCATGCTCCTTGCCAGACTTTCTAAACACGGAGCCACCAACCAATGGACCCGAATATGAAATTTTCTTTCTATTGTGCTCCAGGAAATCTCTGCTTTCTTCCTTTGCAGCAGGTGTCTGTTTAGGGGGTGGAGGCTCCATCAAAATACCAGTGTTGAACATCTGACTCCTGCTCTTCAAATTAGGATGGGGTTGTCTTCTCTGTAATTAATGGGGGAGAATTGAATATGGTTAGCTATACAGAAGCATGAGCCGAGGGCACTGAGGAAGAAAATAAGAAAAATGCTTGAGAAATATTTGAATATAAAAATAGTTCCTCCTGTTCTCACCAAAAAGCACTTAAGTGACTGCACACAATGTTTACATTCTTGAGAAATGTTTTGTTGAACAACAACTCAAATTTATATCCTTTACTACAAAAGAAATTCAGAACACAGTATGATCTTGTTTCCTATGACTAGTACTTGAATGAACAACAATCAGATCTATTTTCTTTTAAAAACAGTTACCTGCATTGATGTGGTGAACTCAGTATTAGACTTGGATGCTGGTACTGCAAGTGGTTCCTTTTGTCCCCTCCTTTCCATGTCAACCCTTGAACCCCTACTCTCAACTGCTCTTTGCCTAAGGGAAATAAAAGAATAGATTAATCTGAAGGACACTTCTCAGTAGTAAGTAAGCCTCTCCTTACAACTCCACAGAAAATGTGTGTGTGAGAGTGTATGTGTGTGTGTATACATATATATCAAAGAAACACTTATTCTATTGAAGAAGAGCAGTTATTAATGTTTGCCATTATCAGAAATAGGTAAGAAAGTAGACAATAAGGCAGACAAGTAATTTATACCAGAAATAGAATATAACCATGCTGATCTTTTAAGTTGATATGAATCAAATTTAACATGTACCTTCTAGCTTCTTCATCCCTCAACTTAGCATCAATCTCCTTGCTAGGAGGATACCTCGGTAAACTTGAAGGATCACACGCAAGAGGTTGTGTTGTAAAGAACTGACAAAAGAGGAAGAGAAGAAAAATAACCTGTGAAAATTCGTAACAACTAAGACCATAAAGAATTTAATAATTCAACAAGCTAAAACATGTATTTTCATGGTTGCATCACAATCATCTTAGTTCTGATTCAAAGACTACAAAGAAAAATGTTTTTAACTCCACTATTTAGAAAGAGGTCAGTATATGATCCTTGATTTACTTTGCAATAATAAATCCATGCCAAAAAGGAGCACACAACATTCCTCTATTAAATAAATTCATTGGAGATGATTGATCATATTGTGAATACCTCACTCTTCAAAGCAAAAGCTGCAGTTCTTCGACTAACAGGGTCAATTGAAAGCAAGGTCTCCAAGAGAGTTACAGTAGGAGAAGCAAAGTCTTTAAATGTTTCAGCAACACATCGTCTATATGGGTGTAGAGGCTTGAACACAGTTGAATGAGGTAGTTTTGCTCTTCTCCAGTATTCATCAGTTGGCGAGCCACAAAGCTTAAAGATCTTATGTAATTGCTCAACCTACAAGGTCCAAAGAACTTAACTCATACCTGCATTTACTTTAAAATACAAAGGAGAAAACAAAAAAAGCCTGCCCTAGTATGTTTTTTTTTTTTTTTTGAGAATATTAAAATTTAAAACTAGCAAAGAAGTTTATACATATGTGCTCATTCGCACATGGATAGGAGATGAAATCACCTAAAGAGAAATTTGGATTTATAAATCATATTGCTTCTTCATGGAAGAATGGGGGGAAAGCACACTACAAAAACATGCATCATATCATACACCAAAACCATTTATTAGAATATATCTGAACTGCCATTTTTGTTTGCAAACATCAGCTTTTGCACGTTTGCATGGTCTAAACACAAAGATCAACAGGCAAGTTTAATCAAGTTCAAAGTAAAGACAACCTACTAACACAAAACCAATTACAATCAAAATCTAAGGCATACATTTGAATATTCTTTTATTCACACGAGATCCAAACTCCAAGAAAACTTGAATATCAGTATAAGCAAGCATGAACTGTTATAATGACCGTACCAAGTTCCATATTATTTCTCTTTACCATCACAACCCTGAGTTAAGGCCAGGAACTTCTAGTCAATACTTTTCTCTCAAATACTCTCTTGGAATTATAATGACAGTAATTATATTAACAGTGAAGACCAAAACGGCTACTCATTAAAATTAGGCTCTTGAATGTGGTACCTCTGTTTTCCCAGGCAAAATAGGTTTGCCTGAATACAGTTCCCCAAGTATGCAACCAGCACTCCATAAATCTACAGCAACCCCGTAGTGAGAAGCTCCTAACAAAAGTTCTGGTGGTCGATACCAAAGAGTCACTACACGATTGGTCATTGGAACACTATCGTGAGGATCAAAATGACACGCTAATCCAAAATCTGCAATCTTCAAGATTCCATTACTGTCAATGAGAAGATTTGAACCCTTTATGTCACGATGAAGGACACCATGACTGTGACAATGATCAAGTCCACTTAGAAGTTGCTGCATGTAGCATTTAATCTGACCCAAAACCGAAAGAAAGTCATTAACAAACAAATACTGAAATTAAAAGAAATATCCATTAACATCTGAATAAATTGTAAAATGAAGGTAGGTAGGTGACTGCTACACCCACATTGCATCTAAACTCCGGTTTATTAAGAGACAATGTTGAACAGCAGCCAGAGATAACAATGGAAGCCATTATAAGGTTACCTGAGGTTCTGAAAACTTGATCCTGGGAAGTGATGCAAGTCCCACAAGATCATGTTCCATATATTCAAAAACAAGGTATAAGCTGCACCCTGTTGGGGATGTGATCAAGCCTTCCAGTTTCATAACATTTGGATGATCAAGTCTTCGCAAGAGAATAATCTCCCTCGCCATAAACTTTGCGCTTTCAGGATCATGATTATTGAACTGCACTCTTTTCAGAGCCACCAGTTTATTATGAATGAGGTCACGAGCCTTATACACACTACTATAGGTTCCTTGGCCAATCTGCAAGAATGAAATACTATCATGCAAAAACCAAATGAAGGAAACTGAGAATTTCATCATGGAAAATAGACTTGATATAGATGCATAATTGGCTGAGTTTCAGTGTCAAACTAAACCACTATGAACCCTACTACAAGAATACAGGATCTTCAAAGATGTGTGCTTAGATTACCAAAAAAGGGGCAAACCATAGACTTGATGTTAGAAAAGTATTTCAACTAATAAGATGTATACGTGTATGTGTGTATAGAAAAAGAGAGAGAGATCTGCTTGTTAGAACTAATTACTCTGATCATATAAAGGTTCCCTATCCAATTGACATCCCAAATTAGTTACTATACTAGTGAAGTGAAGTGAAGTGAAGTGAAGTGAAGTGAAGTGAAGTGAAGTGAAGTGAAGTGAAGTGAAGTGAAGTGATGTCAGCTTAAATATTCAATTAGTTAAATTAATGATCAATTCTAAAGCCTAATTTCTGAACATGATCATCTTCCAAAGTTGTACTCAGTTCATTAGCATAGCTGTGTATAATGAGCATTGACCATGCTTCAAAATAAATGTAATACAAGACCAAGCCAAGTAAGAGAACTTACTTTATTCAACTTCTCAAAGGTACTGGCCCGTCGTGGTATCCATCCATTGATAGCTTCACCTGCCACAGCAACAAGCCAAGAAGGCCATCCTGCTGCAACCAGCTCTCCTTCTATGCTATTCAGCACCCTTTCTGAACCAGGATGGTGATGACCAGCAATCGTAACCCCACACTTTTCTACCTCATTTTTCACTACCACCTCAAACTTATTAAGGATCCTCTTATTCTTAACTCGATCATTATAAGAAAAACGACTGGAACCATTGGATTTCTTATTGACCAACAAGACTTTCACATCACCACCTTTTTTATCCTTTGATCGAACAACCTCCTCTCTTCCCGATGAATTAGCTCGTTGAACAAGCTTATCTAATGACCCTTTTCGCGTCAGCCTCTTTTTTTGGTTCTCACGGCTATCTTTAAGAGCCGCAGACTTGGAACTCATGCAACCCATGTTTCAATGTTATATACACAATTACAATCAACAATAATCTTCAACAACCGTAATTCGCCATCTACAATAATACTAGCTAACTCTATATTAAAGTTGAAGAATTAGAACTACACGACGGATTGAAATCCAAGCTTCATCCTAATCTCGTTTGACCATTTCAAAGTTACCACCCCCTTGACCAAGTTTCCAAATTAGAATATGCTACCAGTAACATGAATATTCGACCTCAGAAGCTGATGAAAATAACTCCAATCCAAGAAACAATCAAAACCCAGAAATATTTCAGAAGACTACAACAGTGGGGAACAACATAGTACCTTGAAAGGTGTTAAGAAATGAGAAACACATAGAAAGAGGAAGCTTTAATTAACCGCCAAGGAAACTAGGGCCGTCTTTGATTTTTGAGAAATGTAGTCACATAATAATGACTTGTTCTAATACTTGATACTGTACTATCTATAAAAATATAAAACAGAGACGGCTTTTGCCGGCTCTGGCTCAGTCAAGTCAACAAAAAACCGTTCTCTCTTTATCTTTATCTTTTGTTTTTCTTTATTTATTTAAAAAGATAAATACAGAGACTGGAAGCAGTTAAAAATCGAATTTTAGATTGAAAAAAGAGGTAAGCAGACTTTTCCTTTGTTTGGGGTGTTTGAATGTTGCATTTAACGCCTTATAATTTTGACTGCTACATTCTTCTGTCTGGTTATGGCTTACCGCAAAATTGTTTACAATTCCAAAACTGATTACAGAGACCGTTGTTTTGGCCTACCCAATGATGAACAGGCAGAGCAAAATGCATGGAGTTTCGAACTATTACCAATGATTCTCTGTATAAGTTTTCTTCAAGAATTGAATATGTTCGTAGTTGGCTATTGGTTGGTGAGCTTGGAGAGCTTCAATGTTGCTCTAAAACTTGATGGGAGTTGAGGATTCAAGGTTTCTGAAGCTTTGAACTAAGGGTTCTTACCTAAACAATGGTGGTAGTTGAATCAAAACGAAGACTGATCGAGTTTTAGAGTGCTGGAGGCGAGATAATTTCCCATTTACATCCCCACTATATGCCCCCTATGGCAGCAGATAGTTACACTGCCCTTGATTGCTTATTAGAAGGAAGGTAATTGATGAAGGCGTGGAGGGATAGCGTGGCGGTTAATGTATGGAAGCATGGTTGGTTGAAGAAACCTCCACATTATAAAGCTGCATTGCTTGTTTCTCTTCAGTTCAACCTTTGACGAGATTTTATTATGAACTGTATCAACAAACCCGCTTCGCCGGGGTTTCAAATTCTTTCCCATTATTTATTTTATTTATTTACTAAAAAAGGCGCATTTAAAAACTGAGCCTTTATAAAAAAAATTTACATCTAATTCATGGTTAGCGATAAAAAAAATCAATTTCTCTTTTCTTATCCGTTAATTGATCAGTAGAAATTATCGCGTCAACCAATGCCCCTTCGCTAAAGCCACATGATTTGGATCTCAGTACTCTATTCGTTCGGGGTAACTTGGTGTAACAGACATTAGAGAATGGATTAGTCAGTGGATTCAACAATATTCCAAGACAGAAATCAGACACCAAGTCATGTACAACGAATAGATCCTAATTCGTTGGCAACTTTGGAAACACAGGAACCAGGTCTGTTTCTCCAACCACCCGCCAAATCTTACGGTAGTGCAATGAAATGTACAAATTTACCATCAACAGTACCAGGTTTTACTTCACTCGCGCAACATTCCTACTCACACCGATATTGGAGATAGCAGGCGACATGTATCGGAATACACGCCCGATACAAGTCTCTCGCCCTTTTCAGTCATACTTGCTTTCATTCAACACAAAAACACAAGTTTATTTGGCGCTGCAGTGGGAATTACCGGATATGCTCCTTTTCCTATATACATGTCCACACATTACAACGGTCACTCGAAACTTCATAGCTAACTCCTTCTAGCTAGGACGATTTTGCTAAAGGTGAAATACCTCCGGATCTGACAGACAATTACTGGTTCCCTGGATACGAGCCCTTACGACAGGATCTACAATTACTTCAGCATGGCATACACTACACCAGAGACTCCACCATCTTGCCTGCCGCGCAATACTCACTCAATCATCCAAGGGATGATTTTAGCGTCCTTCATATTTACCTTTTATTGCTTTTGATGTTTTACCAAAAAAACAGTTGTGTTCACATATTTACAAAGATAAAAAATCAAGTGTTACGCCGAACAAAGGTGGTGGGTTGTTTCACTATGCTGATGGGATAAACAAAGCGCCGTTGTCTTTGGGAACTTTGGGTTGATAGAGTTTGTTAGTCAAAGTTTGTTCAATAAATCCCTATTTTCATGGGATATTTTAGCCTTTAAGTTTATTTGGTCGTTAGTAATGACTCCTTTTCTATTTTTTTAGTTGCTATGTAAGGTTATATAATAGTCTAGTATTTTCAATTTTACTTAAGGCAGAATATCATTCTCCTCCATTTCTTTTGTTCTCTAATTATTCTTCCTTGTTCTTAACATTTGGTATCAGCGCCATTAAAAAGCCTAGTTCATTTAGAAATTGCAGTCTTCTTAAACTATGGCAACAGAGGGATCTTTTGTGTAGCCAGCAATTCCGAAGTTTGATGTGCATTATGATCATTGGGCGATGCTTATGGAGAATTTTTTATGTTCCAAGGAGTATTGGGGATTGGTGGAGAATGGCATTCCTGTTGCAGCGAAAGATGCAACTAATGCATAGAATAGGAGCATTGAAGATAAAAAACTAAAAGATTTGAAAGCCAAGAATTATTTGTTTCAGGTTTTGAATCATACAATTCTGGAGATAATTCTTAACAAGGATACATCAAAGAGCATATGGGATTCCATGAAGCAAAAATATCAAGGCACAACACGAGTCCAATGTGCACACCTACAAGCTCTTTGCACAGAATTTGAAATTTTTCATATGAAAGTAGGGGAATTTGTTAATGAGTTTTTTGTTCGAACTCTCATCATAGTCAATAAGATGATGGCTAATGGTGAGGTTCTGGAAGATGGTACTATTTTGAGATCCGTGACTAGCAAGTTTAATTATGTTGTTTGTAGTATTGAGGAGTCCTGGGATACAAGTATCCTAACCATTGTTGAATTGCAAAGCAGCTTGCTAGTGCATGAACAACGTATGAGATCTCATGATGATGAAGAACATGCTTTGAAGATCACTCATGGAGATTGTTCTAGTGGCTGGACTAGAGGATGTGGTGGCTTCAAAGGTAAAGGAAGAGGACGAGGTAAGCAGAGTTTCGATAGAGCCACGGTAGAATGTTATAGATGTCACAAGCTGGGATATTTTCAATGGGAATGTTCCAGTAAAGAAGCGAATTATGCAAAGATTTAAGAGGAAATGTAATTGATGGCTTTTGTAAATACAGAAATCACTAACAGAGAAGATACTTGGTTTCTTGATTCAGGATGTAGCAATCATATGTGTGGAAAGGAAGAGTACTTCTTAGATTTTGATGAAAATTTTAAAGATACGGTGAAGCTTGGCAACAACACAAGCATTGTTGTAATCGAAAGGGGTAATGTAAGGCTACAAGTGGATGGAATGGTGCAAGTAATCACAGGGGTGTCTATGTGCCAGAACTAAAGAATAATTTATTAAGCATCAGATAGTTTTAGGAAAAAAGGGCTGGTCATTCTGTTTCAACATGACAAATGCAAAGTGTATCATTCAGAGAAAGTTTTAATCATGTATACGAAGATGTCTGGGAACCGGATGTTCAGATTACATACAGTCTCTCAGTCCACAATGTTCACCTGTTTCAACACAACTACAGAAGAAAAGGTTCAGCTCTGGCATCGTAGATATAGACACTTCAGCTACAAAGAACTAAAGACACTTCAAGAAGAGAAGACGGTGAGTGGGTTACTAGAATTGGAGTCTTCTTCAAAGCTGTGTAAAAATTGGATAGTGGGAAAGCAACAAAGAGCCTCATTTCCAAAGAAAAGCACTTGGAGAGCAACACATATCCTTCAGTTAATTCATGCTGACATTTGTGGACCAATCAAGCCCAATTTTAATAGTGGAAAGAGGTACCTAATCACTTTCATTAATGATTTTAGTAGAAAAAATTAGGTTTATTTTCTCACAGGGAAGGCGAAAGCCTTTGTTGTCTTTAAAATTTTTAAAATTCGTATTGAGAAAGAAACAAATTCGGCTATCAAATGTTTATGCATTGATTGAGGTAGAGAGTTTACATCACAAGAATTCAAAAAACTTAATGATGATCATGTTATTTAGAGACAATTGACAGTTGCATATACAACGCAACAAAATAGAGTCATGGAGCATTAGAACAGGACAATTATTAATATGATTCGCAGCATGCTCTCAGGAAAGAAAGTCCTTTTGGCCTGAAGCAGTAAATTGGACTGTCCATGTGCTAAATCAAAGCCCAACTCTTGTAGTTAAAGATAGAACCCCAGAAGAAGCTTGGAGTGGAGTCAAACCTTCAGTTGAGTATTTTCGTATTTTTGGTTGCATTTCTCATGTTCATGTGTCTGATAAAAAGAGAACTAAGTTAGATGATAAGAGCGATGTGTATTGTTAGGTGTCAGTGATGAGCCAAAGGCTTATAGGCTTTATGATCCTAATTCATAAAAAATTATAATAAGCATAGATGTTGTATTTGAAGAAAGTAGATTTTGGGATTGGGATAAAAATAACGAGAAAGCAATTGAGTGTGAATTAGAATGCGATGAAGATGTAAGCAAAACGACTGAAACTGAGCCACAAGAGAGTTTGATGTTGATGATGTAGAAGAAGAAAATTCTTCCTCAGATTCTTTGATTGCGGATAGCAATTTACATGGAGGACGAAATAGACGACCACCAAGTTGGGTGAAGGATTATGTGACTGAAGAAGGGCTTTCTAAAGAAGATAATGAAGTTTATTTGGTCATTTCTGCAACGAATGATCCTATGCATTTTGAAGATGCTATCAAAAGTGAGAAATGGAGGAAAGCAATGGATGTGGAAATGGAAGCAATAGAGAGAAATGACAGTTGAGAATTGACTGAATTAACTTAAGGACAAAATAAGGAAGGGGTAAAATGGGTTTACAAGACTAAATATGATGAGAATGGTGAGGTTGAAAATTACAATGCAAGGCTTGTCGTAAAGGGGTATGCGGAACAACATGGAATAGATTACACTGAAGTTTTTTCACCTGTTGCACGTATGGAAACGGTTCAGTTAGTTGTAGCATTTGCGGCTCAAAGAGGATGGACTATCCATCAGCTATATATATGAAGTCTGCATTTTTACATGGTGAATTAAATAAGACTATCTTTCTGAAACAATCAAATGGCTACATCTAGAAGGGAAATGAGCAGAAGGTATATAAGCTAAAGAAGGTGTTTTATGGGCTTAAGCAAGCACTACATGCATGGTACAGCCGAGTGGAAGCTTACTTCATCAAGGAGGGTTTCAAAAAATGCACTTATGAGCATACTTTGTTCATTAAAAGGCAAGATGGCAAAGTGGTAATTGTTAGTGTATCTGTTCATGATCTTCTTGTTTCTGGTAATGATGAGTTCATGATTAATGAGTTCAAAGATTCAATGAAGCATGAGTTTGACATGATAGATCTTGGAAGGATGCGGTATTTCCTTGGTCTTAAAGTTCTTCAGAAAACTAATGGCATATTTATCAGTCAATTTAAGTATGCATTAGAAGTGATGAAGCGATTTGGAATGGATAAAAGTAACCCAGTTCAAAATCCAATTGTCCCTGAGTTCAAGCTTGCAAAAGATGGAGGAGTTAAAGTGGATAAGACTTATTATAAGTAAGTTGTGGGTAATCTCATGTATCTTACGACAACATGACATGACATGATATTTGTTGTGACGTCTTTTAAGTGGATATATGAAAAATCCTACTGAGATGTATTTGCAAGTGGCGAAACGAGCATTGAGATATTTGAAAGGTACAACTGAGTTTGGGATCTTTTACAAGAAGGGAGGAGTTGAAAAACTTGTTGCTTACATAGATAGTTATTATGCTGGAGACATAGAAGATAGGAAGAGCACTTCAGGATATGCATTTCTTCTATGTTCAGGGGCAGTATCTGTTGATAAGTTAAATTAAAAAAGGGGTTGAAAAGTCAAAAATGGTGGGAGGTGCAATTGGCACCGAAAGAAAAAAAATAGTTGGCAAGTTGTTTAAAGTTGAAAGGGATAATTGCAATTTTGGTCCCTAATTTTTTAGGCCATTTGCAAGTTAGTCCCTGAACTTCAACTATAAATAGGCCTAACCATTTCTCATTTCAACCATCCCAACCAATCTTTCTCTCTTAGTTTTCTCTCTTCTCCCATTTGAGAATTCTTAAGGAATTCTATTTGTTTGTAATATTTTGGAGATAGTAAAGTTATCATCTGGTGTTAGTGCCCGAGGACGTAGGTATAATTTACCGAACCTCGTTAAATCTCTTGTGTTCTTTCTTGTCCTATTTTTCTTTCAATATTTGAGGGTATAATAGTAGTATTTAATTGTGCTATTAAATTACTATAGAAGGGATATTCTGTCTAAGGAAAGACTTGGTATTTAAGAGATCCATGTGATCCACCTCTCTTCCCTGGGAATTGAACTTTGTGTGATTTTTTAGTACAATAATTTACACGCTTCCGACCTTATTGGAACAACAAGTGGTATCAGAGCCGAAGGTTAATCGTAGTATGCTCTGTGGTTGCAGTTTAAACTGATCTTCCACATCAGAAAAGATTTCCTTAGGTATATTGAAAGATTATGGAGAAAACGGTCGGTTTAGGAGCTTCAACATCGTCCATGTGGACAAGACCGACAATTGCAAATGCAAGATTGGCCGTGGAGATCTTTGATGGCACGGGCCATTTTGGTATGTGGCAAAGTGAGGTTCTAGATGCCCTTTTTCAGCAGGGTCTAGACATTGCCATTGATGAAGAGAAACTAGATGATGTACAGGAGAAAGATTGGAAGGCGATCAATCGGTTGGCATGTGGCACAATTCGATCATGCCTTTCTCGAGAGCAGAGGTATGCTTTTTCAAAGGAGACTTCTGCAAATAAGTTGTGGGTGGCACTTGAAGAAAATTTTTTGAAGAAAAACAGTCAAAATAAGCTACACTTGAAGAAAAGACTGTTTCGCTTCACATACGTCCCAAGTACCACAATGAATGATCACATCACCAAATTTAATCAGTTAGTCACTGATTTGCTGAATATGGATGAGACATTCAAAGATGAAGATTTGGCTTTGATGCTTTTGGGGTCACTTCCTGAGGAGTTTGAGTTCCTAGAAACTACTCTACTTCATGGCAGGAGTGATATATCTCTGAGCGAAGTCTGTGCGGCCTTATACAGTTATGAACAGAGAAAGAAGGACAAACAGAAAAACTCAATCAGAGATACAGAAGCTTTAATAGTCCGAGGTCGTTCATACACTCGGAAGAAAACTCAAAAGGGGAGATCAAAGTCAAAGTCCAGACTCGGGAAAGATGAATGTGCTTTTTGTCATGAGAAAGGCCACTGGAAGAAAAATTGTCCAAAGCTGAAGAATAAGGGAAAAGCTGCTGTAGATGCTTGTGTTGCTAAGCATGATACTAGTGACTCTGAACTATCACTGGTTGCATCATCATCGTCGCTCCATTCAGATGAGTGGATATTGGATTCGGGTTGTACCTATCATATGTCCCCTAACCGGGAGTGGTTCTCTGATTTAGTAGAACTAAATGGAGGAGTTGTTTATATGGGCAATGACAATGCCTGTAAAACTGTTGGGATAGGTTCAATCCAATTAAAGAATCAAGATGGATCAACCAGAGTTCTGACTGATGTTCGGTACGTGCCCAGTTTGAAGAAAAATCTCATCTCATTGGGAGCCTTGGAATCCAATGGTTCAGTTGTTACTATGAGAGATGGGATTTTGAAAGTGACATCTGGCGCACTTGTGATATTGAAGGGCATCAGGAAAAATAACTTGTATTACTACCAAGGTAGTACAGTTATTGGAGCAGTCGCTGCAGCTTCCGGTAACAAAGACTTGGACTCAATGCAGTTGTGGCATATGAAGTTGGGACATGCCAGCAAAAAATCCTTGCAAATTCTGGCAAAGCAAGGATTGTTGAAAGGTGCAAAGGCTTGCAAATTAAAATTTTGTGAGCATTGTGTTCTGGGAAAGCAAAAGAGAGTGAAATTCGGCACTGCTATCCATAATACAAAAGGTATTTTGGAATATATTCACTCAGATGTGTGGGGGCCTTCCAAAACACCTTCGTTGGGAGGAAAACACTACTTTGTTACTTTTGTTGATGACTTTTCCAGAAGAGTTTGGGTGTATACCATGAAAACTAAAGATGAAGTGCTTGGAGTTTTTCTTAAATGGAAAACTATGATCGAAAACCAGACTGGCAAGAAAATCAAGCGGCTTAGGACGGACAATGGAGGGGAATATAAAAGTGATTCGTTCTTCGATGTGTGCCAAGAGTATGGTATTGTTCGACACTTCACAGTTAGGGATACACCACAACAGAATGGAGTGGCAGAGCGTATGAATCGAACATTGCTGGAGAAAGTTCGATGTATGTTGTCCAATGCTGGGTTGGGCAAGCAATTTTGGGCTGAGGCTGTGACATACGCTGGCCATCTTGTTAATCGTTTGCCATCATCTGCATTAGAAAGAAAAACTCCTATGGAGGTATGGTCTGGAAAACCGGCTACAGATTATGATTCCTTACATGTGTTTGGATCCACTGCATATTACCATGTGAAGGAGTCAAAGTTAGATCCGAGGGCAAAGAAAGCTCTCTTTATGGGAATCACTTCTGGAGTGAAGGGATTTCGTCTTTGGTGCTTAAGCACAAAGAAAATGATCTGTAGCAGAGATGTTACCTTTGATGAATCTGCCACATTGAAAAAGGTAGCAGATAAAGATATTCAGACGAGCAATACTCTACAGCAGGTGGAGTGTACTCCAAAACAGGTGGAGTTTGAGCAGATGGGGATTTGCCTAGTTAATAAGTCTAATTCTCCTGCCACAATGGAGGAATTAGAGGTTGAAGAGGTTCTGACCCAAGAACCACTAAGTACACCAGAACCAGTTGCAGTTGCAAGGCCACGGAGAGAAATTCGTAAACCTGCTCGATTTACTGATATGGTGGCCTACGCCCTTCCCGTTGTTGATGATATTCCTATCACTTATCAAGAAGCAATGCAAAGCTTAGAAAGTGATAAATGGAAAAGCGCCATGGATGAAGAAATGCAGTCTCTCCGGAAGAACAATACTTGGGAGTTGGCGCAATTACCAAAAGGTAAAAGGGCAATCGGATGCAAGTGGGTATTCGCAAAGAAAGATGGATCTCCTAGCAAGAAGGATATTCGCTACAAGGCAAGATTGGTAGCTAAAGGCTACGCTCAGAAGGAGGGAATTGACTACAATAATGTATTTTCCCCTGTTGTGAAGCATTCCTCCATTAGAATTTTGTTGGCCTTGGTAGCACAGTTGAATTTGGAGCTAGCTCAACTTGATGTTAAGACGGCTTTCTTGCATGGTGAGTTAGAAGAGGAGATCTATATGACTCAGCCAGAAGGATACACAGATGCTGGTGGTAGAAATTGGGTTTGTAAGCTTAACAAATCGCTATATGGATTGAAGCAATCCCCGAGGCAGTGGTACAAGCGATTTGATAGCTTTATGAGAAGGCAGAAGTACACAAGAAGCAAATATGACAATTGTGTGTATTTACAGAAGCTGCATGACGGATCTTTCATTTATCTACTCTTGTATGTTGATGATATGTTAATCGCTTCGAAGAGCCAAAATGAGATAGATAAGCTGAAGGCTCAGTTGAATCAAGAGTTCGAGATGAAAGATCTAGGTGAGGCCAAGAAGATTCTCGGCATGGAGATAAGTAGAGATAGACCGAGAGGCAAGCTCTGTTTAAATCAGAAGCAATATCTGAAAAAGGTATTACAATGTTTTGGTGTAAATGAAAACACAAAACATGTAAGTACCCCACTTGCTTCTCATTTGAAACTTAGTGCTCAATTATCTCCGAAGACTGAAGATGAAAGAGAATATATATGGCGAAAGTCCCATATGCTAATGCAGTTGGGAGTTTGATGTATGCGATGGTGTGTACGAGGCCTGACATTTCACAAGCTGTTGGAGTTGTGAGCAGGTATATGCATGATCCTGGAAAAGGACATTGGCAAGCTGTGAAATGGATTCTACGGTATCTTCGAAAAACCGTAGATGTTGGTTTAATTTTTGAACAGGATGAAGCACTTGGTCAGTTTGTAGTTGGATATGTTGATTCCGACTTTGCTGGTGATTTAGATAAACGTCGTTCAACTACGGGGTATCTGTTTACTCTTGCGAAAGCCCCAGTGAGTTAGAAGTCTACCTTACAGTCTACAGTAGCTGTGTCTACTACAGAGGCAGAATATATGGCAGTTACAGAAGCTGTTAATGAGGCTATTTGGCTTAATGGATTATTGAAAGACTTGGGAGTTGTTCAAAGTCACATTAGTCTATATTGTGACAGTCAGAGCGCTATTCATTTAGCGAAAAATCAAGTCTATCATTCAAGAACCAAGCATACCGACGTAAGATATCACTTTGTGCGGGAAGTCTTTGAAAAAGGAAAAATTCTACTTGAGAAGATTCCGACAACAGATAATCCCGCAGATATGATGACCAAGGTGGTAACAACAATCAAGTTTAATCATTATTTGAACTTGATTAACATCCTGAGAATTTGAGCACCTTTAGGTGTATGGCGCTCGAGAGCGCATTTGGAGGCACTACAAAAGATAGCTTTATCGAATTTGGGGAGTTGAAGGAAGTGTGTGAAGATGTGATTATCCTAATCAAATCTTTAAGGTGGAGATTGTTGATAAGTTAAATTAAAAAAGGGGTTGAAAAGTCAAAAATGGTGGGAGGTGCAATTGGCACCGAAAGAAAAAAAATAGTTGGCAAGTTGTTTAAAGTTGAAAGGGATAATTGCAATTTTGGTCCCTAATTTTTTAGGCCATTTGCAAGTTAGTCCCTGAACTTCAACTATAAATAGGCCTAACCATTTCTCATTTCAACCATCCCAACCAATCTTTCTCTCTTAGTTTTCTCTCTTCTCCCATTTGAGAATTCTTAAGGAATTCTATTTGTTTGTAATATTTTGGAGATAGTAAAGTTATCATCTGGTGTTAGTGCCCGAGGACGTAGGTATAATTTACCGAACCTCGTTAAATCTCTTGTGTTCTTTCTTGTCCTATTTTTCTTTCAATATTTGAGGGTATAATAGTAGTATTTAATTGTGCTATTAAATTACTATAGAAGGGATATTCTGTCTAAGGAAAGACTTGGTATTTAAGAGATCCATGTGATCCACCTCTCTTCCCTGGGAATTGAACTTTGTGTGATTTTTTAGTACAATAATTTACACGCTTCCGACCCTATTGGAACAACAGTATCATGGGCCTCTAAGAAGCAACCAGTTGTGAGTTTATCTCCTACAAAGGCTGAATTCATTGATGCTGCATCATGCGCATGTCAGACAATATGGTTGAGAAGAGTATTAGAAAAGTTGGGTCAGAATCATGAAGCAAGCACTGTTCTATGTGACAGTAGCTCAACAATTAAACTCTCAAAGAATCCAGTAATGCATCGTACTAAACATATAGATGTGCGTTTTCATTTTCTTCGAGAGTTGACAAATGATGAAAGCGTGGAGCTGGTTCATTGTGGTTCGCAAGATCAATTGGCAAATGTGATGACTAAACCACTCAAGCTGAATCGGTTATTAAAGTTATGAAAGCTTTTGGGAGTGTGTTTTTACTAATATTACTAATATAAACCGAATGTTCAAGACATTTCAGTTTAAGGGAGGAAATGATAGAATTTGTTGGTTGAAGTTTGGTCAATAAATCCCTATTTTCATGGGATATTTTAGTCGTTTAAGTTTATTTGGTTGTTAGTAATGGCTCCTTTATTTTCTATTTTTTTTAGTTGCTATGTAAGGCTATATAATAGCCCAATATTTCCAGTTTTACTCAATGCAGAAAATCATTCTCCTCCATTTTTTTTTTTAATTATTCTTCCTTGTTCTTAACATGGGTAGCATTGGAGATGTACTGATGTCCCCAATTAACACGTACATACTCAGCGGTGCGCTGAACGATTATGGATCCTCTCATCGGTCATTTTCCAATTAAATAGTCCACAAGGTACACAAAGCACTTAAAACAGCCTTAAATCTTATACTTGTTAACTACCCTGCCTCGTCTGATTCACAGTACGAACTTAGGCTATTTTATTCTGCAATTGGAGTGGAATATCTGCTTTCATTGGTATGTGCAAATTTAATTTTCCAATTTAAATCAAAGTTCCATTTTAACTGCTTATATGTTCATATTGTAAAGGGAGTTTGTTGGACAAGAAGTGCAGAGAGGCAGGCATCTTGCATTATTTTGCACTCTTAATTTATTAACTTCAGGTTAAAACAATTTTTGTTCAAATAATGCAACCGAAGTTGTTTAATGTGAATTAGCTTAAGTTGTTTCAGTCAATACTTCATTTTAAGAAAAGTTGTTTATTATTGCACTATTAGTTTGATTGAGAATACCTATATTCAATATATAGTTTTATATATTTTTTAGAATTTTTTTTAATTTTGTATATATGTTTCTAAGTTTTTATAATTTTGCACTCATTTAAAATGAATTTGGATACTCATATGTTCACATTTATTCTATATGTACATTTTAATTATTTTATAAAAAATCTTTTTTTTGAAATTTTTTTTTGAAATTTTATTTTTTTGCTGAAGTGGCATGTCATGTCAACATGTTGCCATGTGATAATAATCCGGTCAGCCATGTTAGCGAGATAAACCGGTCAATTGATAGTTTTAACGGAAAAAATCTATTGATTTTTTGTCACTAAGTGCTCAATTGGGGGTACTATCTTCATAAGGGCTCAATTGACTTTTTTAGGTTTTTTTTACTAAGCCTTTAGTTTATGATGAAACCCTAAATATTTAGGGTAAACTACAAAAATAGTTATTAAATAAAGGATTTTTTGGTTAGATGCATGGAATTGACTAAGCATTTTATTCGAACAAATATAGAACCAAAATGGATGGTTTTATGTCTATTACTTATTCTTCCTCCCGAGTTAAGACCGATCATTCAGATAGATGAGGGTAAACTAATAAGTTCGGATATTAATGAACTCTATAGAAGAGTTATCTGTCGAAATAATTCTCTTACCGATCTATTAACAACAAGTAGATCTACGCCAGGGGAATTAGTAATATGCCAAGAAAAATTGGTACAAGAAGTCGTGGATACACTTCTTGATAATGGAATCCGCGGACAACCAATGAGGGACGGTCATAATAAGATTTACAAGTCGTTTTCAGATGTAATTGAAGGCAAAGAGGGAAGATTTCGCGTTCTATTTTATTCACCAAACTATTATTTTTTTTATTTAGTCACTAAACTTAACATTTCAGTTATTCTCTTGTTAGATGAGTGACAAAGTTGACGTGAGCTTTTTTTTTATTTATCTAATAATGATTTTAGATATTCAACAAATTTAGTCCTTAATATTTATAAAATTTTTCCTTTTAGTTTAAATTCTAAAAATTAAAAAAAAAAATTAACCCCTCAAATTTTATAAAATTTATCAAATATGAGTATTTAATTGGATAAAAAAATTCGAGTGCCAAAAGTACACACTCAGTCATAGATCTTAAATAATATATTAACCCTAAATTTTTTTTTAAAAAAAAGAAAACTTTTATCCTATAAGTGAATCAAATATAAATACTAAATTCATCTGTAAATAAATATATGTCATTGAGCGAATCAACTACAAATCCTAACCTAACCTGTGAGTAGATTTACAAATCAGAGTCCTCTAATATATCATTTAAACTTAAAATTATAATTATTTAAATAATTTTCTTTTTAAAAGTTTCTCTAATTAATCATAAGCAAATCCTAAACCAGCATTTGAGTAAACACATAAACCAATCTTTTTAAATACATAATTTTAAATATATATATATATATAAATAATTACGTAATAATTTTTTTCTAAATTGAATTATGATAACAAATTATTCATATTTTAATATCAAACCTTAACCAATTTTCATTAAAATTGAAATATAGTAATATCAATTAAGTCTTAACCCGATTAACATTAATATTGTCCTCAATGTAGGAGGATATGAGTTTGGATGCGTTCAAACATGTTTATCCTCCTTATTTTAAGATTGGGGAAGGATTATATGAAATTTTAAACTTTGTATAAAAAATTTTAAAATATTATGACAATTTGTACAAAATACAAAATGACTTAAGATAGAATAAAAATTTGAAAATTTTATTAAAACATGATATAAATAATTTCTAACATGATAGGGGTACACAAATGTATCAAAAGTTATATAAATTCAAAATTTTATAAGAAATTTTCTTTTTTCTCTTTCTTTCTCATCTTTCCATCCCCACCCCCCATCATCATCAAGTCTAGAATGGCATAATCTAGAAATTATAAAAATATATGTGACATGAAAATTCATCTAATTGTAATAATTAATGTTCACTATTGTTCCTTTTTTTTTTAAGTTTTTAGCCTGTACTTTTATCTAATTGAATCATTTGATAATATTAGACAATTAATTCTTAAGAAAATATTAAATTAATATTCAGAGTATATTTAAAACATCACCTAGTGATTAGATTTTAGTGTAACTATGCATATGAATATGTGATATAGTAGTAGATCTCATTGAATTAAGTGAATTGAAATATTTGAAATATTTGGCAGGTTGAAAAGTGAGTTGAGAATGATATTAAAAGAGTATTCAAAATTTCTAGTGCAGGGTTATGTTTCTTCCTACCAGGTTTATTAAAGATGTGCAGTTCTTTGGAAAGGTTCTGAAGGTTCAGCAAGGGGAGCAAAAATGAGTTGGGAATAGATATGTCATCTCAAGGCTGAAGGAGGGCTTGGCATGAAAAATTACAGGTCATAATGTTTAATTACCTATGTAAAATTACAGGCACGTGAGATGCATAGGGTGTTAGGCTCTTGGCATGAAGAGCTTGAATGGATTCAGCAAGTGGGAACACATAAACCTTTGCAATCCACCATTATCAAACTTTCATGGAATGCTTTCCTTTGTTTCATTTGGCAAGAAAGAAACTACAAACTTCATGGTGGCCCGTCAAGATCAATACAAGTTTTATTTTCACAACTAAAGAATATTGTTCGAGATAGATTACTGAGAACAAAGGTTGCTATAAATAATACTGATTTAGTGTGTAGAAATTGGGGTTCGATTGTATAGGTGGTGGTTGCTTTTGTTGCCTTTTGTATTTCTTTATAGCAAACTTCGCTTCTTCTTCCTTTTATGAATAAAATCTTATTTATCCAAAAAAAAATGAAAATTGAAATTTTACATAGCTAATTAAACACTATGACCTTTATTTTATTAGATTGTTTATTTATTTTTAATATATTATTACCCTGAAGTGTAATCACTATATTAATAATTACATTTTTTACAATTACTTTATGTTCTATAAACACACTTATTAACTATATCTAAAAATTGTTATCATAATGTTTTTCTTATTATCAATAATTTTTTAATTATTTATTTGATAATTAATTTCCATTATAATTATAATGGTTTAAAATATCCACTTACATTTTTTTATTTTTTATTTTTTAATAGAAAAGATAAAGTACAAATATCCTTAAATCAATATATTAGATGTGAAAATTCTTAATTTATATTCTAGAAAGAAGCAACTTCTTAAAAGAAAACGTAGAAAAATCAATGATTTCAAGTTTAATCTCACATACTGTTAAATTCGCGCCAACCAATCAACCACCATGTTAACTTCTCTGGGAATGTACTAGAATTTAACTACTTAAAAATAACTACGCATCATTTTAACTTTTCGAACAACAGCTTCGTTAACAAAGAGTTTGAGAGATTCTCTTTTAATATTTCAATAGTCATTCAACAATCACTTTCAATAATAATTTTAGTAGACTTCTTAAGCGAAACAACTTCTAATCTATAGAGAATTCCCCAAAGTTAAGAGTTCAAATTATTTTCAAATAAATTAATAGTAGAATAACGTTTAAGGCACAACCAGATAGGAGATCTCATCCTAGGAGAAAAAAACCAGCAACGGGGTTCATAGATTATAAAGAACCCAAAGTTTTACCGACAAAAGAAAATTCAGAAAAGCCGTCGAACACAAAACAGCCTGAAAAGTGAAGAAAAAAAAAAGCACACTTCCCAACCAACATCACAGCTCAGTCTTTAGTCATTTAATCCCAATACCAGATCAGATTCTCTTCATTGAATTTCTCAATCTCATTTTCTTCTCACATTCCCTTCCCATATGCTATGCTACACCGAAACTCCCACCAATGCCAACACTATTTTCCCCTTAAATCCGCATTGTGATTTAGAGTTGTAAAGACAGAAAGAAGAGATCTAGGCAAGTAATATAACAGCCGAAGTAAGTGATGTTGTTTTAAATCGGTACAATACAATGGGCTTGTCAATGTTCTTCGTGATCTGCATTCTTCACTCCGCGCGCGATCGCAATAACGAGTGGGTCCTTGATCATGTTCTGTCTCAACGAGATCAACATCTTTGCTCACGGTGTTGAAACGGCTGAAAAGCTTTTAGGGTCAACCCCACATGATCAACTCTTGATTCAGACATCCAATTCTTTTGTTGGTTTGCTTCTTTTCGTGATTGGGTTCTTGGTTTTCATGGTAGCCTTTGTGAAGGATAAAGAGTTCCAGAGCTTCTTCGCCAAAGGGTGTATACTCATTCATTTATCAATGGCTCTTTGGAGGGTTAATTTTGAGAGAAGGTTAGAGGATTTGGCTTGGGATTGGCCAAGACAAGTGGCTGGTGATATTTTGCTAGCTCTTTCTTGGGTCTTCTTTTTACTGTACACATGGAGGGAGAAGTATGATTAGCATCAAAGGATTGCTTTGCTGCCATGCCAATCCCTTCCCCTTTTAGCATCCCAATTATAGCCATTTTGCACTCTCACTATGCTCTGACATGAGCAGTGTGTAATGTAGAATCATGGGTATGGAAATGAATTGTAGAAAATACTGCCATTTGAAATGTCAAACCGAGCATTTATTTATATGTACATATACGTGAATTGTAGTGGTTGAACTAATTGTGAGCTAAATCCTTTCTTTCTTTCTTTTATTTTTAGCAACTGCGATACACAAAAAAAGGCAGGCATTATTCAAGAATGTGGTGGCGCTGGTTCATCCATTAATGGCCGGACCAAAGCAAAGCATCTCTAAATTATTCATGCTACTGAACTCTCACCGACATCGGCTATAAATGGCGTATGGAGTAGGGCCTAAGTGTTTTGTTGAATCCCACTTTATTGCTTTTCAACGTTTTTCTTACAAAAAAAAATAATTTTAAGAAAAGAAACTTACAATAAAGGGGCCAAAAGTGCCACCCCATCAAGGAACTGATTTTTGCAAGATTAGCCTAATAAAAGAATGAAAGAGGTTATCCACAAGTGAGCCAATGTTCAAAAATTTAGATCTTTTTTAAATAAAGTTTTAGTATTGACTTTTGTAAATACAAAAAATAGTGTCCATTTAGATTTAAATTTAATCAAAATTTAATATAATTATTAAATTTCTCTTGCCTATTAGATTACATCATTTTCTTTTAATTGAAAACAATAAATTTAAAAAAAAAAGTGAAAATTCTAGATTTTTAGAACACTAAAAGCTTAAATTCTAAAATGGGTGATTTTTGAGTCGCTTTAACTTTTGCTACACATTGTTATAATCATTCGAATAGTCGAACCTCAAAGTGATACGAATAGATTTTCTGAAGAAATCTCTCACAATTTACCTATTAAACAGTTCTATTTATTAACTACTACATTAAATCTCAACCATCACGGATGATTCAGGATAAATTATGACACCAAGTTGATTCCCTTTGATCTACGAATAACAATTTAACTTATGATACCTTAAGATGGAAGATGACAAGTATATAAGTCCCGAGTCCTAGACATATGATCTATTTACCCACATCACCTTTCCTCCTTTCCTCCTTTCTATTACTCTTAACTAGACTATATTTTAAACAGAGTAAACCACCTATCTTCATCATCTACTCATCCTTATATGAACAATTTTATATATATATGTTTCTAAAAACAAAATAAAGTCAATGATGAAATTTCAAGTTGAAACAAAAGGCATCGTCCGATTATGGAAATTTTGAATGGACGCTGGATTGTTTTGAGACTGCCGTTGAATCTCTATGTTTTTGAATCAGAATATATTTCCATATATGTTTTGAATAAGATATTTTTTGGTAACAATTTTCTTTTGAATAATATTAAAATATCACTTATAATTACATTTTCCATATGTTTGTAAAGGTCGCCCTTTAGTCTCTTACAGGGTACATAGGTTTACTCAAAGCATTACAAACCATGACACCATCTGCTAAGCACGTACTCTACACGACCCAATGATACGCTGCCAAGGTGCTAAAGTTAAATACCCTCGACGCCAATCGCGCTTGGTATTTCCCGTTAATTGGGTCGCTCAAATCTGGTAGTATCCACTTTTTCATCATCTCATCTTAGAGTCTCGGACACAGAGTGCTACCAAAACTCTCCAACAAAACAATCCCAAACCCCCAAAATAACTTAAAACCAAAATAGAACAGTCATAGAAAAAGATCAAAGCCTAAGCAAAGCCACTTCGAATAGAAAGAAAAGACATGGAAGCGCCACCGTCCACTTCTCCAACATCGCCACCACCTCTTCCTCCTCCTCCGTCATCGTCGTCATCGTCATCATCATCATACACGTTATTTATAACGATTATGAGCAAAAGGAGAACATGGGTATTTCTGTTTGTGCTAGTTTACGCCATCCTTTTAGCATCTTTGTGGAATTCCCTCAAATCGATACTTTCTTGGTACAAACACCAAGCCCAACCCTCTTCTTCTGGTTGGCCTGCCCTCTATGCATCTGTTCTTCTTGGTGCAGTTTTTGGGCTGCTCTCCATGGTTGCAGCTCTGGCTGTAGCTGTGCCAGCCACTTTGGTCACCTGGATCACCGTTGTGGTTTTGCTTGCTTTCTTTGGGAAACCAAAGAGGACCTTGGTGCTGGAAGGAAGGAAAATTACTAGAGAGATCGTTGGGTTTGTGTTCAAGATTTTGTTAAAGGAAGGGAACCTTGTAGCTGCTGTTTGTGCCGTTTTGGGTTACTTTGCACTTATCAGGAAGAATTCTGGTGAGTGATTAAGCTGAATTGAATCCTTATTTAGCTGGAGATCAGGTTTTGGTTTTGTGGATATTTGAAGAAAATCGATTTTGGGAACTTTTCCTCTCTTTTTTCCATGTTGAGACATTGTTTGTTTTTCTGTTAATTTGACTTAGATTAGAAGTTACCAAAGCAAAGACAAGCCTATGAAAACACTTATTCCTGTTTTTGTTTGTTCTCTGTATAAAAAGAATGACGACCTGTTGTTTTCACCCTTTCAAATTTTATTTGTTTACAGGGTAGATATTTTTCCAGTGTTTGCATTATGCAATACATATTGGTGGTATGGCATGCGATTGTTTTCAATTCAAATCCTACAACATGCATTGGTTCTTGAATTGCTAAAAATCGTATCTGTGTTAAATCTTACCACTTTCATTAATTTATCAACATACTTGAGTTTTTGGAAACATTAGTGAAGTTAACTGCAATCTTTGGAATGATTGCGAGTATTTGGAATTGGCCAGGGTCCCTTGCGTTTCCCAATACCCATGCTTTATTAAAGCCGTGTCAGGGTGTGGAAATGTGAGTTTGGTCCCCCTTCAACTGCATCATTTTGCCATTTATCAAGTTCTTGGAGAAAACTATCTTAGTGATTCTGTATATTTTGTGTGACAGATAGCTACCCCAACCCTAAGCCACTTGTAGAACAAACAATGCTTTTATTGCCTTCTCGATAGAGACCGAATTAGCCCGATAAATATTAGAATACAAGTATAGGGTACGATTCTTTGAATATATGGAAAAACATAGAAAAAGTTCAGCATACTTGTGACAAGTATATATCCGTCTAGTAAAATAGATTTTTTCTTTCTGCTCATCAACATTGATGTTGTTAAGGATGGCTGAAAGCTATATCCTCTGACTCATCGTCCATGTGGTTTCCCATCGTGTACTACATCGAATGGAAGGGATAGTAAGAAATGCAACAGGAGATGTAGCAGTTAGATGTGCAAACATGGTGGAGCAAAGATCGCTGCAAGCCAAGTACAGGAGACAGCATCATCATGGGAGCTATACATTGCTATGGTGCTGCAGTTGACAAACATATGGAACATACTTAGTATGATTGCTGCACTTGCATCAACATTAATGTCACTATGTTGAGATTTGAACTGTCGTATTTGAAACACCCTCCAAATGAAATTGGTCTTGTGTCGAGAGAGTTGTGGCCGCAGGTTTGTCCAAGGTCTAAGGGCTATCCATGTTAATCGCCCTACAATACATGATCAAGATTGTTATATGAACACAAATAAGCCATCAGCTTTTTCTGGTAACAGGGTTCATAATTTTGGCAAGGTTACCATTAGATACTTGACGTCTTCCTAGGATTCTAGTCCTTGTCTGCTACCGTATTTATTGGAAGTGGTCTCATTCTGACCATCTTCCAAGAAATTCCTGTCAAAAGGTCTGATGAGGCAGTAATTCTGTTGAAAAAGTGACTAATTATGTAATTAATCTCTCAATTAAGACTCTTTTTATTAGTTTTTTCATTTTACACATTTATCATATGGAACCATAATTTCGTTCTGAAGTGAAACTGAAAATGATATTTCTCTTTTTCATACTTTAAAACAAGCAAAACATACATTAAGAATGGGCTTAATATGTATGTGTCGCAAAATGACTCTTTTTTTTGGGGGGGTGTTAACAAGGAGAACCCCAAGTTTTTCTTGGCCCAAATAATAAATCTTCGGCCTGATTTGGTTGCTGACATAACATTAAGGTGTTTGGTTACCCACTTCACACTTCAAACGGAAGCAGATACTCAAAGCAGATTCTTTAATTTTTCATTTAACATCTGTTGACATTGACTTATGTATTCATAATCCACTGACAAATTAAGCAAAGAGTCAACTATACTCTGTCCTTAATTACTACATTATTAAATTAAATTAATGTGACTGGTTTAAATTTTAAAAGGGTCGACTGATTCTATCTCCCTCTACCTTTATAATAATATTATATATACATATATATATACCCATTGTTTCTTCTCAACTATTCATTCTTTCAGTCAAATGTCTTTTTCTAAAACTTAGTAAGCATCCTTCTTCCATATGGCTTCAATTCGACATGGTCAAAGACATAATTAAGCTTTGATTAAGATGTTCTTTCAACTAAGATAATTAGTCTTGATTAGATAAAAAATATTTTTATTTTTTTAATTTTACAAATATATAAATATTAGTATAAAAAATTATCCGTAGAGAATTTTAGCAATTATTTAATTTAGTGAAAAATTAATTAATTATTCCCGTTCGTTGTAGTCTTATGGAGGTCCTTGTTTAATAATAAGAATGAGTGATTTTGAGATATGCATTTAAATTATAGTTTATAATAGAAATATGCATTTAAATGTGATAATTAATTTCATATTCTTTATACAATTTTTAAACAATTCATATCCTCGAAACCCTTAATTTCATAAATTATAATGCATTAAAAAATTCTTAAAACATCTGTTAATGAAACCTTTAATAATAAAATAAAATAAGGAAAAAAAATTAGCTTTATTTTTTAATTCCTCGAACAAAATGATGATACTCATTAAAAAAGCTATGAATACTTACTAAAATCAAGGGTCATCTTGATTTGAGTAGTAGGTGAAACTTTAAGTGTGATGATGATGATGACGACGACGATGATGGAATGGATCATTTGTAGTTTTTGACTTTGAATTTTAATTACTTTGAAACAATGCCACTAAAAATCAGGATGTGGGTTGCAAGGTCCAAATCCATGTCTAATTTACCCACTATTCAATTATTACTTCTTTTACCAACATGAGTCAGTGTGATTAAATTTAATTAAAATTTTACTAAAAATTAAATAATGTTAATGATACAATATAAAAAAAATAAAGTTGTAATTTTATTTATAAAATAACTAAAGCAAACAAACTACAACTGTAAATTGTTTAAGGCGAAAAATGTTATTGTCAATAACATCAATCTGCACTAAATTAATAATTATAATAATAATAGAAGAAAATTACTAACTTACCACCTTAACTTTTTCCTTTTTTTTTAATGCAAATTTTTTTAATCATTTTGCCTCTTTTTGGCATAATGACTTTTTAGCCTTCCAATTTTACAAAAAAATCATTTTAGTCTTTTATTTAATTTTTCGCCTTTTTAAACTTGCAAGTTTTTTTTATCAAATCACCCTAAAATGGTGACGTGACATACACATGGATTGTCACGTGAATGACATGTTAACTTTTAATTAAATTTTAAAATTTTAAAAATAATTAAATGTTGACGTATATGCCATATCAGTAAAATTAAAAAAATTAATTTTTCCATCTATTTTGAGGTAATTATAAAAAAAAATGAAAAGTTAAAAGTTAAAATATAAAAATTTAAATTGAATATTAAAATAACTTTTTTTATTGAAGAGTGAAATAAATAATAATGATTTTTTCATCTGCATTATTATTTCCTCAATTCCAGGATCTACTATATAGTTAACAAATAAAAGTTAGTAAATAAAGAAGAAATGAATGTTTATGTCACTGCCAAAAGCCAAACATTATTACATTATTATTACTAACTCAATGTAGGGAAGCTAAACATTATTACATTATTATTACTAACTGAACGTAGGAAAACAAGTAGGATTAATTATTTATACAAGATACTTATTATTTGATATGGAATAATTAAGTGTATTTTATTTGTCGAATGTAACATTATAATTCGTAATATTATATTACGAAATGAGATGACAGTGTTTGAATTTCAACATTTTGACCATCTCATAATCTAACATTATGATTATCCTGTAATATAGGGTGTAATCTCTTGTTATAACCTATTCCTTAAGTAGTATTAGATTATAGACATAGTATTAATTTTTGGATAAATTTACCTTTTGTTTTTATTATTTTAATTAATTTAGACTTTTTTTTCTTAAATAAAGTTTAAGCGTAATTAAAAACAAAAAATTATTTTTTTCTTAATGGTAAACTAGTAGACATCATACATTGCAATTATAATCATTATATTTTATTAAATAATTTATTTATTAGTATATGAAGTATGATTATAACTATAATTATGATTGATGTTGCAATCACTTTTCATAAATTATTATAATTATTTTTTGTAAATTTATTTCAAAACAGTATATTTACTTATTAATATATAAATTGTAATAAAAAGTAAGAATTGTAATAATTTATCATAATTTTATAGAAATTAAGGCTAAAATAGTATTAAAGGAACTAAAATTTTTTTGAAAAAAAAATTATAATAATGATAATTGATTAAAATGTACTTCTAGATAACCTTACATCCCAACCAAATAAACCAAACAAGATAATCTCAATCTAAGATTTGGCGAACGAAACGTCCCTTAAAGTATTTTTAATGAAATAATATTATGAATTTCCTTTTAATTTATGCACATATTGTGAGATGAAAATTTTCAAATATCTCCACTAAGTGCTGAATGTATTGATAATATATTATAGTTTTAGAAAATAATTTAGTTTTTAACTTTAGAGATAAATTTATTGAAAAGTATAGCTATCAACCATTAGAAAATTAATCTCCGTAGATTATAAAATCAACACAAAATATACTTAATTCAAAAAATCACAAATATTTAATTTAAGGGTGTGTTTGATAAACCATTAAAAATTTTACGAAAGTTTTTAATATTTAATATTTTAAATATATTTGATAATCATTTTAATCTCTTAATTGATATAAAATTTTCAACAAAAAAATATTTGATTGAGATAAGTAGGTAAGAGTAGCTACTTATCACTTAAGACAAAAAAATTAAATTGATTTTATTTTATTAAAAATTAAAATAAATTATATTTTATCCAAAAGTATCCAAATAATATAAAATTTTATATTAATAATATTAAAATTAAAAAATATTTTAAAATCAATCATTACTTTTATCAAACACATAATTTTAATCGATACTTATATTTACTAATTGACTAAATAATTTTTTAATATAAATTCAACATTTATAAAATTTAAAATTTTAATTTATTAAACATACCTTAAATTACTAAACGCTACTTAAAAATATTGAATGAAGTGTAATTTTTATATAGAGTGCCATATATGTCAGAAAACTCACTAGCCTATATCATGATTGGTGCATGATAATTTTGTTAAATGGTATATAAATGAGAAAGCTAATTACAACTCTGCTAATATATAAAATCAATGATCAAAGTAGGTATCATTATTGTGGCAATCATTTAAAAAATATGAAATCGAATGTTTTAAGTGTGTATTATTTTATGTTTTAAAAATTGAGAGTTAATTAGTAATTTGTATAAAATATTAAAAAGTATGTCTTAATTATAAATTATCATAAAAGGTTTTTTATTAGAGTAACATCATGATTCTTAGTATTTATTTTTTATACAATGTCTAAAACTATCTATAATTCCTCTCCAAACCTTCAATAAGAGAGTAATGCGTTTCAATGTATTCGAACCCATGTCCTCCTACATTGATAACAATGCCAACGCTAACTAAACTAAGACTCAATTGACAAATGTTTTTCTTTTTTAATAAAGCGTAAGCAAGCGAGGTTAATTTAAACTTTAAAAAAAAATTTGTTGAAACATGAAGTCAAAATTCAACGTATACATTGTTATTTGTTATTACCTTTCAACCATATAATCTCAATTTTTCTTTTAAGATTTCGTTTGTTTCTGGCTTTTGAAAAATGATTTCTAAAAAATGACTTACTTTTTTAGAAAATTAATATTTTCTAGTATTTGTATGAACTCGTATAAAATATTATTTTTGTTATTTAGCATATTTTCTGAAAATATTTCATAAAATCTATTTCCAATAAAACAAGCAAACAATTGAGATTTTCTTATCTTTTCATTATTTAATTGAGTTTATTTTATATCTATAAATTTATATTTTACATTGTTTTTGCATATAGTAAAATTATTTTATTAAATTCAGGTTCATTACAACATCATTTTTTAGTTACATGACTACTAAGTGAGTATTTTTATTTAAAAATGTGACATCAACAAAATTGATAAAAAATTTAACAATATTAACAATTGGACTTAATTTTTAAATTTGAAAAGTAGAGGGACTAAATTCTTGAAAATAAAAGTATAAGGACTAAATTTCAAATTTGTGAAGAGTACATGGACTTATCATATATTTTAACTTTTATACTACAAAAGATTTATTATTAATATATCTATAATTGTAATAAATAAATATTATTAAAATATTAATATTGAATATTTTCAATAATATATGAAGAATATTATTTAAAATTATTATTTTTAAAATTTATTATTAAAATAAAATTGAAATATTAAATAATTTATTAAAATAATTTATTATATGATTAAATATTTAAAATTATAATATTTTATATTTATAATTTTAAATATTTTAAAAATAAAAATAAATTTATTATCAACATAATAATATTAAACTTTATTTAAGTTTATTTTTAATAAAAATAAAATTACCCATTAAATAACTATTTTCCAGAAAATAATTTACTTTTTTCAAAAGGGTAAATTATTTTACTGAAAAAAAAGACATTTTTTGTGACCTCTAAATCATTTTCCATTGACTAAGTTACAGTTCAACTAATGGAGCCTAAGTTTACAAGTACAAAACAATCAAATAATAAGTATAAATATATGTTTCAATAACTATTTGGTGTAGATCAAATAGTTACAACTCAAACGAACTAAGAACAAAAAATAAAAAAATCAAACTATTGTAATATAAATTAAGAACCAAATCAATCCACACTGTAAACTAAAGCTTACAAATAACAACATTTAATGATGAATTAGAAATTCACAAATTTTATTTAAACATCATAAATCTCGAAATTCCACACCCAACAAATTAAAACCACTAAGGAAACCAAATCCTCATTCATTTATCTTCTCTAAATTTAACTAAACAACTGTACAAGCCCAATTTTGAACCCACTAAGCCTAAAACCCAACTCAAACCTACCCAAAACCCATTACAATCCAAAATAATGTGGCCCAAACCTTTAAAGCAAAATAACAAAAATTTCAAACCCTAGGTGCGCCGCACCTAGGGTCTTCTGGCTCCAACCACTACCTCAATGCTAGTGGCACCACCACCACCGTTTGCCTGCCATAAAAAGAAGAAAAAATAGTAAATATGTAGATGATAAGTTTGTAAATGGCTATAAAAAGCCAGGTCTAATACCATTGTAAGGGGGGACTTGTGAAATAAAAACAATATTAGATTTCAAATATACAAAAACAGAATATAGACTCTAGCAATATCAAAAGCAGGAAAAGAGCCCAATATCAGAGATCGGAGAACGAAAGTAGCGAATCCAAGGTGATTTAACTTCATTTTTCGTTTTGTTCTTAGACCCATTCCCTCATTTATACATATAAATAAAAAACATAAAAAAATAATTAAAAAAAGAAAAAAAAATTACCCCAAAGGCGATTTCTGGCCACCGCACGGTGGCGTGACGGTCGGCCGTCGGTGGCCTCCTTGGCCGGTTTCTGGGTTTAGCCCAGAAGGAGAGAAGAGATTTTTTTTAAAAAGGCTGGAAAATTGATTTTTTTCTAAGATTTTGGTATTTATAAAGGGACCATACGACGTCGTTTTGGGCCTTGATTTCAGGCGCCAAAACGGCGTCGTTTCGACAAAGACCCGAACACCCGACCCGCCTATGCCCAGGGTCCGCGTGTTTTTGGACTGAGGGGTTATTTGCGCCCTCAGTCCTTCCGCTTTTGAGGCTTAGTTCAATAGGGTCTCGCGCTATTTCCTTTTTCTTTAATTTTACCCCTATAACTTTACTTCTATTTCATTTTAGTCCTGTATAAAACGTTGTGTTTTAGGGGGAGGGGATATTTTCCCCTTTGGTCCCTCCTGTTTGCTCGCGTGTCCAAATTAATCCCCTTTTCCTTCATTTATTTTAAATTAGCCTCAAGATTCCATTTTTTTAATTCGATTTCGTCCTTTCTTTTATTTTTCCTCATTATGCTAATTTAATTGTAATATTATTTATTGTATTTTATTATGGTTGTATCTTTATTAATGGCTCACTATTATCGTTTTTATTTAATACTTATAAATATATGTTATAAAAATATTATTAATAGTTTTAATACTATAATTCTTATTAATATATTTGTATATCACCTAGGTATTCTTTTAATATATATGTGTTATGCTCCATGGTATGTATATATGTGTTAATACTATACTATGTCTATATTTTTATACATCTGTACATATATATTATGTATATTTCTCCTTTTAATACCATATATATATTCTTTTATATATTACGTATAATATCCAAATATATATTCTGCACATACTGTTAATATCACCATATATTTATTTTATTTTTAACATACGTATGTATTTTTAGGTAATACCTTTAATAATTGTTTTCTAACATTATTATCATTTAATATGTGTATCATATATATATCCTTTTAATATTGTGTTCTTCTATACGTTACGTATATATTTTTAATAATTGTATTATACATTACCATATCTATATATTATTATTCTTATTATTATTCCTAATATACATATACGTCTTTTAATATCATAATATAAATATATATGTGCTTTTATATCATATTATTGTTATATCTATTTTCACCCCTATTATATTTTATACATGTATATATACCCTTTATATATAGTATGCATATATCGCTCGTATTATTAGTTATATGTATATCTATTTTCAATATATGTTTATGTAATGTTTTTAGTATTATCATTATCTTTGTATTATTACTATCGTTATTATATCTTTCATTGTCGTCACCATTGCATTATTGCTTTCATCATTATTATTATTACTAACATGTATATATATACTATATATTTTTATTATATCACGTATACGTTTTTATATGTACGCTATGCATATGCATTTTTTAAATATTGTATTATTATTATGTACATATATACTTTTCTCATATATTTCTTATTACTTCTATTATTATGTATGTACCTTAATACATATATGTATATACTACTGTCGTTATCATTGTCATTTTATTTTGCCATTTTTTGTTACATTTATCTATTTATTTGCTTGCGTATTCAATTACTTCATTTTTCTCACGTACGTGTTTACGTTCACATATTTCTAACCTTCAATATTATTTCGTCTTTTATACTTGCTCATATTATTATCTTTGACACCGTCGCACTATTATTATATTCTTATACATGTCAATGCTATATTTTGCTTTTACATTCTACTATAAATCGCGTTACTTTTTGCTCAATGTATTAAAACAATTCTTTCATAAAAGCAAAATCCGTTATTAGGTAATCCGAGATAATCGTGCCCTAACTTACTGGGTTTCGACTTTTCTCATTTAACCTAAATAACGGAATATTCTTTTAAAATCACGATACAAGTCTTAAAAATGCTTATTTTCGGAGATACGAAGCGTGGTGCCCTAACTTACCGGGTATGACACTTTGAAACTTCGAAACAAGATCTTTCATAAGTAAAGGCAATGTTCGGTGTTCAGGAATTCGAGGAAACGTGCCCTAACTTACTGGGTCTCGATCTTCCTCGTTCACCCTAACTAACCGAATATCCTTTTAAAAAAGAGGTCAAAATATATTTATTTTCAATACAAGGCAAGCTCATTCTCAAAGTTCGAGATGCCGTATCCTAACTCACTGGATATAACATGTCGTTGCCTTGAGACGAGAATGTCTTTGACATTTCAATGTTCACTTTACAAAAAAGGATCGTATCTTAAATTCTTTCAAGTTTTCAATCTTCGACACTAAGACACTAATTAATCAACTAGGTACCAGTTTTGGGCGTATCGAGGGTGCTAATCTTTCCTCGTGCGTAACCGACTCCCGAACTTGTTTTCTTGATTTGCGCAGACCAAAATTATTGTTTAAATAAATCAAGTTATTTATTAAAAACAACCACCTTAACGAGGTGACCCGATCACACCTAGTCAAAAAGGATCGGTGGCGACTCCCTTTTTGTGTTCATTTTCAAAATCCAAGTCGATTCTCGTTTTTTCAAAAAATGGTTACGACAGCTTGGCGACTCCGCTGGGGACAAATAAGAGAGTCAAGCCACAAGTTGATTAACTTTTGTCTTTTTATCGAAAATTAAAAATTTGGTTTTGAAATACGATCCTTTCATTGCATTTCATCAGCTATTTTTGTGGTTTATATAATACCTGCTGCATTGGTTCGAGTCTTTAAATAGTTTTGCATATTGCATTGCATGACCGCTGTGGTCACACCCCTTTAAGTGGGAGTGAGAAACTACTCATTCGTGACTCCGTGCAGGATAGTGGATCGCTTTCGGGATACATCCGTACCTATGTCTTCGTGAGATTTTCATCTCCGTGCAGCCATAGGGAAATGTATCCCCCTGAACTGAACTCGATCTGTATGAGCCTATAATGGGTGAAGATCGAGGAATCCGCTGGTTCAGGTACCCTTACTCTAGAACCAAACCTCATGTAGCGAGCCTTAAGAACCCACCCTAGGTAGAGCCACTCCGAAACCCTAGTGGTTACCTGAGCAAGTGCTATATTTATTATTCTTTGTTTGCTTTGAACTGCGTATAAACTACTGACTTGCTTTGTTTTACTTTGATTATATTTGCATGGCATTTTTATCATAAAAGGTGTTGATTCGCATTCGGTTCCTAAATAGATAACTTATCATGGAAAAGGGGTTTTTTGATAAAGTAGAAGACAACGCGGCTGTCCGGATATGGGCTGAAACAACACAACGAGAGAAAGGTGACAGTCTTACCGATGGGTATGTGTCAGAACTATGGAATTTTACTCGGATCAGCGTAACTCAGAATAATCTCCAAGAGATGAAAGAAATATGGGGCCAGTGGGACGACGAGGTCAAACAGCTATTCTATTGTCATTACGGTGATTTACCTTATCTGCTCGATGTCAAGGTAGACGAGCACCTGTTTCGAGCCCTTGCCCAATATTGGAATTCTGCTTACAGTTGCTTCACTTTCGGGAAGGTAGATTTGGTACCTACTATAGAAGAATACACGACCTTGCTCCATTGCCCAAAGATTCAGGTAAACAGAATTTATGCCAGACCTGCTAACGTCCCAGCATTTTCAAAAAAACTGATGAATATCACAGGGATGAGCGAACAGTGGGTGACAACCCGGATCAAACAAAAAGGAGATTGTAAATGCATTCCATGGAGGAACCTGAGGGATCTAATCTTAGCGCACCCCGACGTGAAGAAAAGGGTAGATGTCTTCGCCTTGAGCATTTATGGACTGGTCATCTTCCCCAAGGCTTTGGGGCATGTAGACGAGGCTGTTGTCGACCTTTTTGATAGGCTTGGTAAAGGAACCACACCTGTACCCGCAATCTTGGCTGAAACTTTCAGATCATTAAATGCTTGTAGAAGAGCGGGTGAAGGGAGATTTATTGGATGTACACAGCTCTTGCTATCCTGGTTCCACAGCCATTTTTGAAAAGTGGAAAAGGTCTCGTATCGTATCTTCTCTGAAAATTACTCTCCGCTGAAAGAGTTAGTGGCTACACCGAGGCGAGATGATGTAACAGAAGAAAATTGGATGACGGTTCTCCAAAATCTGCAAGAATAAGATGTTAAATGGAGAGCCCCGTGGATGGTTCCTGGTGAAATATTATACCGATGCGGAGATTTCGATTGGGTTCCCTTGTTAGGAGTATGGGGGGCCGTCGAGTATGCTCCTCTGCTTACATTACGACAATACAGATCCAGACAGTTTACACCACCAACATACGGGTTAGCCCAGTGCGATTTCATGTTCACAGGGAATAATTACAAAAAGAAAGTTCGCGAGATATCAAATGCCTGGAACCAGACTCGTAAAATGAAGAAGTTTGCTGCCAATTCCATGACTACTCCTGAGTACGACCGATGGTGGAATCAGAGGATTAACGACAACATCCCTACATCAGATCAAGGGAATCCTCAGTCGATAGAAGAGCACTTGAAAGTAATCCCATCTGAGCTGGAAATCATCAGGCAAGATTTCGAGAGGAAGAGTCTGGAACTAGAAAAAAGGATCGAGCATTTGGAAGAAGAAAAGATGCAGTTAGGGTTAGACGTCGATGCCCAAAAACTAGAAGCTGAAAGACTCAGAAAAGGGAAAAACAAGGCCGAAGAGGACTTAGACAGTTTGAAAACGGACTATAAGAAGCTGCGTAGATCAATGAGAACCGCTGGGTTAGGAAAAACATCCGAACAATGGCGACATGAAGTTAAAGAAGAACAAAGCAAAGCCAACCAGTGGGAGGAAAAATTTCGCAATGCTCAAGCTCGAGAAGGTGCTCTGAAAAGAAGTTTGGTAGAAAGTCAGAATGAGAAAGAAGGGTTAAAGATCCGGGTATCAGAGTTGAAGAGGTCATTGTATCAGTATCGCTCGCGTAACTCTGCAATCGAGTTGAAAGCTAGTCAGAACAAAATCGAAGAATTAAAAAAGAATATAGAAAAACTCAAAATAGCGCTGCAAAATCGTGAACTTCAGATAGAACTCCTCGAGATAAATAACGAGCGATGGAAGGAGTAACTTCATCAATCTCAAGACCAAGTCAGGAGCAGGGACTACATCATGGGTGAGGCTTTGACTCAAGTACGAGAAGTGGCTGACCACTTGCAAACATTAGCAGTACAAGCCGATATGCTGAGTTTAAAATACGAGTCAGAATCAGACCGAGGCCAAAAGCTAGCTTGGCTTCTTAGACAGGTCAAGGCCTTAAGTATCAGGGCCAAGCCTTATATGTAATCTATTTTATGTAAAGAAACTTGTTTTCTAGAAAAGTTACTCTAATGAAATCGAATTGGAATCAACACTTTTTTTGCATTCATTACATTCATGCATCGGCATTGCATCGCACGCACTAAAACTCACAGAAAACCCTAAAAATCGTGACAGTTACCCTGGAACATCGTTACGGTACAAGAGGAAAAACAAGAGCAATGGATCAAAGGTTAGAGAGATTGGAACAAATGCAAAAAGAGATGCAGGATCAACTACAAACACGTATACAAGAACAACTGGCCAAAATCCAGCAAGATGTAAGAGACCAGATGTTGGAGTCCCAAAGGAGTATGATGGATCAATTAACGCATCTATTGGCTGGTGGATTAGAAAAAGGGAAAAGCCCCATGATCAATGCTGGAGATGACAACGAAGATCCCGTCTACCCTCCGGGGTTTGTCCCAGCGGACGTTCAAACACAACCTAATGTGTACCCAAGAAGGCCATCAGTCACAATCAGGCCTCAACCATCTCAAGCCGGTGTCTCGGCACAGATGAATTATCAGACTGGTTCAGGCTCTAATCCGGGGGAGAATCCAACCAACCCTGTGGTCCTCAATCTCGATGAAATGATAGAAGCAGAAAAGACAAGGGTAGAACTCCCGAGAGAGCTTGAAGAAAGATGTAGATGGTTGGAAGAAAAATTTAAAGAAATGGAAAGCACCGACTATCGTGGTGGAATCGACGCTAAGGAATTAAGTTTGGTTCCAGACCTGCTACTCCCTCCCAAGTTCAAAACTCCAGAATTTGAGAAATACAACGGGACTAGCTGTCCCGAAGCTCACATCACTATGTTCTGCAGACGAATGGCAGGCTATGTCAATAATGACCAACTATTGATCCACTGTTTCTAGGAAAGTCTGGTTGGGGCCGCTTCTAGGTGGTACAACCAACTGAGTCGTAACCAGATCAGTTCATGGAGGGATTTAGCACAGGCTTTCATGAAGCAGTACAGTCACGTGACAGACATAGCTCCTGATAGAGTCACGTTACAGAACATGGAGAAGAAACAAAATGAGAGTTTCAGGCAATACGCCCAAAGATGGAGAGAGGTAGCAATGCAAGTTCAACCACCTCTTCTGGAGAAAGAAACGACCATGCTCTTTATCAATACACTGAAAGCTCCATTCATTAACCACATGCTAGGGAGCGCTACTAAAAGCTTCTCAGACATAGTAATGTCTGGAGAAATGATAGAGAACGCGATAAGATGTGGAAGGATTGAAGCAGGAGAAAGTGCTAAGAGATCAGCCCCGAGAAGGAAAGAGAAAGATGTGAACAACACGAGTATGTATAATAAGCCAGTCACTACGAGCCAACCAAAAGTGGTGACTACTAGCCATCAGGGCTTCGCAAGACGAGACTTCAACCCAAGGCCTAACACGGAAAGAGTCCAGTTTACGCCTATCCCGATGTTCTACAAGGAATTGTAACAGAGCTTATGCGATGCCCATGTAGTGTCGCCCTTCTATCTAAAGCCAATGTAACCCCCATTCCCCAAATGGTATGACGAAACGCCCAATGCGAATACCATGCAGGAGCCACAGGGCACTCGATAGAAAACTGCACCACTTTCAAGAAACTGGTTGAAAGACTCATCAACATGGGCATCCTGAAATTTGATGATACACCTAGTACAGAAAACCCGTTACCTAATCATGGCGATAAGGGTATAAATGCCATAATTGAGAGTTCAGGGAAGGAAATTAAGATGAATGTTGCAGAAGTGAATACTCCACTAAAAGAAGTATGGAAGAAAATGGTGGAAAAAGGGTTGGTAACACAGAATTCAGGGGACAGACACCAAGGAGCAAAAAGTTATTGCGAGTTCCATAATCAAGAGGACCATGAGATTTAGAAATGCAGCGAATTCAGGGCTCTAGTACAAGGGTTAATAGATAATAAGGAGCTGGAATTCTTCAGTATGTTAGGAACCCAGAAGGAACAGACGTGTGTGCTTCAGAGGAAGGGTCGACGAGAAATACTTGTAAAATCAACCACCCATTGGTTATCATATCACATCCGAGAATAAATGAAGCCGGGGCACGAGTTGCGCCAAAGGTCGTAATCCAAAAGCCCGTTGCTTTTCCTTATGAAGATAGCAAAAAGGTACCGTGGAATTATAGCTGCAATGTGACATTCCCGGGAAAGGAGACCCCGATTAATGCATCAGAGAAAGTTCAAGACTAAGGTTTTTTTACGTGCAGCGGAAGGCGTTATACCCCAAATACAAAATTCGAGCAGGTTAAAGAAAAATCATTAGCAATTGAGCAAAAGAAAGAGAAGCTGACGAGGCCTGAACCAACTGTTAATGAATCAGTGACAGAGAAAGAAGCCAAGGAATTCTTAAAATTCCTAAAGCATAGTGAATATAGTGTCATAGAACAGTTGCACAAACAGCCAGCGCGTATATCGGTACTGGCCTTACTTTTAAGTTCCAAAAATCATCACAGCGCATTGATGAAGGTGCTGAATGAAACTTATGTTGCTAACGATATCTTTGTGAACAAACTAGACCGCTTAGTCAACAATATAAGTGCCGAAAACTTCATATTCTTCAATGACGATGAGGTACTGCCAGGGGGCCGAGGATCAACTAAAGCTTTGCATATCACGACTCGCTGTAAAGGGTACACGTTACCGGGGGTATTGATTGACAATGGGTCTGCACTAAATGTCCTACCCCTATCTACGCTGAGTAGGTTGCCAGTGGATAGTTCCCATATGAAGACATGTCGAAATGTAGTAAGGGCGTTTGACGGTACAGAAAGGAAAGTAATGGGGAAGATTGAATTACCCCTTCAAATCGGTCCTAGCACGTACGAGGTGGATTTCTTAGTAATGGACATCAAACCCTCTTACAATTGTCTATTGGGAAGACCATGGATCCACTCGGCAGGGGCAGTGCCGTCATCATTACATCAGAAGCTCAAATTTATAACGGAGGGTCGATTGGTGACTATAAACGCGGAGAAAGACATCATTGCATCTGTTACCAGCAATGCACCATATGTGAGGACAGATGATGAAGCCATAGAATGTTCTTTTCGATCGTTGGAATTTGTAAATGCGACCTTTTTGGTCGAAGGAAATAAAGTCCCGACAGCCAGACTTTCCAAAACCACAAGAATGAGACTACAACTGATGGTTGGGAAGGGAGCCTTGCCAGGGAAAGGACTTGGAAGAAGCCTACAATGAAGGGTTAAAGTACCTATGCTCATGGACAAACGAGACCGTTTTGGTTTAGGATTCAGGCCAGATGCAAGACAAAAGAAAGAGGAGCAAGAGAAGAAACAAGAAAGGAGAAGAGCGCGTTTAAACGGGGAAGAGGTTAAATGGAATCCAATGACCTTTCCCCATATATCCAGAACATTCGTGTCGGGAGGAACTATTTATGCCAAAGAAAGATCGGCAGGCCAAGAGTCTGCTGAAGAAATGTTGGAAAGCTTAAGCATTAATGCCACGTTCGAAGGAGGAACTGGAGAAGAGAATGGGGCGGGCATTCGCCCTTATGAGCCAGAAAGTGTCTTGAATAATTGGACTGCGGAAGAGATTCCTGTAGTCTTTAAAACTAATACAGAGTAATGCCCAAAACACGCTTATTACCCTAGGCCTAGGAGTAATAAGTGTCTTTTTGTGAAATAGGCCTATGTTCAAAATCGTTATTTCAATGAAATGCATCCTTTTGTCTTATTCAGTGCAAATATTCTTTTATTCTTTCATTCGTAATCATACCAAACATACCATTGTTCTTAGATTATTTTGTTCTTTGCATCTTCCTTTATGCCTAAAACAGGTCTCTAGATATCAACGATGTGAACGACCTTGTTACTAATTCGGAGTCTCCTTTTGAGCGCGATATGTGTCTAGAGGGATCCAAGGACTTTGAAGATGACAGAGATTGTAACTTATCCCCCGATTTGTTAAGAATGGTAGAACAAGATGAGAACCAGATTTTACCTCACAAAGAGTCAGTAGAAGTCGTGAACTTAGGAGATGAACTAGAAAGGAGAGAAGTAAAGATCGGAGCTTGCATCACCACAGAAACAAAACGGGACCTTATTGAGTTACTCCAAGAGTTCAATGATGTCTTTGCATGGTCATATCAGGATATGCCTGGGCTAAGTACTGACATTGTGGTACACAGGCTCCCCATCAAAGAAGAATGCAAGCCAGTTCAGCAAAAGCTTCGAAAGATGCGGCCCGATGTTCTGTTGAAAATAAAAGAGGAGGTCAAGAAGCAATTTGATACTGGTTTCTTACAAGTAGTTAAGTACTCGGAATGGGTAGCCAACATCGTCCCCGTCCCTAAAAAAGATGGAAAGGTACGGATGTGTGTAGACTACAGAGACTTAAACAAAGCCAGCCCGAAGGATAATTTCCCGTTGCCTCATATTGACACCTTAGTGGATAACACGGCAGGTTACTCACTCTTCTCATTCATGGATGGTTTCTCGGGGTACAATCAGATCAAGATGCATCTTGCAGACATGAATAAAACCACATTTGTGACTATGTGGGGAACCTTTTGTTATAAAGTAATGTCGTTCGGATTGAAAAATGCGGGAGCAACATATCAGAGAGCCATGGTAACCCTATTTCATGATATGATGCATAAAGAAATTGAAGTCTATGTCGACGACATGATCGCCAAATCCCGGACTGAAGAAGAGCATGTGCAAGTCTTGAGAAAATTATTTTTGAGGTTGAGAAAATTCCAGTTGAAACTCAATCCCGCAAAATGTACCTTCGGGGCCAGGTTAGGAAAACTGCTAGGATTCGTGGTCAGTGAAAAATGGATTGAGATTGACCCAGATAAAGTCAAAGCCATACAAGAGTTACCTCCGCCACGTACTCAGAAGGAAGTTCGAGGATTCCTAGGAAGACTAAATTACATTGCTCGGTTTATTTCACAACTAACTGAGAAATGTGACCCCATATTCTATCTCCTTAAGAAACACAACCCTGGTGGTTGGGACGAGGAATGCCAGAAGACTTTCGACAAAGTTAAGCAATATTTGTCTAATGCCCCAGTGTTGACACCACCTAATCCAAATAAGCCATTGATACTGTATTTGACGGTATTTGAAAATTCTATAGGATGCGTGCTCGGCCAACACGATGAATCGGGAAGGAAAAAAAGAGCGATATATTACCTCAGTAAAAAGTTTACTGAGTATGAGACGAGATACTCGTTCATCGAAAAGTTGTGCTGTGCTTTGATCTGGACAACCCGAAGACTGAGACAATACATGTTGTACCATACAACTTGGCTGATCTCTAAAATGGATCCTCTAAAATACTTGATGGAGTCGACTGCCTTGAATGGGAGAATGGCCCGATGACAAATTCTACTTTCTGAGTTCGATATAGTCTATGTGAACCAGAAGGCCGTAAAAGGGAGTGCGATAGCAGATTTCCTAACCAGCAGAGCCCTAGAGGACTACGAGCCTCTGAACTTTGATTTCCCAAATGAAGATCTAATGTGCATAGCAACCACCGAAGAAGACCCTCAAGAAAGTCACCCTTGGAAGCTAAACTTTGACGGAGCATCAAATGCCGTGGGTAACGAAATCGGGGCAGTTCTGGTGTCCCCGAACGGAGATCATTATCCATTCACTAGTAAATTGGATTTTGACTGCACGAATAATATGGCAGAATACGAAGCATGCATCATGGGAATACGTACGGCCATAGAACATAAAATCAAGGTGTTAGAGGTATATGGAGATTTTGCCCTAGTGATTTATCAACTCAAAGGTGAATGGGAGACAAGAGACCCCAAATTGATCAATTACCGGAGGTTGATCCTTGAGTTAATTGAAGAGTTTGATGATATTGTCTTCTACTACCTCCCACGAGAAGAAAATCGGATGGCTGACGCCCTAGCAACTTTAGCTTCTATGATTAAGGTGAACCAACCAGGGGATATGAAACCAATCCAAATGAGCATTTACGAGGCCCCGGCTCATTGTTACAATCTTGAAGAAGAAGAAGAAATTGATGATCACCCTTGGTACCATGATATCCTACAATATGTGAAGAATCGCGAGTACCCCGATCAAGCTACCGAGAACTACAAAAGAACATTGAGAAAACTAGCCCATGACTATGTTTTAGATGGGGAGATCCTGTACAAAAGAAGGAAGGATCAAGTACTATTAAGATGTGTAGATGCTATAGAGGCTAAGAAAATCTTAGAGGAAGTCCATGAGGGCGTCTGTGGGACACATGCTAATGGGTTTATAATGGCCAGGCAAATTATGAGGTTCGAGTATTATTGGTTCACTATGGAAGGAGACTGTATTAACTACGCCAAAAGATGTCATAAGTGCCAAATCTATGGAGACAAGATTAATGTACCTCCCTCACCTCTGCATGTCATGACCTCGCCATGGCCTTTCTCGATGTGGGGCATGGATGTGATTGGGCCAATTTCGCCAAAAGCTTCAAATGGGCATCGTTTCATCTTTGTGGTCATCGATTATTTCACCAAATGGGTGGAGGCCGCTTCATATGCCAATGTCACTAAATCAGCAGTTAGCAAGTTCCTGAAAAAAGAAATCATCTGTCGATATGGAATGCCAGAAAGGATCATATCTGACAACGCATTGAATTTGAACAATAACACGATAGCGGATGTCTGCAATCAGTTCAAGATCAGACACCACAACTCGTCACCGTATCGCCCGAAGATGAACGGTGCAGTCGAAGCATCCAATAAGAACATCAAGAAGATTATAGGAAAGATGACAGGAACTTATAAAGATTGGCATGAGAAGCTACCATTCGCCCTCTATGCCTATCGAACGTCTATCAGAACTTCTACTGGGGCAGCGCCTTTCTCATTAGTCTATGGAATGGAGGCAGTTTTACCTATCGAGGTCAAGATTCCTCCCCTCAGAGTTTTGTCAGAAGTAAAGTTGGATAAAGCAGAATGGATCCAGTCCCGATACGATCAGTTGAATTTGATTGAAGAAAAGAGGCGACGAGCTATTCGCCATAGTTAGATGTACCAAAAGCGAATGATGCGAGTTTACAACAAAAAGGTTCACCCCAAAGAGTTCCACGAGGGAGACCTAATACTGAAAAAGATCCTGCCCATACAAAAAGACTTCAGAGGAAAATGGATGCCGAATTGGGAAGGGCCTTATGTGGTGAAGAAAGCCTTTTCTGGCGGAGCATTGATATTGGCTGAAATGGATGGAAAAACTTTATCCAATCCCGTGAATTCGGATTCGGTTAAAAAATACTTTGGCTAAAAAAAAAGGGAGAGGCTAGGGTGAAAACTCGCAAAGAGCTCTTTGAGACCAAAGTGATTTTGAATTGAAAACCCGTAAAGGGCGATTCAAATTTTAATTAAGGGTGGGGCATGCGATGGTCTTATGGTACCCAAATTAGCAAGGAGGAGAGATGTTACATCTTGGGGCATCTGCAAGAGTACTCTAGATCCCCTAAGCACATACTGGGCGAAAAGGGAGTCCTCAAGAAGTTCATGCAAAGAAGCTCACACTGCGATATTTGGGGCACCTATGCCCTTTTATTCATTTCCAGCAATGTTTGTTGACTGTGATTAATCTATTCCCCTCAAATGTTGTTCTTGATAAATTTCAGTTTTGTCATTGTTATGATCTTTTTCAAGCATTTTATATTGAAATGATGATTAATGGACTAAAGCCGTTTTCGCAAAAAGAGTTCGGCATATTACTTTGAAAGTTTCTAAATAGTACAAGAACCTGAAATAGGACTATTTTTTAGAACTAACCAAACTCAGAGATTGGAAGCATCTGAGAAGAAAGAGTTTAAATTGGGACTACCTCTTCGGGTTTTCTGTTTAAAATTTGAGCTGAACAAGAAGACAGGGTACCATTTCAGTGAAGGAACCTTGATTAACAAAGAGCAATGGCAACCTAAACAAGGATTCACGCTCACAACATGCTGCACTCATACATTCATAGATCATTCATAAGTGCATCTAATTAGGAACATTTGATTCATTTTGATCATAACATCCTAATTCTTTGACATAAGCATAAATACATGGAATTGATTCTACAGGTCATGTCCCAAGAATCAGTGAATTCATAAATCTTATCACCCTAAGCAGTAGGGAAACGAATCGAAGATAATAAATTTTAACCCCCTAAGCAGTAGGGTAACAAGCCAAATTTACAGACATTAACCCCCTAAGTAGTAGGGTAATAGGCTGAAAATTACAGATTTTGTCTCCTTGAAGTTGCAGTGGAACAAATCGAATCCAGCGAATCTTGTCTTCCTGAAGTTGCAGTGAAGCAGATTGAAGATTTATAGATATTACCCCCTAAGCAGCAGGGAAACAGATCGAAGGTAACGAGCTTTAACCCTCCTAAGCAGTAAGGTAACAAGCCGAATTTGCAGATCTTATCACCCTAAGCAGTAGGGAAACATATCAAAGAAGATGGGCCTTAACCCCTTAAGCAGTAGGGTAATAGGCTGAAAATCATAGATCTCACCTCCCTGAAGTTGCAGTGGAGCAGATCAAATACATCGAATTTTGCCTCCTCGAATGCAGTGAAGCAGATTCAAACCACCAAACTTTAACCCCCTAAGCAGTAGGGTAACAAACTAAATTTACAGATCTTAACCCCCTAAGCAGTAGGGAAACAGATCAAAGGCGATGAGCCTTAAACCCCTAAGCAATAGGGTAACAGGTTGAAAATCAAATATCTTCTCCCTGAAATGGTGTTGGAGCAGCTAAAAGCTACGGCAGATCTCCGTGAAGTTTCAGTGGAATTGATTGAAGTCACGTGTCTTATCTCCATGGAGTTGCAGTGGAGCAGATCAAAACAAACCTTACCTTCTTGAAGTTGCAGTAGAGCAGTGAAGCGAAGCGAAGCAACAAGATTGGAATAAAGCTACCTGGGGAAAAGGAGCGCTAAACAAGTCCAGACACAATGAAACCAAGCAAAATTGGTCTTTCTTAAGTCTTTGCTCTATTCTCGTTACACGACAACAAGCAAAGAGGGGCAGCTGTACAAGCCCAATTTTGAACCCACTAAGCCTAAAACCCAACTCAAACCTACCCAAAACCCATTACAATCCAAAATAATGTGGCCCAAACCTTTAAAGCAAAATAACAAAAATTTCAAACCCTAGGTGCGCCGCACCTAGGGTCTTCTGGCTCCAACCACTGCCTCAATGCTAGTGGCACCACCACCACCGTTTGCCTGCCATACAAAGAAGAAAAAATAGTAAATATGTAGATGATAAGTTTGTAAATGGCTATAAAAAGCCAGGTCTAATACCATTGTAAGGGGGGGACTTGTGAAATAAAAACAATATTAGATTTCAAATATACAAAAACAGAATATAGACTCTAGCAATATCAAAAGCAGGAAAAGAGCCCAATATCAGAGATCAGAGAATGAAAGTAGTGAATCCAATGTGATTTAACTTCATTTTTCGTTTTGTTCGTAGACCTATTCCCTCATTTATACATATAAATAAAAAACATAAAAAAAAGAAAAAAACAGGAAAAAAAATTACCCCAAAGGCGATTTCTAGCCACCGTGTACGGTGGCCGGAGTGGCGGAGCCACGGTGGCGTGACGGTCGGCCGTCGGTGGCCTCATTGGCCGGTTTCTGGGTTTAGCCCAGAAGGAGAGAAGAGATTTTTTTTTTAAAAAGGCTGGAAAAATGATTTTTTTGCTAAGATTTTGGTATTTATAAAGGGACCATACGACGTCGTTTTGGGCCTTGATTTCAGGCGCCAAAACGGTGTCGTTTCGACAAAGACCCGAACACCCGACCCGCCTATGCCCAGGGTCCGCGTGTTTTTGGACTGAGGGGTTATTTGCGCCCTCAGTCCTTCCGCTTTTGAGGCTTAGTTCAATAGGGTCTCGCGCTATTTCCTTTTTCTTTAATTTTACCCCTATAACTTTACTTCTATTTCATTTTAGTCCTGTATAAAACGTTGTGTTTTAGGGGGAGGGGATATTTTCCCCTTTGGTCCCTCTTGTTTGCTCGCGTGTCCAAATTAATCCCCTTTTCCTTCATTTATTTTAAATTAGCCTCAATATTCCATTTTTTTAATTCGATTTCGTCCTTTCTTTTATTTTTCCTCATTATGCTAATTTAATTGTAATATTATTTATTGTATTTTATTATGGTTGTATCTTTATTAATGGCTCACTATTATCGTTTTATTTAATACTTATAAATATATGTTATAAAAATATTATTAATAGTTTTAATACTATAATTCTTATTAATATATTTGTATATCACCTAGGTATTCTTTTAATATATATGTGTTATGCTCCATGTTATGTATATATGTGTTAATACTATACTATGTCTATATTTTTATACATCTGTACATATATATTATGTATATTTCTCCTTTTAATACCATATATATATTCTTTTATATATTACGTATAATATCCAAATATATATTCTGCACATACTGTTAATATCACCATATATTTATTTTATTTTTAACATACGTATGTATTTTTAGGTAATACCTTTAATAATTGTTTTCTAACATTATTATCATTTAATATGTGTATCATATATATATCCTTTTAATATTGTGTTCTTCTATACGTTACGTATATATTTTTAATAATTGTATTATACATTACCATATCTATATAGTATTATTATTATTATTATTATTCCTAATAGACATATGCGTCTTTTAATATCATAATATAAATATATATATGCTTTTATATCATATTATTGTTATATCTATTTTCACCCCTATTATATTTTATACATGTATATATACCCTTTATATATAGTATGCATATATCGCTCGTATTATTAGTTATATGTATATCTATTTTCAATATATGTTTATGTAATGTTTTTAGTATTATCATTATCTTTGTATTGTTACTATCGTTATTATATCTTTCATTGTCGTCACCATTGCATTATTGCTTTCATCATTATTATTATTACTAACATGTATATATATACTATATATTTTTATTATATCACGTATACGTTTTTATATGTACGCTATGCATATGCATTTTTTAAATATTGTATTATTACTATGTACATATATACTTTTCTCATATATTTCTTATTACTTCTATTATTATGTATGTACCTTAATACATATATGTATATACTACTGTCGTTATCATTGTCATTTTATTTTGCCATTTTTTGTTACATTTATCTATTTATTTGCTTGCGTATCCAATTACTTCATTTTTCTCACGTACGTGTTTACGTTCACATATTTCTAACCTTCAATATTATTTCGTCTTTTATACTTGCTCATATTATTATCTTTGACACCGTCGCACTATTATTATATTCTTATACATGTCAATGCTATATTTTGCTTTTACATTCTACTATAAATCGCATTACTTTTTGCTCAATGTATTAAAACAATTCTTTCATAAAAGCAAAATCCGTTATTAGGTAATTCGAGATAATCGTGCCCTAACTTACTGGGTTTCGACTTTTCTCATTTAACCTAAACAATGGAATATTCTTTTTAAATCACGATACAAGTCTTAAAAATGCTTATTTTCGGAGATACGAAGCGTGGTGCCCTAACTTACCGGGTATGACACTTTGAAACTTCGAAACAAGATCTTTCATAAGTAAAGGCAATGTTCGGTGTTCAGGAATTCGAGGAAACGTGCCCTAACTTACTGGGTCTCGATCTTCCTCGTTCACCCTAACTAACCGAATATCCTTTTAAAAAAGAGGTCAAAATATATTTATTTTCAATACAAGGCAAGCTCATTCTCAAAGTTCGAGATGCCGTATCCTAACTCACTGGATATAACATGTCGTTGCCTTGAGACGAGAATGTCTTTGACATTTCAATGTTCACTTTACAAAAAAGGATCGTATATTAAATTCTTTCAAGTTTTCAATCTTCGACACTAAGACACTAATTAATCAACTAGGTACCAGTTTTGGGCGTATCGAGGGTGCTAATCTTTCCTCGTGCGTAACCGACTCCCGAACTTGTTTTCTTGATTTGCGCAGACCAAAATTGTTGTTTAAATAAATCAAGTTATTTATTAAAAACAACTACCTTAACGAGGTGACCTGATCACACCTAGTCAAAAAGGATTGGTGGCGACTCCCGTTTTTTGTGTTCATTTTCAAAATCTAAGTCGATTCTCGTTTTTTCAAAAAATGGTTACGACAACAACAGATGCCATTTATGTTGTGTATGTCTTGATAGAAGAAGTAGGATTATATTTCCTCATTGCAGGTGAGGTCTCAAGCAATACATTTTTGCCTTTGGAAGGAAGATGGATTAAGCTATTAATAACTTAGGGAGTACTACCACATGCATAAAGTTTGCCGACACCAAACATTTGGGTGTAACCACCCAACCAAACATCAAATTTTCATTCTCATTTTCAATTATTTCATCTTTATAAGTTTATATTTATAAACTATCAATAAAATAAATAAATAATAGCATCTTATTAAAAATAAAATTATTTAAACATATTATTTTAAAATTAATAAATATAAATATATAAATATATAAAACCCAACAATACTAATCACATTAAAGTGTATCATTAAGCTCTTTTCTTATTAAAAATTTCCTGACATTTACATGTTTTCCATCATGTTGTCTGTCTTAATTTCTACCCATCTTTTTACTTCATGTACGTACATAAATTTCATTCTTTAAAATTTCACCCATCACTATAATTCCCCCCCCCTTTTGTTAGACCAATTGTACTTGGATCGATATTTTTAAATTCTTAAAATATTATCATATAATATGTTATATGTATTTCATGTCGACATATATAAATTAATTTTTAACAATAAAAATAAATAAATTTATTAATAAAGTAATTAATTTACTATTTAATCTAATATATATAAATTAATTTACCCAAAATAAAAATCGATGGTGTTGTTCCTGCCAAATGTACACACGCTGATTACACGACTCAAAGAGTCAAGAGCTGATTAAATTATCAATTAAAGCAACAATCAAGGGGGGAAAATATTGCCTAAAAGGAAGAAATGTATGTATAGATGGTGTATACATAGAATGTGGGACCCACTTAAATTTGTCGGAGTTTTCACATGGGATTACTTTTGTCGGTTATAATTAACAGCTTGTCTTAACCTAATCGAATGAGACTGTGGATCTCAACATATAGAATCCCACACAATTATTTTAGGTAATATTTGATGTAAGGTCCCTATATTATGCATTTTTTCCTTATAGACTTACTTTTTATACTATAATGTGATATTTTAAGTTTTAGTCCCTCTATTTTTTGAAATGTGCATTTTTAATGTTAAGGCCACTTTTCTTTCCTTGAGGCCAACTCGATAAGTTGTGAATTTAAGGTAGTAAATTAAAAAAATAAAAATAAAATGTTAGATTTCTTTTCGAATTTATAGATATTATTATAACCATATATTTTTATTTAAATATTTAAAAAATTAGTGGTGAAAACTTGTTTGACTCCTTCTATCAGTTACAGATCGATATTATTTTCAATAATAATAAAAAAAAGACAAGTAGAAATGTGGAAAAGGTGAAAATAAACATTATGATGGAATTATTGTAGACAATTTAGAAAGTTGGTTTAAGTTCAATCGTGGTTTGAAATTTATGACAATGAATGATAAGTAAGAATCTAATTTTAATTTTTTAAGCATAAAAATTAAGTTAAAAAATAAATAATAAATTCATTTTTAAAGATTTTAATTTAATTTATTTAACATATAAATATTTACTAAATAAATATTTTCAAAAAATTTTGAAGGCCAAGACTCCTTTGCCCTCGTGACTGTCCATCCTTACATGTAGTGACACCTTAATATTTTTTTTGTACGATTGAATAAATATTATAATAGAGAGACTAGATTCACAATAAACACATAATATAGAGGATTTATATGGAATTTGACCATTGTTTTAAGTTACTAAAGAAAGAGAAAAGCTTAAGGCTTACAAAGGCCGAGAGAATCTAAGTTCCCTTTGCACATGAGGATTGGGATTTTTTTTTTTGAGTAATTTCATATATAATATATAAATAAATAATATTTGATAAAGGATTTTAGACTCTATAAAAAAAATTAAGGGGTGAGAAGTATCGTATAAAAAATAATAAAATTTTAGAAACAAATATTTCTAAAAAATAACCCATATATAAAATGTCATATTTTTCTTTTTCCAGTTAATGACTAGGTATAGTTTAGAGAGGGGAAGGAAAGGAGATTATTGAGGATTAGAGGTACACATGGCCCATCCAATCCATGGGTGTTGAATCAATAAAGAGACTTGTTTCAGTAGCTATATTAAAATTCAAGGAAACTGTGGGGAAATCAGGTTTGGTGCATATATCTGATTTTTAACCAGATTGTTGATACCAACATTCCACCATCCCATCCATCCCTTCTCTGTTTTTGACTGTCACTCTCTCAAGCACACAAGTTAGCAGTGGGTGTGCTTTCTTTGCCTTCCCTTTTCCAGTATTTTTCTGAATATCTCTCCCTTCATGTGGTCTTTACCTTCCTTATTTCTTGCATCATTTTCTGCTATTAAAAACCCCCAAATCCTAAGGAGAAAGATCACCACTTTCAAATCTGTCTGTCATTGAACTCGTTATAATCCCAAAAGGAGTCATTTTTATACCTTTTTTTTTTGGAGGGGGGTGTACCCTTATGAAGAAGGATCTGCGTTCACATTGGAGTTTAAGGTACTTTAATCTCCATTTGGGTATCCTCAATTTTTAGACTGTGTTGAAATAGAGCCAAAAGGGTACCCAAATAATCTGTCTTTTGTTTTTTGTTTTTCTTTCTGGAATTTTTCGCTTGTTGATTGATTTTTTCAGGTTCCTTAATATATATAGGAAGATGGTGACTAGAAATGGGATGTTATACCCAATTCTTGGATTTGCATCATGTGTGGCTTTTCTTTACATGTCTTTTGGTGACTTGAAGCTTAGTGCTAATTTCACCAAGGGACCGAGGTTTAGTTTTGTGGAAAGGAATGGGACTCAATTCTTTTTGAATGGTAAACCATTATACGTTAATGGATGGAATTCTTACTGGTTAATGGCCCATTCTGTGGACGAAAGCAGTAGACCTAAGGTCAGTGCAATGTTGCAAGCTGGTGCAAAGATGGGTCTTACTGTTTGTAGAACTTGGGCCTTTAATGATGGAGGTTATAATGCTCTCCAGATTTCCCCAGGCCAATTTGATGAGCGAGTTTTCAAGGTATTAATTTGAGATTTTAGGCTTTTGTTTTGTAAATTTTAATGTTTTGCAGTTCATTCTATAACATGATTATCAGCTGTATGATTCAATCCTAGATGATGTAGGTGTTTTTGGTCCCCAGTTGTTTGGTTTTACATGATGTTCTAAGTTCACCTCAACATTTTCGAGCTTTCAAGAGATTTCCAATCTGCATATTCAAGATGGTTTAGATTGCTGCACAGTTGTTGCTAGTCTAATCTTGGTTTGTGTTGAATATGAAGATGATGGAGTTCACTAAGAATGTAATCTAGAAAGCTAGAAATGAAAGAGAATAACCCCATAATAAGTTAATTGCTTTGATTTCTCAGCTGCTTGATTAGGAACCTGTCAAAAATCCCTTAATCCTTGACTCTGTCATGTTCTTCAATTTCGTTTCATGTGACTGTAGAGTACATTGTCCCAGTTATTCTTATTTATGATGACAACCTTAAGTTTTTGGCAGGCCTTGGATTATGTCATTGCAGAAGCAAGGCAACAAGGAATTAGGCTGCTTCTCAGCTTGGTAAATAACTTGCAACCATATGGCGGAAAGACGCAGTATGTCAACTGGGCATGGCAAGAAGGCGTTGGTTTGAGCTCTTCTAATGATTCCTTCTTCTTTGATCCATCTATCCGCAAATATTTCAAGAATTATGTCCTGGTATCTCATCATCTATCTAGTAATCTAGGTTTCATTTCACTTTTTCTTCTTTTCCTTATATTTGAATAATGGGAATTTTCTTCCCCACATGATGATGCATGTATGTCACTGTATATATAATATGCACTTCAGTGAACTGCTCATGGAGTGCTGACATTACACTGTTGAAATAGATAAATCTTAATGTTCAAAGGGGAATTTGATGCTGCGAACGTCGCAGTCACTTCCTTATTAATTTATTCTTGATTGGGCCCTATAAACAATAAGGACCAACGTAGACGAGAAACAAGAAAGTTAGAACAACAATTTGATTGTGAAAGAGAACTGAAACAATGTATAAGTGAAAGGAAATTGTTTACAACGTGTTGTTAAGCTCCATGAAATGAACTTTCCTTTTTCTTTCTTATTTTAGGACAGGGGGGAAGGATATATGATAATTCTATTATCTTTCTTTTCTTAAAAACACGGGGTTTCATTAGCCTGATTTTTGCCTTTCAAGAATGCAAAAATGTTATTCACCATCGATGCAAAGTCAGGAGATTGAGCTTATTATAGACAGTATGGCATAATTATGATTCTTTATGTCTTGATGCAGTACAGAATAGAAATCCTTCTAAATCTTTACTTATCCATCCATATGAAGCAAAAACAAATATAAAACCAAGATGTGGTGGATATCAGCCTTCATATGAATGGAGTATGTATGGTATAGTTCGGTAGATTATTTGTATATTATTCAGAAAAGTCTCCTTGTTAAGTGCCAGCCAATAATATGTATGAACCTCATTACAGACTTTCAATGAACATGATTTTATGTGAAAAAGGTTGAGAACAAGGGCAACTGACACTACGATCTCAAACTTGAGGGAAAATATAGTTTCTTCTGTATATGTTCTTTTTCTCTATTTGCTATATCATAAATTCTGAAGTATTTCTGGTCTGCAATAGTGCCTTATCCTGATTTGTTTCTTTTTCTCAGACTGTCCTTACCAGGAAGAACACCATCACTGGAATTCAATATCGGAATGATCCCACCATCTTTGCTTGGGAGTTGATAAATGAACCCCGTTGCATGACTGATCCTTCTGGGGATACTCTTCAAGTGAGTTATAAGATTTTTGAACTATTTAGACAGACCAAAAAAAAAAAAGGGATCATAGAATAGTTATTTTAAGCACTAATAATAATAATAATAATAATAATAATAATAATAATAATATTCGACCCTATTTTGGTTTCTAAATTTTCTCTATAATGTAGACCAATTATGCTTAACTTAGATGAATGTGGTGGTGTATTGCAAAATTTTCGTATAATTGAATGATAGGCTTACCAGTAATTGCAAGTCTCTTATTGTGAATAAGGTTGCCTTTTCATGCTCACTTTCATTTGGATGAAATGTTTTTCGTCCACTGAATCTGAATGTGAAGGACTTTCTTAAGATTTATTAACTAGAAATACTTCAGATTTTAGAAAATGGGTTTTATATTTCATATGCATTCATCACAAAGAGTGGTGTTTTACTTTATTGATTTGTCTTTTAATTCTAGTTGAGTTTAATTTTATGGCATTCCCATTGCAGGATTGGTTAGAAGAGATGTCGGCTTTCATAAAATCAATCGACAAAAACCATCTCTTGACCATTGGCTTAGAAGGATTTTACGGTCCTTCAAGCCCCAAGAAGGCAACTGTGAATCCAGAACAGTGGGCCTCGGCCCTTGGAGCTGATTTTATGCGCAACTCGAACATTACAAGCGTTGATTTTGCCTCTGTTCATATATACCCCGACCAGTGGTAAGCCATATTGACCTCTATTTATGAAATTGTTTCAAATGAAGCCTTATCATTGTCTCGGAGGCACTCTGTTGTTTCTTCGATAAGCATGTGCTCTAATGTCTGTTAATTCCCTCTTTGGTAGGTTTCATGGTCTCAGGTTCGAAGAAAAACGGAACTATGTTTCCAAGTGGATGCACTCGCACATTGAAGATTGTGACAAGGAACTGAAGAAGCCAGTTATGTTCACCGAATACGGTCTCTCGGACCAGAACAAAGACTTCCAGCTATCCCAAAGAGAGCAGCTTTATAGAACCATTCAGGACATCATTTATAAATCTGCAAAGAAGAAAGGGTCGGGGGCAGGTGCTTTAGTCTGGCAGTTCTTTGTAGAAGGAATGCAGGAATATAGTGATGATTTCGGGATGGTACCATGGCAGTCCCCGCCAATTTACAAACTCACCATAGAACACTCGTGCAAATTGGCTAGAATCCAAGGACTTATTCAAGAAAACGGAAACCTCAAACAACTGTGTTCCAAGAGAAAGTAAAGCTAGCGCTTGCTATCAGAAAATTCAATTCTTTCTGGTGAGGTAATTTGTGCGAGATATATATTGGTATTGTATCAATTTTTTTCTTCTAATATCCATACAAATTACTATGTATTAAGTAGAGAGGCATATATATATATATAGCATAAGATTGCAAGTTCGCTGCAAAAACTTGGGTGAATCATCGACAATGATTAACATATTTTCAATTCATTGTAGAAATTTGAATGGATCCCATTAAGCATTGCGCTTCAAATGCGGTTATCAAGTCAAGCTAAAGGAATAACTTTTTTTAGTTAAATTGCATGTTGGTAAAATGTTGAGACTCTAGATTTTGAGTACTTTTGTTGGAGTCCCTATCTATGCATAGGTTTTTCTCTTGTGCGAATGTTACCTGAATTTTTTCAGATCGGTTTGGTTTTTGGTCAATTCTTTATTGTAATTGATCCAACATATATTTGTATGGTTTTCAACTAATCTCGATTACTTGAATCAGTCAAAATTTAGGATTTCAAGCCTCTTCTTCATTATTGACAGGACATCCTTTGATATGCGAACAAAAGCATCATTAAGCTGTATTCACTGTAAATTTCGAACAATACACAAACATTAAAAATCCTACATCCAGCCTACAGAAAACTAGCAACCTCGTTTTGCCAGTCTAGGGGAGACCCTAGTCGTTGTCCCTGTTCCACTCTGCACCTCATCTGTACCCTTCTTCAAACCCTTTACAATCCTCTTTTTCTTCTTCTTTATCTCCCCTGACTCAACATTAACCTCTTCCACAATCTTCATCACGTCAATGCCGATCCCATCACTAAAACCCCACTTTCCTCCACTCGCAACGCCGCTATCCTTATCCTTAGCCACTCTCTCAAAATCATCTCCCAGCTTCCTCACTGCGCCTTTCCTCAGTACCCTCTTCTCTTCTCTGTTCATCACAATCTCATTCTCTTCATTTTCACTCTCTACGTCCTCCTCGTCCTCATCATTAAGGTCCAAGAATCTCTTCCTCTTGACGGCCACAGGAGCAGGAGGGGATAAGGAAGCATCCCTATTGTTTTTCTTAGGGACAGGATCCTTGTTATTAAGGAACTTGTCGCGCTGGGCCTTCAATCTCTGGACGTTGCCTTCGATGCGGCCTTGGAGACGGAGGCGCTTGAAACTGAGACCACCCATGGACCAGTGCGCTTCATTGGCCCAGGAGAGCAGCGGATCAAGGACTGGAACCGGAGGATCTACGCGTTCGGAGTTGAACCTGGTTTCGCTGTAGATACGGGGCCGAGGAAGACTGCTGCCGTAGAACTTGCCGGGGCCGAGAGGAACCACCATATTAGAAGTATACTTAATTTGGAAGATTTGTGAAAATATTGAAAGAAAATATAGAACTGGGAATGAATAGAGAAGGTTTTGGTGGGGGGTTTTATTAAATGGGTGTCGACGGGTGGCGGGTGAATTAAGCGGGAGACGTCTGGTTTGGCGCCCAAACTTAGCGCCATACTGAGCTGGCATGGAATGTTTTCAGTAAATACGAGTCCACGTGTTTTAATAATGTTAAATTTAAAGGCAAAATTTACAAATCCATAAATGACTAGCCAGCCCCATGGACATCCGAGTCTAACATGATTTTTACGTTTGGTTATGGATATTATTATTATTATTATTATTATTAAAAATAAATCATTGGAAAAATAGTTGATACAATATCCACAAGCAGAGTTTATTTAATGACAAATAGATGTAGAATATGGTGAAAATTAAATATATAAAATAAATGAGGCTTGTGACATTTTTAATTTTATTTTTTAGAGTTAAAAAAAGTGTATTGTTAATTTTTCAAATACTAACCTTAAACAATTTGTATTCTAATATAATTGAAAATCATATAAACAAAAATTACAAAATTAACCAATAAATTTGGATATAGTGGTAAGACACGTGTCATACCAAAAAATTCTGCCTATAGCGTTCACAATAACTCTCAAACGGCAAATGATTGGGATTTTTTCATGAGCCGGTTGTGACACCTCGTTTGTCCGCATCCCGACGTATGTGTCCGAATACGGGACCTGAAATACTTTCAGCAATTGATCGTCAAGGATCCCTCTGAGATTGCTCTCATCATCGGTACTGCATACAACATGTGGGATCCAATTACTACCAAAAATATCCTTCGGCGCCTAAGTGAGATCTAGTCATCAACATGGGTTTGTAGATCAAACTATGTATTCACTGCACATTGATTGGTAATGAGGATATACAATTTATTTAGTTGTGAAATGTCATGGCTTTCGGTTGTATGGTCTACCTATTTCTTTTTATTCTACATTTTTCATGTTTATCTTTTTTTCTTTCTTATTCAAATCACAGGCTAAACCCAAATCAAATTTCATAATCAAAATAATGTCGATAACAAAATCAGACATTTTTTATTTATTGTTAACTGATGCATAACTCATAATAGATAATAATAAAGAAAAATGGTTTATTTGAATGAATAGCCTCCGTTTTTTTATTTATGATATATCAATATTTACATCACAATAATTGTAAAAAAAATAAACTCAATCGTGTCGTTAAGGAGAATGTGTGTCACAAGGAGATGGACGACGATTGCATGAAGGATTTTTTCGTACAACCAGCTGTACAAATGGAGGTTCAACCGGAGGTGCATCTGGAGATGCTGGCCTGTAGACTTCCTCCTTCTCATCATCATCGCCTGAATATGTTTTTGGGAAATGTGACCATATTTTCTATCTATTTGAACGATTACTAAATAAATAAAGTTAATTTCACATTTCACTATTATGTCTTTTGTATTTTTTGTGTTTCATATTTTGCATGCATGGCGAAATTGTGACAAGCAAATATTAGTTTATTTTCTAAGTTCAAACTGAAGATAAGTGGCATTTAAGAACATTTACATTACGAGAAATACAACTTACTTCAATAAATAATCTAAATAAGTTCATAATCCCGTAAAAGAATCGAAGTGAGCATTTGATTCAAATACTGAGAAGGATTATTATGTCATATACAATTCTAATTGGGAAGATGACTAGTCTTGGCTATCGGAGCAATTGACTCAACGGATAGAGATATAGATGTATTTATTGGTAGAATGATACGTTGGACTGTACCCAAGATGAATTAATTCTAAATCCATTTATGAATTAATTCACTTGTGACATTCATGGTGTAATTTACCTAAATCCTGAGTTAGTTACTGACATGCGTATGTAACTCATGTGCTTCGATATAAGTGGAGGCTTATGCTCTAAAGATGATTAAGCCCATAGCCGGTATGTTGGGTACATGACTTGTGTATGGCATGACTTTACTAGCAACAGTGAAATTCATAGGTCAATTAAAGAGTTAATGGTATCCTCTCATTAGCATTGTGAGGATTGATAAATATGGAACATGACCACGGGTAGCTCTTTTTCGAACGAGCAATTTATCACAGCCATTTGTTGACAGTTATCATATTAATAATTAAGAAGACACAATGGTGACAATGAGATAAAATAAGATTGTATTAAGTGAACGGATTTAACTCAAAAGAATCAATGATATCATATGAGGGTAACACACATATGACGAGGTTACTAGACAAATAAGTTGGATGAATTGTTTTGGTAAACAATATACAATAAAGAGTTTTCAATCATGATAATTCTTGTGGATAGTCTCCATGATTAAGTAATTACGAATTATCGGAACGATGCTTCTGAACATAATTGCAATCACTAGAGCTTAATTGTATATGTCCTATTCGTCCCTCCGCTAGCTCAACAAAAGCTCGATTGGACTGTATTTGAATTAGAAGAAAATCTTACGACTTTGGAAATAATTTGATTGAGTTGATTTATTCGATGTGGAATTGAATTAGGTGGCCATGAGAATTGTTTAACAAGAGAATTTGATTAAAGAATTTTCTTGAAAAATTAATTTGGAAAATCTAAGTGATTTTTGCGAAAATTAATTTTGATCAAGTAAAATTAAATTAATAAAATTAAAATTAATATGATATTTTTGGAAATTAATTTACAAGTTAGACAATTCGCTCAATGGGTAATTGAACTTGAAAATTGGACCTGAGATCGTAAATTGGGTCCGGGAGCCCAAAACCGAGACCAAGTTCTAAAAACTGGTCGAACCAAGCCCGATATGTGAAATCAGACCGACGATTCAATCGGTGTATAGACCGGACCGATCAGGTTGTCACTGACCTGGATCGAACCGGCTTGGGGTGCTGTAAAGGTGTTGCACTTGCATCACCAGACATGGCGGTGCTGACGATGGCATTCCGGTGGCCAACGATGGTTGGTCTTCGGTGGGTGAGTAGTGAAAGAGTTATATTTCTACTGAGACTCTACCAGAGAATTTAATTTCAGATTAACTATTCTAAAAATAATATTATTTTAATAGTTTAATATTAAATTAAATTTAATACTTATCTTAATAGTATTTTATTAATTTAATATTAAATTGATTATCTTAATGTTAAATTTAATTTAATGTTACATTCTATTATTTTAATAAAATTTAATATTAAATTTAATCTAATATCAAGATAAATATTATATTAATTTAATATTAAAGTAATTAAGTTCAATCATAATTGAACTCTCTAAAGTCTCCTTGTATAAAGAGAGCCTTGAGTCATTATTTGACACACACTTGAATTTAAGAGAAATTATAGAGAGAAAATTTTCTGAAGAGATTATTTTGGAAAACTTCTAAAGATATTTTTATTTACAACTTGACCTAAAATTTTAGAAAAATTACAAAATTACCCAACTGATAATTTTTGTGAAAAATTTTCTGATTCGAAACGAGCTCACACTCGGCAGATGTGAGCCTGAGGATAACAGAAAAGACTACTTGGTTCAAGTGCTCATCCTAAACGAATAAAAAATGCACAATTTTGATTAAGTGTTTATCACTTTAGATATCGCAACCAAGATTTTGTTTTAGAAAATTTTTTAAAAACTCTGATTTTTTCCTAAATTTATTTTCTGCTACCTTTTCGAAACTCATATTTTCCAACAAATATTGCATAGTCACAGGCAGTGCATCTTCTTTCGGAGCGGATGATGAACTCGTTGTGTGACCCTGTCCTCTTCTACACTGCTGTGGCTGTCGATGTTGCCTTTTTAGCCTAATTTTTTGACTCCTCGCCTTTGGTGGTAGCAGATACAGCTTATCGACAGCTCTAAGCCATGTCAAGTAATCATCAACTACCGCCATGTCCGCTGAGAAAAATGACTCGTAAACGGGTAAGGATTGTATCCTACAATCCCACGCTTCGATATGCTCCCCGTCCCGCACCACCCAGTTGTTGTTGTCCTTCCCCTGCATGTCCACATTGTACAGCTCTTTCAGGTCTCGCGATAGCGGCGAAATTCGTTGTCGCCACCCGAACTTCCGCAACACTTAAATTGATTTATGCATTTCCACTATTGCTTACACTACCAACGGCACCTTGGCGTCCCACATCTGTCGATTTTCCAACACTTCTGGTATATGCAAGATATGACATTGGTGTCAGCGTACGACATCCATTCAAACTGAAAAGCAAAATTATAAATATCGTTATGTATGATTTTTTTTTACGAATCATTACGTAATTAATATAGGTTCGAAAGAATAAGTAACTAGCCTCAACTTTCGAGCGTTGATCTAACAACGACCTAATATCTTCTAACTCATCTGGGCACTCCCATGTAACTTGGTGTAACGCCCCCTCACCCGAGACCGTCGCTGGAGTCGAGCACAAGGCACTACTAAACTTATTTGAGCACTTAACCAAATTCAGACAATTTATATCATACTTTTCAGACAAGCTGTCCAACTGCGTCATAGTTGCTAAAAAAATTATATCTCGAGTTATAAAACTCGAAATCAAAATACGTAAATTTTCCCCGAATTTAGACTCATATATATACTTAATAATTTTTTTCTAGAATTTTTGGTTGGGCCAATTAGTACAGTTTATTATTTAAATTCTCCCCTATTTCAGGGTTTGACTACTTTGACCCCTATGCACTACGAACCAAATTTATCCCTGTACAGAATTCAAATAACCATGCCGTTTGTTTCTCTTAAAAATAGACCCAATAAGGAATCCATACATATACAGTATGACTCCTGATTATTTTTGTGGAATTTTTAATGATTTTTACAAATTAGAACAAGGGAACTCGAAGTCATTCAGACTCTGCCTCACAACAATTTAAATATCTCATAACATAAAATCCAATTGCATGCACCGTTTCCTCTATATGAAACTAGACTCATTAGGATTTAATCTCATTTTTTTCTCAGCCCTTAACTCAATTTCCAAAATTTATGGTGAATTTTCAAAGTCAAACTACTACTACTTACCAAAAACTGTTTTAGTACAAATATTGTTAACTAGTTTATAACATCTTTACTTCAATTCATTCAAACTCTATACATGCCATATAAATCTTTAAACATAAAATAAAAACTACCGGAATTGATCTGAATAGTGTGCCTTGTTGTGTTGATCCAATCTACCAACTTCTCTTTAATTCAATCTACAAAAGAAATTATCAAACACACACAAGTAAGCTTATTGAAGCTTAGTAAGCTCATAGGCATAAAAACACAAATCTTATCAAATATTGTACACAATCATATATCTATTAGTTTAACTATTTCATCCTCCAAATCACAATTTCATTAATAACTCATTTGAATAATTTCCATATGGCTACTCACAATTTAACTCCCTTAGGCCTATTTCTCATTTACTTCATTGTCAAATTAGGGAACAATAAGGGAATTGAGTGCTTCATTATCACATTGCCATAGTAAACTATGGACTTTCACATTGTTACGCATCACACACCGAAGCCATAGCCTTGCCATGGTCTTACACGGTTCACATATCATACCGAAGCCATATCCCAGACATGGTCTTATACGGAATCACATTATCACATTATACCGATGCCATAGCCCAGCTATGGTCTTATACTGAATCACATTATCACATTGCACCGATGCCATAGCCCAGCTATGGTCTTAAACGGGCGCACTTATCACATATTTTCCGTCAATTCATCAGGGTCACAGAATGGAAGCACTCAAATCCATTGTTCCTACTAATTTGTACTTTTAGTTACACATTATTTATTAGTTAATGCAAATTGATAGTATTCATCAACAATAAAATACTTTAACAATCATAAGATTTTCATAACAAAACAATGAACTTTGCAATATGAACTTACCTGGGCTAATTTGCAAAAGTCGTAGAAATTCAGGGACTATTCTTGAATTTTCTCCTTTCCACAATTCACTTCGTTTTCTTGATATGTAATAGAAATATGAAAGACCAGCTTAAAATAACCCTTCAATGGTGTTTTTGCTGGAGAAGACGAAGAAAATTAAAGAAAACTCTAGATTTTTACCTAATATATCATATTTTACAATTTAATATTTACCCAATTCCAATTTTACCCCTTGTTCACACTTGATTTTTTTTTTCAGCACACACATGCCGTCCAGCCCAATAATAGGTGTTTAATTGCCTATTTAGTCCTCCTTTAATTATTACTAGAGCTATTTAATCACATTTCATAATTTTGCACTTAATTCAATTTAGTCTTTTTTTACCCAATTAACTACTGAAACCTTAAAATTTCTTGACGAAACTTTAATACTAACTTATTAACACTCCATAAATATTTCTAAAATATTTATGACTCGGTTTATGAATTCGAGGTCTCGATACCTCGTTTTTATTCCGTTTTATCTACAACTTCTTATACTACATAATTTCACTAATTCAAAATTATTTCTAAAACCACATTTAACATTTACTTACTAATATTTAAGCTCACATATCGGATTTAGTGATTTCAAATCACTGTTCCGATATCACTGAAATTTGGGCCGTTACACTTGGCCCATAGTTCCACCTATACAAGCTATATGTTTGTCGAAACATATAATAATAAAGAATTTATTGTACAAAATACGTATTTGTTAATAAATTATGTTTACTTCGTTACCAACGGGAACATATATGGGTCAGTCACATTGGGATGTAGAAATGGTAGTCACCATGTAACACCCTAAAATATGACCTAGGAGTTTTAAGGATATTTTAGGGATTTTATTCTTAGAGTGTTTGGAATTTTGCAACATGATTTATTGATAATATTTTATACTATGATTTTTAGATAATTAAATCAATTTCTGAAAATTAGTTTTAAAGAGCTTCAATCTTGAAAATTGGATTGATTTGTAAAAAAGTCAAATTTGTGAGTTTTTAAGAGTAATTAAACCAAATTTTAAAAACCACCCTAGTATCATCCCCCACCTATAAGTTTCACGTCTTCTTCCCCTTTTATTGTTATTGCCATCCCTTGCTTCTTTAAGCACTTGACAATTAATTTTGATTCCCAAACTCCACACTCTTGATTTCTTTCACTTTCCTAACATTAAACCTCCATAAAATCCAAGAAAAACACCCAAAATACCATAGATTCTTACATTTTCAAGACTGTGAGTTTTTTGGGTTTTCGATTAAATATTCAGAATTTCGTCAATTAAGGTAACGATTCAATTCGTAATTAGTTTTAAATATTATCTAGTCTTTTAAATGGAATTTTTAGCCATTAAATCACATGTTTTAAATAAAAGTTGAAAATTTGATCGTTAATAGTGGATTTCGAGTTTTTGGTTAAAAACGCGGTTTCAAAATATTTTTCAATTAGTTTTGACATAATTAAGAGGTTTCTAAACTTACATTGAAGTTTCGTTAAATATTTCTTGAGTTTTAATGAATTTTCGAAAAATAATCATAAAACATGTCGAAAAAGTCGATACTATGAGCTTAGTAGTTTTGTATAGTTTAAAGGTTGGGAATTAGTCATAGGTGAATTATAAGATGAAACCGATATATTCAAATTTAAATTTTGCAATGTTAAAGGTTTCGATTACATAAGAACATAGCTTAGGCTAATTTTTTTGTTGCTTGAAGTGAGTTCTTAGCTGATAGTTGAATTTTATTGTTGTGTGATTGTTGTGTTGAAGCTCGAGATTCACTAGGGCCATCTATGAGTTAAGAAAGGCTAGTTTAAGCTTTTGACTTTTAAGAGAAAGCGTAATTGGTGAGTGTTTGGAATAATTGCTTATGGACATAATTTAATGTGTTATTTGGGAATTTAGTAGTAGCCGAAACCCCTACTCTAAATTTCGAGTGTAAGCTTTCTCATACATGTGTTATCTTGTGAACTATGTGCTTAAGTGTTTGTGAATATGTGAATTGAGATGAGATGCTATAACATGTGATATGTGGTTATGATAATTGTTGTGAAAGTGCAAATGTGTACATGTTATAATATGTTAAATCCTAGTGACAATGTTTTGCTAAAAATGCAAATATGCAGTGACAGTGCACGGATAATCGGTAAGTGATGTTTGTTTGATTTCAGATATTTTGACTTTGTTATCTTGAAACTGTTGGATATAAGCATTAGGACATGTTGAAGGGATAAGAGAATGTGAGCTAAGCTCCATCCAATGGAACATGTGAAGGGAAATAATGAGAGTGTTAACTTTATACTTCACTTTTGGGACATGTTTGACTCTATAAGTCTATCTGGTGTGTTGAAGATCTGTGCATCGGATGAGTGACGATAGAGCTTATTTTTATATTTCATAGCTCAAGTGCCAATTTATCTATAAACATGTTTTGAGTATTGTGATATATTCTTGAATGTTATGTGATTAAATATGTATTGTGATATATGTTTAAATGTTATGTGATTGTATGTGTACTGTGATATATGCTTAAATGTTACGTGATTATATGTGTACTGTGACAGCCCTAATTTGGCCCTAGTCGGAAAGTGGTTTCGGGATCACAAAACCGAGTCACAGAAATAATTAAATGTTATACTCTGTGTTTATTATATGTGAAAGTGCATGTGTGAAAATTTCATGCTTTGATTTTGTCATTTGAGAGTAAAATTATGAAATAGGACCTATGTGAAAATTTCTGAAAATGCTATAGGCCAAATTGTAGTGGGCAAATAATTTGTAGTGTAAAATGGGAGGATTTGCATGTCAAACTCCCCATTTTATGTGTAGTGGCCGGCCATGATGTTGGTGGGAAGCAACATGTGCATTAGATAATAATAATTTAAGACATGAAGTTATGGTACTAATTGATATGTGTCATTTTATGTCATAAAATAAAGACTAAAAATAACAAAATGATGGAAGGGAAAAGTTTGTCCATCCTTGTTCATGGTAGCCGAAAATAGAAGGGAAAGGAGAGGAAAAGAGCTCTTGAATGTTCAGTCACTTGGGGAAGAAAATCCAAGGTGAGTTCATGGTGCTTTGCTTCTATTTTGATGTTCATGGGTTTTTCTTGTTTCTACCTTAACCCATGGAGCATATTTTTGATTTTTGGTTGTGTTGTGAGCATTCGGTCATGAATGGAAATGAGAGAAATGGTTGTTGTTTCATGTTCTTTTGATAAAAAATGGAGAATAGATGAAGTTGAGCCAAGCAAATGAGCATGCATGTGCCTTACATGCTAAGGGGGGAAAATCGGCTAACATGTTGTGTGTATTATGGCCGAATGTGAACTTGGATAATATTGAGTAATGTTGTGCTTTAAAATGATGAAAGGAAGATTATGCTTAAGTGAAGTTATAGGTATGTGATGATTGATTTGTGATATGCATGTTTAAATAACATGCATGCAAGGTATGTGTGAAAGAGTGAATTGGTAATAAATCTACTTGAGACAGCAGCAGTAACGTGATTTTGGAAAATCACCATAAATTGTGGGAGATGAGTTAGAAGCTGAATAAATTATGTAATTAAATCTTAATGAGTCTAGTTTCTTATAAAAGAAACCGTGTAAGCAAAAGAATTGCTTATGATGAGATATTTGAAGTGATGTGGGACAGGGTCAGAATGACTTCTAGATTCTCTGTTCTGTTTTTATAAAATCATTATAAATTGTAAAAAAATGGTTATAAGATTAAGTTTATATTCTTAGACCCCTTAATGAGTCTAGTTTCAAATGAAATAACGAGAACATATTTTGAATTCTGTACAATGAGAAATTTGATTCGTAGTGAAGAGTGGTCAGATTAGTCAAGCAGTGAAATAAGGGAAACTTTAAGAAAAATCTGGTATTGATTGGCAAAACCAAAAAACCTGAAAATTTTATGGGTAAAAGATATATGGGTCTATTTTCAGAGAAAATTAACGGCACTTGATTTGGAATTTCGTAGCTCCAGTTATAAATGATTTAGAGACTATTGCTTAGGAAGACAGCTTGCAGTGAAATTATGATTATGTGGTAAATATTGACAAAAATTTGTTCATGAGTTGCTTATTGATTTCTTATAAGCTTACTATGATCAGTAGGTGTGAAAGTTGAATATATATTATATTTTGAAAGTGATGCTTGAATAGTCGAATAATGACTAATTTAAAATCTTTAAATTTTAAGCTCAAGAGCATAGATGGGCAAATTCGGATAAGAGAAAAGAGAAAGTAATCGAATAGCCGTTGTAATCGTTCGGCAACATTCGAGGTAAGTTCTTAAGTGTTTAAGCTTGATTCCTTTTTATAAGCCCAAGAGTTAAATTAATATGGTAAAGGGAATGTAGATTTTATTTAGTTAATGTGCCGAATATGTAATGATTTAAGGCTATAAGCCGATTATGGCTATTATGCTTAAGTTGAATTGGATTTGGAGTTTTGATGCACTAAATGAGTGTTACAATGAATAAACTATGTCGTATATGTGCTGGTGGAGATATCACGATTTGTGATTATTAAATACTTAAAGGAAACCATGATGTGTATAAAATTATTATTATTAGTCCTTTGTGGTAGCCGAATATGGCTTGGCACTAAAGTGATTAAATGTGAACTTCGATGAGGTAAACCATTAAAAGTGTGGTGCTATAAGACTATGGGCTAATACGATATGTGGATTCGTTCCGTAAAGTAAATTATTCAGGTATACGATATGTACTTAGGCATGTTAAATCGATTGGAATTGAATCATGAATGTGAATAGAGAAGCATAGGTAAAAATGCCTATGACATATATGTGAGTAAGGGTAAAACCATCGTAAATTATCGATAAGGATGGGCTATGTGCGGAACCATCTTATAATTGCTAATTTGAAAGGTTGTGTGCGAATCAGTGAGCAATATGTATATATTAGATGAATCGTGACCTTTTGGTTCTACTTGAACTAAGTTGCGCGATAAATAATTTATGCATATGACTTATAGTCGAATGGTCACTATGGGTTAAGTTTGAATGGTGAAATGGAAATGTGATAGGTTGAATGAGATGTGTTAATATATGATTAAATATGCATGATATTTGATGTGTATCCGGGCTTAAAAACCCGCAGGTTTCGTGCTTGTAAAATATCCAGGTTAAATCCCGCAGGCTTCGTACCGGTGATGTATATTCGGGCCTTCGTGCCTAGCAGGCTTCGTGGCGGTGATGTGTATTCGGGCTTTCGTGCCTAGCAGGCTTCGTGCCGGTGATGTGTATTCGGGCCTTCGTGCCTAGCAGGCTTCGTGTCGGTGATGTATATTCTAGCCTTCGTGCCTAGCAGGCTTCGTGCCGGTGATGTGTATTCGAGCCTTCGTACCTAGCAGGCTTCTTGCCGGTGATGTGTATTCGGGCCTTCGTGCCTAGCAGGCGTAATGCCGGTGAAATGATATGTTATGTGAATTCGGTGTTCCTTGTAAGATAAGGGTTTAGCCGAATGTTAAAGATGAAATGATAGTGTATTGTATCATGCTTATATGGCCTAATGGCAAGTATAACATGTTGGTAAATATGCAATATGCTTTTATAATCGAATGATAAGTTTGAAATGAATGTGAGTGAAATGTTATGCATAAGCTATCAAATGTTAAGTGTGAAAATGAGATGAAAGAAAAGTGTTTGAGATGTATAAAAAGTGTTTGAGATGTATAATTATATACGTTCGAATGATGTTAGTACTCAATTGATATGAATATGTTATATGGAACTTGTTGATTTGATTATTCGGGCCTTTGAGCTTAGCAGACTATAATATCGGTAAGATACTATTCGGGCTTTCGAGCCTAGCAGGCTATAAAGCCGGTGAAATGATATCGGGCCTTGAGCCTAGTAGGCAAAATGCCGGTGATTTGAGAAAAGCCTATGACTAAGGTACCTCGTGCTAGATTGTCAAATAAATACATTTAATACGTAAAGTGGGCCAGGTACGCAGTATGTACTCAGATGTGAGTTTGATTTGAAGTGAATCATAAGTGAGTAATGTGACACGTATGTGAATAAATGTTAAAACTATACCTATGATCATGATACACCTGGTCTGGGTGTGAAAGTATGTGAGGGTATTTGATTTAAATATGTTATATGAATTCAGATTAAGTGTGATAAGAATGCTGAACGTGCATTATGTGCTTGTGTATATTCGGCCAGATGGCAATATCTCTAGAATTTGGCCTCTTAAGAAATTAAATAATCGAAGTATAATTGTGTTTATTTGTTTGCATTGCTTAAGACTTACTAAGCTTATGAAAGCTTACTCCGTTGTTACATTTCTCTATTTTATAGATTGTTGACTTCAGTTACCTGCTCGGGTTGGAGTTCGCCGGAGATATTATCACACTGTCGAGCTCACGTTATCGGTGTAAGTAAATCCTAGTATTTCGAGTCTATGGCATGTATAGGGTTTTAATGTTTTGGACCTCGTAAGCTCATATATGGGATAGATTGCATGTGAAAAGAAAAGTTTTAAATTGATCGAAATTTTTCAGCGCGGTTTTTGTGTGATTGACTGAGTTTAAGTCGGGTAACACCTCAAACCCTGTTCCGGTGAGGGATACGGGCTAGGGGTGTTACATGTACTGTGACATATGCTTAACTGTTATGTGATTATATGTGTAATGTGATATACACTTAAAAGTGAATATGAATACCATGTAAATGAACTAGTAAATAATGCACAAGTAAGTATAATATGACGCTAGAGTTGGAACTGTTGAGATTGTGTTATATGGTTGTTTCGTTAAAGCTTAGTGTATTGTTTGCATGGTATTTGTTCTAGGCATTCATTGAGCTTGTTGAGCTCGCCCACTCCTTTTAAACCCTTGTAGAGTAGTTAAGTGTCGGTGTGAGCGATGTGGTTCTAGGGGGTTGTACCAAACAAATCCATTTCCTTGCTTTTGTAGGTGTTATTGTTATTTGTTTATGTTTTGGGAATAAGGCAATGTGGTATACTTTTATTGATATTTACCATGACATTTTGGATGCTTTCATAAACTATTTGTTGCTAAGTATATGAGATTCATTTTTTATTACATTGATTATTGCTCGGATTTACTTTCAATGCTTGAGACTATTACTACAACCGTTTTAACATTTATTTGATGATGATATGATAGCATGATAAGTTGATACATGTTGGACTGACTTATATGCTTATGTATGTTGTATTTTTCTAGTCCGAAGCAATGTATCTATATTCGTGTTGTAAAAACGATACATCTGTAATTTGAAATGTGCAAGAAGCCAGAATCGTAAATTGGTATCGATACCATATCACAAGTATCAATATTTTGGGTAATTTTATCGATGTTTTTGCAGAGGTACCGGTATTTTTTGAAACTTTGATTTTAGATGAGAAACAAAATACTGATTTGGTATCGATTTTACAAACAGTTTCGATACCGTACCAGAAAAATATTGATTCCCTTGTTCTAGTATTGATACCTACGTGATTGTCTTAGAAATTTTGCTAAGTAATCCTAATGCATGTTCAATTATTACTATAAGTTTATTTAAAGTATGTTTGACATGTTCTAATGATGATTGATATACTGACTAAAAATTTATAAGATCACTGATAAAGAGGACAATTTCTTAATAACGTGACAATTTACTATGAGTATGACATAAGACGGTGGTGTGGCATCCTGATATTCGGGCTTGGCAACCAGGCGGGGTATACGGTGTTACACGCCACTAGGCCCATGACTACAGCGGAAGTAGACATGTAACACCCATTAACCTGTATCCGTCACCAGAACAAGGTTACTGAACATTACTGAAACTTTTAGAATATTTTTAGATAATTCACGTAAATTACTATTCATTAACCGAGATTATTCATATCATCCCTTAAATAGACCTTTGATGCTCAAAACAAACATTTGAATCAAGTTGGGACTTAATCGGAAACTCTAAGAATTTTTCGTAAATTTTCAAAAATTTTCTAAGTTATAGGGCTCACACGCTCGTGTGGTCTAAGGGACACGCTTGCGTGACCTTGAGACACGCCCGTGCTGCAGACCGTGTTCGACCCTGTGTAACTCTCTGACTTATACACAAGGCCATGCCACACGCCCGTATAAGTAGGTCGTGTGATTAATTAAATTATTTCGAAATTAGATGCAGGTTTCACACAGCCAAGACACACGCTCGTGTTCTAGGCCGTGTAGTACACACGGTTGAGACACACGCTCATATCTCTGCCCGTGTGCTCAATTCTGAGCATTCTGTTTCTTAAATTTAAGGTGCAGGGGACACACAGCCTAACCACACGCTCATATACTAGGCCGTGTGTCTCACAGTCTAGACACATGCCTGTGTGGACAAAATAAAGCCATTCCTAACTTCATTTCTCACCCAAAATCACACCAATGACCTGCACTTAAACTCATATTCAAATACCAACCATTTTGAGCATTCAAATTGAGCAAACTCAATCATTCAACATGGCATATCATTACATGCATACATGTTTATAATCTTACATTGGTATATTCCATATGTTAGACATAACTTGATCAACCATTTAACATGTATATAGCTACCATAGTATGTATGACATTACAAATATATCAAAACAACCATTATTAGCCATTCCAATGGCTATATTACAAGCCATATATTTAAGCCATCTATGGCCAAATTAGCTTATACATGCCATCATACCAAAATGATTTTACTATATATACCCAAAATAAGCTAATGGATAGTGTGATGATACTCCAATGACCTCCAACCTTTGCAAGCTTTCGAGCACTATAAAACAGGTAAAAATAAAACGGAGTAAGAATTGCATGCTTAGTAAGTTCGTATAACGAAAACTAAACTTATCAATCCCGTTTATTAAATCTAAGCATACAAAGTCATCTTTTCCATCGACTTAGCAAAATTGCTTAAACACATGCATTCAATCAAACATGTTAGTCACAAAACTTTCATATAGACCGAGAAATCATAGATGAGCTCATCATGTAATATTTTTTTCAAGACATTATCATTTCATCTCATAATTAGAGGTGTGCATGGGCCGGGTCGGGCCGCGTTTGGGTCGAGCCCAGACAAAATTTTAAACCCGTTTTCTAGGCCCGGGCCCGGCCCGACCCAAAATATGGGCCTAAAAATTTGTCCAAGCCCGGTCCAAAATAAAATTGTTAAGCCCGAGCCCGACCCGGCCCATATTATTATTTTTAGTTTATTTCATTAAATAATTTTTTTTAAAATATAATAAATCAAATACATTTAAAACAAATATTAAAACAGAGACAAATAAAAATTGATACTAAAATAATACACAAATTGAAAATATAATAAAAAGTGATTATATTAAAATTGAAAATAAAATGTAAATATGATTAAAAATAAAAATATATATATTTAGTATATAATTTGGGCCGGGCCTGGGCCAAAAAAGTTTTACCCGAGCCCGGCCTATTTTCTAAACGGGCCTCGTTTTTTTGCCCAAACCCATATTTCGGGCCTATATTTTTACCCAAACCCTCCCATTTTTCGGGTGGGCCTTCGGGCCGGGCCTGGTAGCCCGACCCATGCACACCTCTACTCATAATTCTCTCATCATGCCAAGAGTTTTGTCATTGAACCATTGAAATTTTGATGGATACTCGAGTAGTACACTCAAGGTGTACAATTCAATAACCCGTCAATTCTTATTCAAGAGTGCTCAATAGGGCATTTAATCAAAGGACACACTTTCGAGCCACATATCGCATTTCAGGATTACCAGTCCAAGCTAAATCCTTTATATAACGTGTCGAAACCATTTTCAAATCAAGTTTTGAAAAAATGGGAACTAATTTTAGAAAACGAAAACGGGAGTCGCCACCAATCTTTTTAGGTGTGATTGGATCACCTTTAAAACATTTTATTCTAAAATAATTAGTTTTGGTCCACGAAATAAAAGAACGGGTTCGGGAGTCGGTTACGTACGAGGAAGAATTAGCACCCTCGTAACGCCCAAAAAATTGGTACCTAATTGATTATCCAATGTCTTTAATGACGGAAATTTAAAAAAGAAAAAAAATTTAAGATGTAGTCCCCTTTAAAATATTTTAACTTTGAAAATTGGGATTCACTCGCGTCAAAGTATTGAAATTAAGTTAACCTTTTTTGAAATTCCTATCTCGAAACAGCAAAACGCTATATCCAATAAGTTAGGACATATTGCTTTGAAATTCCAAGATACTGGCTTGCATTTAGAAAACCTTTAAAAAAATTAGAAGGGTGCTTAATTATTCGAATTCAACGAGAAAAGTGGCAACCCAATAAGTTAGGGCATTACTTTCTCGAAATTTCCAAACACCAAGCATCGCCTTATTTGCAAAAAAAAAATCTTATCTCGAGGTAATAAGATGTCATATCCAGTGAGTTAGGACACAACACCTCAAATATCAGAGAGTAAGTATTTTATTTAACACTCGTATTATGATTTAAAAGAATATGCCGTTATTTAGGTTAAACGTGAGAGAAAAAAATCGAAATCCAGTAAGTTAGGGCACGATTGTCTCGGATTACCAAATACGAAATATTTACTTCAGTGAAAGAATCACTATCGGGTTGGATAAAACCTAAATTCGTAATGAAACGAGATAATAAAAAATGCATAACAAATAAAAATTGATAACTATAACAGGATAAACATAAACACAAATATGAATACTAACGATAAATACGAAGGTAAGATAAATGGGTCGAATAAATAATAAGAAAGGGAAATAATGAATAAGCTAAATGTTTGAAATTATTTTAAAAAAAACTATAAATAGAATAGATGATGAAATAATAATAAAAGTAATGGTATGTAAATAAAATAAATATGCTAAAAAATATACAGTTATCAAATTAGTTAATATAAAATAATAACGTATAAGTAAATACAAAAATAAAGGAAAATATAATAACAATAATAGAAAAATACAACAATAATAATAGTAAAAGATATAATAACCTAATAATATAATAGTAATAGTAACAATATGACGATAATAGTAAAAATAATATATTAAATAATAGTAATAAAAGTAGTGCTAATAATAATAATAATCTATTAAGTTATAATGAAAATAATGATAATGATGATATATTAGATAATAATAGTAAAATAATAAGTAACAATGATAAATTATAATAATAGTGATGAGAATAACAAGTGATGATAATAACAGTAACAATAATAGTAATAATATATTAGTAATACATAATAGAGTAGTAAAAAAAATATAGTAGTTATAGTAATAATAATATAAACAGTAGCATATATACGTATGAAAAATAATGATAGTAAAATATAATAATAGTAATAATAATAATGGAATGAAGGTAATAATAATATTAAAGTAAAGTAAACAAAAATAATACTATATATCAATATATATATACATATAATGCAAATACACACTACCATATTATTATAATAATAATAATAATAATAATAATAATAATAATATAGAAATACAAAGAGCAAATAAAAATATTAAATTTAAAAAAACAATACTATATATAAAAGTATATACATACATATATGTACATAAAAATATACACTAATATATAATAATATTAATAATATTAAAATGCAGAGAGTAAATATGATATAATAGTAATATTAAAATGACGTAATAAAAATAATACTTATATATAGAAATGTACATACGTACATATATAATAAACATACATTAATTAATAGTAAAAACAATAGAAGTGCTAATAATACTAGTATTAGAATGAAATAAGAGATAAATGCAAACATAATAATATAAATAAGGTAAACAGAAACAATAAAAAAAATAATAGGAAGGACATAATCGAATCTGAGAGCAATATTTTGGGGCAAATCCGTAATAAATAAAAGAAGAGGGGATTAATTCGCACACGCAAATAACCGAGAAGGACTAAAACGGACAATAGCCCTTTGACCCAAAACGCGCAGCTTTGATTCTTTCATTTATTTCTTACTACGATTGGAGTGAATATAATGAAACCCTTTGAACCTTTTTGATTGCTATTGATATACTGATTTTTTGTTCTTGAATCTCAAAAAAGAAAAAGAAAAATCCCCTCTTGAATCTCAAAAAAAAAATCTCTTCTTGAATCTCAAAAAAAAATCTCTTCTCTCCAAAATACAATAGATTCCTCTCTCCAATCCCCCACTCTCCTTTGTTACAATGAACATAGGGCTCTTTTATAGCCCAAAATCCAAAGAAAAAAAATACAAAGAATTTCATTTTCTATTGTTTTTCTTTGTTGCCCTTTTTTTGTTTTCTTTTGCAGGTATGGAGTGGTGGAGAAGTGCTATTTGCACTTATCAATGCAACTAAAGTAGTGGGATTAGGTGATTTAGGATTTCTTTTTCTTTTCTTTTTGTTTTTTGTTTTGGGTATTGGGCTAATTGGGCTAGGGTTAGGTATTAGGTTTGGGTTTAGTATTTATTTATTTGGTTTATTGGGCCCCGGGCAAAATTTGGGCCATACAGCTGTCCTTCTTTACTTGTTGTTGTGTAACAAGAATAGAGCAAAGACTATAAAAGGACCAATTTTGCCCGGGCTCGCCGAGTCTTGAGTTCTTGATCTGCTTCTTCGATCTGTTCCCCATAAACACAGGGATGCCAAATCTGCTGTCTTCAACTTGTTCCTTATAAACACAGGGATGCCAAATCTGCTATCTTCAACTTGTTCCCTATAAGCACAGGGATTCCATGCTAAAATCTTCGATCTGCTTCACCGTAAGCACAGGAATGTCAGTTCTGCTATCTTCGATCTGTTCCCTATAAGCACAGGGATGCCAAATCTGCTGTTTTTAACTTGTTCCCTGACAATACGGAGATGCCAAATCATCTTAGATCTGCTTCAGTGAAATCATCTGAAGGTTGGATCTTCTATGTATCTGCTCTCCGTCGAAATGGAGATGCCAGATCTATTATCTTGGATCTGCTTTGGTGTGGGAACATCCGAAAGTCAAATCTGCTATGTCTTTGATTTGTTCCTTGTAAGCACAAGGATGCCAAATCATCTTGGATCTTGCTTCAGTATAAACATCTGAAGGTTAGATCTGCTATGTATCTGCTCTCCATTGAAGTGGAGATGCCAGACTTCGATTTGCTCTCTGACAATACAGAGACCACAAATCATCTTAGATTTACTTCATCATAATCACGTGAAAGCCAAATCAGTTATGTCTTCGATTTGTTCCTTATAAGCACAAGGATGCCAAATCATCTTGGATCTTGCTTCAGTATAAACATCTGAAGGTCAGATCTGCTATGTTTCTGCTCTCCATTGAAGTGGAGATGCCGAACTTTGATTTGTTCTCTGACAATATAGAGACGGCAAATCATCTTAGATTTGCTTTCACGTGAAAGCCAAATCAGCTATGTCTTGATTTGTTCCTTGTAAACACAAGGATGCCAAACCATCTTGGATCTGCTTCAGTGAAATCATCTGAATGCGAGATCTGCTATGTGTCTGCTCTCCATCAAAGTGAAGATGCCAAACTTCGATTCGTTCTCTGACAATACAGAGACGACAAATCATCTTAGATTTGCTTCATCGTAATCACGTGAAAGCCAAATCAGCTATATCTTTGATTTGCTCCTTGTAAACACAAGGATGCCAAACCATCTTGGATCTGCTTCAGTATAACATCTGTAGGCCAGATCTGTTATGCTGCGGCCTATTACCCTACTGCTTAAGGGATTAAAGCCCGTCATCCTGTAGAATGATTATGCCTGATAATTAGGATGCCATGATCAAAATGAGTCGGATGTTCCTAATTAAACATGTTATGATGCAAATTTTACTAATATGACCCCCAATCCTAGACGTCACCACTCATTCCTTTATTTATTTTTTCAAAGCATTATTCTTGCTCAACCTGTAGGCCTGTACCCTTCCTCCAATGCTACGATCCACTGAGGATGTTTGTAAAACAATCTTTTCTTAAAATTGAATCATTGATTTTGTTCATTTTCCCTTTAGACTGGATGAAAGAAATTCCTCGCGTTCCTTCATCCTTTACTTACGTGAATTTCTCGAACAATTGTCCTGTTTTAGTTTCTTGTATTGTCTAGAAATTTCAGAGTAATGCGCAAAACTTCGTTTGTAAACATATTTAGTTCATCTATCATTATTTCAATGCAACATGGGAGATGAATAAATCTTTAAGAATAATTAGATTTGAATGAATTAAGAAGAAATAATACAAAGGAAATTAATCTGAATGCCTATCTTTAGAAAGGAATAGAATCTAAAGATGGAAAACAAGATAGAAGTTAGATCCTCCAGATATCACCACTTGAATACCTATACACCAGCTCCATGAAGTCTTTCTTAAGTTCAAAATGTGTTTAAAAGATCCCAAGTACTCTGTTGATGCCCCAGTTTGTAGCATTTTTCGCTCTTTGCAACAAGATCACTGTGTACTCTTCAAAATTTGAACTGCCCTTATAGGTTTTCAATTCAAAACCCTTTTGGTCACAAGGTGCCCTTTGTGGGTTTTCACCTTGGCCTCTCTATTTTTGATTTTTTTTTCAAGGCGCCCTTTGCGGGTTTTCACCTTAGATTCTCTTCTTCTTTAGACAAAGTATTTTTTAACTGAGTCCGAGTTCACTGGATTAGGTAAACTTTTCCCATCCATTTCTGCTAAGATCAATGCACCACCGGAGAAAGCTTTCTTCACGACATACGGCCCTTCCCAATTCGGCATCCATTTTCCTCTAAAATCCTTTTGAATAGGAATGATCTTTTTCAGTACAAGGTCTCCCTCATGGAATTCTCTTGGTCGAACTTTCTTGTCATAAGCTCGCATCATTCGCTTCTGATACATCTGACCATGTCGAATGGCTTTTAGCCTCTTTTCTTCAATCAAGTTCAACTGATCATACCGGGATTGAACCCACTCAGCTTCATCTAACTTTACTTCTGTCAAAATTCGAAGAGAAGGTATTTCTACTTCAATAGGTAATACTGCTTCCATCCCGTAAACTAACGAGAATGGAGTTGCCCCAGTAGAGGTTCTGACAGATGTTCGATAGGCCAGGAGTGCAAACGGTAACTTCTCATGCTAATCTTTATAGGTCTCAGTCATCTTCCACACTATTTTCTTAATGTTCTTGTTGGCAGCTTCTACTGCCCCATTCATTTTTGGACGATAGGGGGAAGAATTGTGATGCTTAATCTTGAACTGGTCGCAAACTTCTGCTATCATTTTGTTGTTCAAGTTCAATGCGTTGTCTGATATGATCCTTTCAAGCATTTCATACCGACAAATGATCTCTTTCTTCAAAAATCGACTCACAGCCGACTTAGTAACATTTGCGTAAGAAGTGGCCTCTACCTATTTTGTAAAGTAGTCAATTACTACAAAGATAAATCGATGTCCATTCGAAGCTCTCGGTGATATTGGTCCAATGGCATTCATGCCCCACATGGAAAAGGGCCATGGAGAAGTCATAACATGTAGAGGTGAAGGTGGTACATGTATCTTGTCTCCATAAATCTAACATTTATGACATTTCTTAGCGTAGTTGATACAATTCCCTTCCATGGTAGACCAATAATATCCAAATCTCATGATTTGTCTAGCCATCGTGAACCCATTTGCATGTGTCCCGCATACGCCTTCATGAACTTCTTCTAAAATTAGCTTAGCTTCCATAGCATCAACACATCTCAAAAGTACCTGGTCTTTCCTTCTCTTGTACAGGATATCCCCGTCCAAGACATAGTCGCAAGCTAGCCTTCTCAACGTTCGTTTTTCATTTTCATTGGTCGGCTCAGGGTATTTACGATCCCTCACATATCGTAATATATCCTGATACCAAGGGTTATCATCCTCTTCTTCCTTCTCAATATTGCAACAATGTGCTGGAGCCTCGTAGACACTCATTTGAATTGGTTTTATCTCTTCTTCTTTATTCGCCTTAATCATTAATGCCAAGGTTGCTAAAGCATTTGCCATCTAATTTTCGTGTCGTGGGAGATAATTGAAGGTGATATCATCAAACTCCTCAAGTAACCCCAAGACTACCTTTCGATAATTAATCAATTTAGGGTCCCTTGTTTCCCATTCACCTCTAAGCTGATAAACAACCAACGCTGAATCTCCATATACTTCTAGGGTTTTTATACCTCGCTCTATAGCTGCTTGAAGTCCCATGATGCATGCTTCATATTCAGCCATATTGTTTGTGCAATCAAAGTCTAACTTGTACATAAAAGGATAATGATTGCCATTCGGAGATACCAAGATTGCCCCAATTCCATTTCCGACTGCATTAGAAGCCCCATCAAAATTGAGCCTCCAAGAAGAATTTTCAGTCATTGCTATACACATCAACTCCTCATTTGGAAAATCGAAGTTCAATGGCTCATAATCCTCTAGAGCCCTACTAGCCAAGAAATCTGCTACCGCACTTCCTTTTATAGCCTTCTGACTTATGTAGATTATATCAAATTCTGAAAGCAAAATTTGTCATCTCGCCATTCTTCCATTCAGAGCCATTGACTCCATCATGTATTTCAATGGATCAAGCTTTGAGATGAGCCAAGTGGTATGGTATAGCATGTACTGTCTTAATCTCTGAGTTATCCAAATCAGAGCACAACATAACTTTTCAATCGGTGAATATCTCATCTCACAGTCAGTGAACTTCTTACTGAGATAATAGATTGCCTTCTTCTTTTTTCTTGACTCATCATGCTGACCAAGCACACATCCCATAGAATTACTGAATACTGATAAGTACAGTATTAATGGTTTATCTGGGTTAGGTGGAGACAATACCGGAGCATTCAACAAATACTGCTTGACATTTTCAAAAGCATTCTGGCATTCCCCATCCCAAATACCTTGATTGTGCTTTCTGAGGAGGTGAAAGATAGGGTCACATTTCTCGGTTAGTTGTGAAATGAACCGAGTAATATAATTCAACCTTCCCAGGAATCCTCGAGCTTCTTTTTGAGTACGTGGTGGAGGTAATTCTCGTATGGCTCTGACCTTATCTGAGTCGACTTCAATTCCTTTTTCACTGACTACGAAGCCTAACAACTTTTCGGATCTGGCTCCAAAGGTACACTTTGCTGGATTGAGCTTCAACTGAAATTTTCTCAACCTTACAAACAATCTTCTCAAGACCTCAATATGCTCTTTTTCCGTACGCGACTTGGAAATCATATCATCTACGTATACCTCAATATCCTTATGCATCATGTCGTGGAACAAGTTCACCATGGCTCTTTGGTACGTTGCCCCTGCGTTTTTTAGTCCAAATGGCATTACTTTATAGCAAAAGGTGCCCCACAAGGTTATAAAGGTGGTTTTATCCATGTCCTCTGGATGCATCTTTATCTGGTTGTATCCTGAGAAACCATCCATAAAGGAGAATAATGAATATCCCGCTGTGTTATCTACTAAAGTGTCAATGTGGGGTAAAGGAAAATTATCCTTTGGGCTTGCTTTATTCAAGTCTCTATAATCGACACATATTCGTACTTTTCCATCCTTCTTGGGAACAGGCACAATGTTAGCTACCCATTCGGAGTACTTTACTTCTTGCAAGAATCCCGCATCAAACTGCTTCTTGACTTCGTCCTTTATTTTCAAAACGATATCTGGCCTCATTCTTCGCAACTTCTGTTGGACTGGCTTACAATCCTGTCTTATCGGAAGATGATGTACCACAATGTCAGTACTCAATCCAGGCAGATCCTGATATGACCAGGTGAAGATATCTTTAAACTCTCGAAGCAACTCAATCAGGCCATGCCTTGTGTCCACGCCAATTAGGGTTCCGATTTTCAACTCCTTCCCTTTCTCTAGGGCTATGTTCTCTATTGCCTCTTTCTCATGTGGCATGATTTGCTTCTCCTCCTGCTTAACCATTCTTAACAGATCGAGAGATACGTCACAATCTTGAACATCTTCAAAATCCTGAGGTTCCTCTAAACCCATGTCTTGCTCGCTAGAGAAATTAGGAGCTGTAGTATCATCGCTCATATCATTGATATCTAGAGACCTGTGGGGGTATGAAAGAATATACAAAGAATGAATGAATCGAAGAATGATTGTTTATGTGCTATGAATAAAAGAATAAGAATTGCTAGAATTTGAAGGAATATTGGTCGATAAAAATAGAACAATACTCATTTAAATTGATAAAAAGTTATGTTTTATTTAAATAATTATAGATGAACATAAGCCTATTTCTAGAGTAACAGACATGTTTTGAGAATTACTCTAAAAAATTCCTAAAGATTACAGGAAGGTCTTCCGCAGTCCAATTATTCAGAGAGCTCCCTGGTTCGTAAGGGCGAATGAATGCCTTCGAGGCTTCCTTGCTCCGATCCTTCATTGTGCACAGCATTAACTTGATGTCTTTCCTTTATCAGCAGTCCTCCTGATTTGAAGGATTTAGATATAGGTGGGGATGTCATCGGTTCCCACTCTACTTCTCTTCCATTCAAACGCACCTTTCTTCTCGCTTGGCGCTTCTCTATTTCCTGCCTCTTGTGCTTGTGGTCTGGCTTGAAGCCCAAGCCAAAGCGATCCTTCTTCTCAATCAGTTTTGGGATTTGAACCCCTCCTTGCAACTGTCTTCCTAGCCCTTTTCCCTGCAATGCTCTTTTCCCCATCATCATTCGTAGGGCCATCCTTGTGGCTCCAGACATTTTGGGTACCGGCACTTCGCTTCCTTCCAAAATGAAGGTGGCATTAATGACCTCTAAAGAGCGGAAAGAACATTCAATAGCCTCTTCATTTGCCTCAACATAAGGGGCCTTGCTAGTAACTGCCGCTATGATGTCCTCTTCCGCATTGATGGTTATTAAGCGACCATCTGTCACTAACTTTAATTTTTGGTGCAATGAAGAGAGCACCGCTTCTGCCGAGTGTATCCATAGTCTCCCCAATAAACAATTGTAGAAGGGCTTGATATCCATTACTAGGAAATCAACTTCATATGTATTCGGCCCAATCTCCAGAGGGATGTCAATTCGTCCCATTACTTTTCTTTCAGTTCCATCAAAGGCTCTTGCCACATTATGACACGTTTTCATATGCGAACTGTCAATGGGCAATCTGTTCAGGGTTGATAGCGGCAAGACGTTCAAAGCAGACCCATTATCCACGAGTACACTTGGAAGTGTGTATCCTTTACACCGAGTAGTGATGTGTAGGGCTTTGGTTGACCCTATGCCCCCAGGTGGAATTTCATCATCATTAAAATAAATGAAATTCTCAGCACTAATGTTGTTTACTAACCGGTCTAGCTTGTTAACGGATATGTCATGGGTAACATATGTTTCGTTAAGCACCTTTAACAACGCATCTCGATGCACCTCAGAATTCAAGAGTAGGGCTAACACTGATATACGCGCCAGCTGCTTGCGCAACTGCTCGACCACGCTATACTCACTATGTTTCAGGAATTTTAGAAACTCCTTAGCCTCTTCCTCCTTTACCGGCTCATTGATGAGTACTTCAGTCTCCTTCTCCCTTTCAGCTTCGACATCTTTTGTCTTTGCAGGCTCTACTATGATATTCCCCCCGTCATAACATTTCCCACTTCGTGTATGAAAACCTTCATTTTGCATTCCCCTGGATGCGCTAGCTATACTCTCCCCCTCAGGTATTATTATATTGCAGTCATAGCTCTATGGCACCCTCTTGTCATCCTTATAAGGGAAAGGATTGGGTTTATGGATGACTATTTTAGGCCTAGTTTGCAACCCCTCCTCATTATTCCCTGGCAAGGAAATAATAATTCTCGGTTGGTTGGTTCTTTGTCGTTCATTCTCCAGCACACATATTTGACTTTCATAAGAACTACCTTCAGAAACCTGCAACTCTTTGTTAACTATAAGGCCTTGTACCATGACCTTAAACTCTTCACAATTTTGGATCATATGACCCACTTCCCCATGGAACTCACAATGGTTCTCTATTCCTTCTCCTTCTTTTCTAGAGGTCAGTATACCTCTCTTCACCATCTCTTCCAATATTACCTTCATAGGTGTCTTCACCTCAGCAATGTCTTCCTTGATTTTTCTTTTCTTTGTTTCATCAATGGCATTCACTCCTTGATTGCCATGATCTGGTAACGGATTTTCGGCATTAGGGGTACTGTCGAATTTCACAACCCCCATCTTGATAAGCCTCTTTACGGCCTTCTTGAATCCTGTGCAGTTTTCGATCGAGTGCCCCGGTATTCCCGCATGATATTCGCACTTAGCATTTGCATCATACCATCTAGGGTACGGTGGCTGTAGTGGTTTCAAGTGAAATGGAGCAATGGCATGTGCATCATACAAGCTTTGATAAAGCTCACGATACGTCACAGGGATAGGCGTAAATTGCATTCTTTCCGAATTCTGTCTTATGCTCGATTCCTGTATTTGGGTATTTTGTTGTTCGACCATAGCTGCTTTGGGTTGACCAACTGTGATTACCCTCGAGTTGAGACTATTCACCTCATTGTCCTTTCTCCTTGGGGCCGATCTTTTAGCCACTTCCCCCTCGATTTTACCGCCTCTCACGGCATTCTCAATCATCCCACCCGCCATAACTATATCCGCGAAACTTTTTGTGGTACTTCCAATCATATGTGTGATGAATGGCGCCTTCAAAGTATTAATAAATAACATGGTGATTTCCTTTTCTAACAATGGTGGTTGTACTTGCATTGCCTCCATGAACTGATTCTTGCACGGCTCAACTAATTGTACCACCTAGCCGCCGCTCCCACTAGGCTGTCTTGAAAACAATGGATCAATAGTTGAACCAGTCATTCTTCTACAAAACATTGTTATGTGTGCTTCTGGGCAAGTAGTCCCGTTGTATTTTTCAAACTCTGGCATCTTAAATTTATGAGGAAGCACCAAATCTGGAACCAAACTTAAGTCTTTGGCATCAATCCCATGATGATTGCCAGGGCCTTCTAAAACCCTAAACTTCTCCTCTAACCACCTGCAACGATCTTCTAATTATTTTGAGGATTCAGTGGCTATTCTTTTATTCTCTATTAAATCCAGATCAGGAGTAATAAGGTTGATCGAGCTATCACCCAAATTATTTCCCAACCCAAATGGGAAATTTATGGGGATCCTAGCATCCACTGGCCCATATTGAGGCCTTACTATGACAGATGGGTTTGCAGGGGCACATGAGGCGGAGTAAAACCCGAAGGAGGACCTTCATTATCCTCTTCAGTGATCACCATGATAGCTTTTCCTTTATCAGTAACTCTCAGTAGCTGAGCCATTTCAGCCATTATGTTTCTCTAAGCCTCTAGCATCTGCTCCCTCATTTCATTCTGTATTTTGGTCAACTGCTCTTGCATTTGATCTTGCATATCTTTTTTGTAATTACTCAAACCTTTGATCCATGTTCTTAGTTTTAGTACGAGTGCCGTAAGGATGTGTGATTTCCAGATTTTCTTTTCTACCTCTCTCTTTTCTACCTCTCTGGAAAGTAAACTTTAACTAATCAGAGTCTTTCTATAATTTTGAATGCAAATGATGTGATGAAATGTTATGAGATGCAAATGCATGAATGCAAAAAGAATATCGATTCTGGTTCAACTTCATTTAAAAAATTTTATTTAGAAAAAGAATATCTTTACATATAAGAGGATTACAAATACGATTTCGCCCTAAGGCCCAAAGCTTTAACTCTATCTAATAAAAAGGCTAACTTTCGTCCTACATCCGACGATGATGAATACATCAGACTCAATACGTCAGCTCGAATTGCCAAGTCTTACACATACTCAGCAACCTCTCGAATCTGAGCTATGGTTTCACCAATGACATGATCCCTTTTTTCTGACCTGTTCTTTAGCCTGATGTAGCTCTCCCCTCAGATAATCCTCTTGCGCATTGAGCTGCTCAACCCGGAGTTCACCGTCATGCAATGCCACCTCCAAATCTTCAACTTGCTTCTTAGCTTCTTTAACTCGACCGTAGAATTATGGTTTTGGTGCCAACGTAGGGATTTTCCAAGTTCCATTACCTTGGTCTTCAATCCTTTATTCTCTTCCTCTAATGCGAAATTCTACCCCTGCATTTCTTGGAATTTCCTCTCCCAGTGCTCGGCTCTATCCTTTTCTTCTTGAACCTCCTTCTGCCACTGATTCGAAGATCCTCCTACTCTCGCCCTCCTCAAGGCTATTTGTGCCATTTTGTAATGCTCTCTTAGATCATCTCGATCTTCCTCAATCTTTCTTTTTTCTTTCCTCTCTTTCTCGACTTCCATCTTTTGAACATCAACGTCCAAACTCAAGTGCATCTTTTCTTCTTCGAGCTTTGCTATCCTCCTCTCGAACTCCAAGCTTTGTCTCTCTAACTCCTGTTTCATAATTTCTAACTCTGAGGGCCTTACTTGCAAATATTCCTCCATTGGTCGAGCTCCTTCCATACTTGGCTTAGGGATATTATCATTAACTCTTCTACCTCTCCATTCTATGTATTCCGGTGTCGTAGCGGGGCTAATAGCTTTTCCTCTCAATCGACAAGTCTTCTTCCAAGCACTAGAAACTTCACTAACCCTCCTCTTGTAATCGGCTCCTCTATATACAAACTCACTTTGAGCCAACCCTTGAGTCGCTGGTATGAATTGTCTCAATCCATACTGCCTCAGTATGAGCAAAAGGGCATAGCCAATGGCACCCCAAATCCCCAATAAGGGTACCCAATCAAAACTACCGCATCGGTAAAGAACCTCACCATGCATCATCCACGGAGCCCTCCACTCGACATCTTTCGATTGAAGGCTCTGAAGTAACGCTATCCAATTCTCTTCCGGAACATCAACTCTCCTGGTTGAAGCTACTATATCTTTCAACGGTGAATAATCCTCAAAGTAAACCCGACAAACCACCCTATCTATCAACCGGAAATGACTGTAGAACCAAGCCAAAAGCAACTGAGCACACCCTATAAACCTGCCAGCACAAGCCCTCCTACATGCACCTAAAGTCCTAAATGTTTCCGCCAAAATTGCAGGGACAGAAGTGACCTTTTTACTAAGTCGATGAAAAAGATCCGTGGTTGCCTCATCCACATATCCCAAAGCCCTAGGGAAGACCATCAATCCATATAAACTTAGGGCAAAAACATCTATCTTCTTTTTCTCATCAGGGTGTGTCAGAATCAAATCTTTCAAAGCATCCCACGAAATGCACTTGCACTCACCCTTTTCTTTAATTCGGGCCGTGGCCCACTACTCGCTCATCCCCGTAATAATCATCAATTTCTTCCAAAAGGTAGGGACACAAGGAGCTTAGGAATAGATCCTATCATTCTGAAATCGGGGACAACGAAGTAAAGTAATGTACTCTTCTACCGTAGGTACCATGTCTACTTCCCCAAAAGTGAAGCAACTGTATGCCGGGTTCCAAAACTGAGCAAGGGCTCTAAATAAGTGCTCGTCTATCTGAACATCAAGCAAGTAAGGTAAGTCTCCATAGTTACCGTAGAATAATTGCTTAGTCTCTTTGCCCCACTGATCCCAAATTTCCTTAAGCTCTTGGAGATTATTCTGTGTGACACTTATACGAGTATAATCTGGCAGCTCCGACACATATCCTATAGCTATACTGTCTCCCTTTTCTAGTTGAGTTTGCTTGGACCATCTGTGGACATTAACGTTGCCTTCCACTTTATCAAGAAGTCCGTTCTCCATAATAAAACTTCCTAACTTAGAAACTGACCATGAACCGATATCTTTGTAAATGCAAAATGACATGCAAGCAAAAGAAAAGAGATAGTCAGTATCACATGATATCAATAAATTTCAACGATAACTTATAAGGGTAATATCTAAGTTGGGCTCATACGGTTCTTCGACATGGGGTTGGTTCCAAAGTTTGAGGTACCCGAACCAGTAGATTCCTCGATCCTCACCCATTATAGGCTTATTTGAATCGAGTTCAGTTCAGGGGAATACATTTCCCTATGGCTACACGGAGATGAAAATCTCACGAAACCATAGGTACGGATGTATCCCGAAAGTGATCCACTATCCTGCACGGAGGCGAAAACCTCACGAAGGCGTAGCTTTTCACTCCCACTTAAGGGTGTGACCACAACGGTCATGCAAATGCAATACGATCAAAATATAGCATGTAATAATACAAACACATGTAATGCAAAGAGGATTAAATTTTAAAATTTTTAATTTCCGACATTAAGACAAGAGATAATCAATTACATGGCCTGACTCTCTTATTAATCCCCAGTGGAGTCGCCAAGCTGTCGAAACCATTTTCAAATCGAGTTTTGAAAAAATGGGAACTGATTTTAAAAAACGAAAACGGGAGTCGCCACCAATCTTTTTAGGTGTGATTGGATCACCTTTAAAACATTTTATTCTAAAATAATTAGTTTTGGTCCACGAAATAAAAGAACGAGTTCGGGAGTCGGTTACGTACGAGGAAGGATTAGCACCCTCGTAACGCCCAAAAAATTGGTACCTAATTGATTATCCAATGTCTTTAATGACGGAAATTTAAAAAAGAAAAAAAATTTAAGATGTAGTCCCCTTTAAAATATTTTAACTTTGAAAATTGGGATTCACTCGCGTCAAAGTATTGACATTAAGTTAACCTTTTTTGAAATTCCTATCCCGAAACAACAAAACGCTATATCCAATAAGTTAGGACATATTGCTTTGAAATTCCAAGATACTGGCTTGCATTTAGAAAACCTTTAAAAAACTTAGAAGGGTGCTTAATTATTCGAATTCAACGAGAAAAGTGGCAACCCAATAAGTTAGGGCACTACTTTCTCGAAATTTCCAAACACCAAGCATCGCCTTATTTGTAAAAAAAAATCTTATCTCGAGGTAATAAGATGTCATATCCAGTGAGTTAGGGCACAACACCTCAAATATCAGAGAGTAAGTATTTTATTTAACACTCGTATTATGATTTAAAAGAATATGCCGTTATTTAGGTTAAACGTGAGAGAAAAAAAAATCGAAATCCAGTAAGTTAGGGCACGATTGTCTCGGATTACCAAATACGAAATATTTACTTCAGTGAAAGAATCACTATCGGGTTGGATAAAACCTAAATTCGTAATGAAACGAGATAATAAAAAATGCATAACAAATAAAAATTGATAACTATAACAGGATAAACATAAACACAAATATGAATACTAACGATAAATACGAAGGTAAGATAAATGGGTCGAATAAATAATAAGAAAGGGAAATAATGAATAAGCTAAATGTTTGAAATTATTTAAAAAAAACTATAAATAGAATAGATGATGAAATAATAATAAAAGTAATGGTATGTAAATAAAATAAATATGCTAAAATATATACAGTTATCAAATTAGTTAATATAAAATAATAACGTATAAGTAAATACAAAAATAAAGGAAAATATAATAACAATAATAGAAAAATACAACAATAATAATAGTAAAAGATATAATAACCTAATAATATAATAGTAATAGTAACAATATGACGATAATAGTAAAAATAATATATTAAATAATAGTAATAAAAGTAGTGCTAATAATAATAATAATAATAATAATCTATTAAGTTATAATGAAAATAATGATAATGATGATATATTAGATAATAATAGTAAAATAATAAGTAACAATGATAAATTATAATAATAGTGATGAGAATAACAAGTGATAATAATAACAGTAACAATAATAGTAATAATATATTAGTAATACATAATAGAGTAGTAAAAAAATATAGTAGTTATAGTAATAATAATATAAACAGTAGCATATATACGTATGAAAAATAATGATAGTAAAATATAATAATAGTAATAATAATAATGGAATGAAGGTAATAATAATATTAAAGTAAAGTAAACAAAAATAATACTATATATCAATATATATATACATATAATGCAAATACACACTACCATATAATAATAATAATAATAATATTAAAATGCAGAAAGTAAATATGATATAATAGTAATATTAAAATGACGTAATAAAAATAATACTTATATATAGAAATGTACATACGTACATATATAATAAACATACATTAATTAATAGTAAAAACAATAGAAGTGCTAATAATATTAGTATTAGAATGAAATAAGAGATAAATGCAAACATAATAATATAAATAAGGTAAACAGAAACAATAAAAAAATAATAGGAAGGACATAATCGAATCTGAGAGCAATATTTTGGGGCAAATCCGTAATAAATAAAAGAAGAGGGGATTAATTCGCACACGTAAATAACCGGGAAGGACTAAAACGGACAATAGCCCTTTCACCCAAAACGCGCAGCTTTGATTCTATCCCTTATTTCTTACTACGATTGGAGTGAATATAATGAAACCCTTTGAACCTTTTTGATTGCTATTGATATACTGATTTTTTGTTCTTGAATCTAAAAAAAAAAAAGAAAAGTCCCCTCTTGAATCTCAAAAAAAAATCTCTTCTTGAATCTCAAAAAAAAATCTCTTCTCTCCAAAATACAATAGATTCCTCTCTCCAATCCCCCCTTCTCCTTTGTTACAATGAACATAGGGCTCTTTTATAGCCTAAAATCCAAAGAAAAAAAATACAAAGAATTTCATTTTCTATTGTTTTTCTTTGTTGCCCTTTTTTTGTCTTCTTTTGCAGGTATGGAGTGGTGGAGAAGTGCTATTTGCACTTATCAATGCAACTAAAGTAGTGGGATTAGGTGATTTAGGGTTTCTTTTTCTTTTTTCTTTTCTTTTTTTTTGTTTTTTGTTTTGGGTATTGGGCTAATTGGGCTAGGGTTAGGTATTAGGTTTAGGTTTAGTATTTATTTATTTGGTTTATTAGGCCCCGGGCAAAATTTGGGCCATACATAACGTATGCTCAAAAGAGGTCACTTAGAATTACTAGTCCAGGCTAAATCCTTTATATAACGTATGCTCAAAAGAACTCAATTAGAATTACCAGTCCAGGCTAAATTCTAATTGTAACATATGCTCGAGAGGGATTATATCAGGATTACCCGTCTGGGCTAAATCCTTTCTATAATGAGATCAATAGGATTCCTCGTCCAAGCTAAATCCAGTCAGCAACAAATGCAGGACTTCATTTTATAAGGCAATCACGTTTATCCATCGAAATTCAATATTCAAACGAGACTTTACCCTTTTTCCAACATTCCCGAACATATAATCCTTTCACACATTTATAACATTTACATAAATGTATTTCATATTGCATACAATCATAACATTCAAGTTAACATATTTACATGCTCGATTAAGTTACACGAACTTACCTCGACACTTGTTCGCGTAAATAATCTACTAATCCGAAATCTTTCCTTTTCCTCGATCTAACCTCAAATTTGTATTGTCCGGATCCAATTAAGCCATGAAAGTTTATTCTCTCTCTCCTAGGGTTTCCATATATTTTTGGGGAAGATGATAATTCTTTTATCATCTTTTAATTAATTAATTTAAGTCAATTTCCAATTTAGTCCTTGCCATTTTTTCTAAATTTCCATGGATGAGTCACTAAAATATCTGCATACTTTTCTTTAATGGTCTAATTACCATATAAGGACCTCAAGTTTTGAATTCCATAGCTATTTAATCCTTCTAGCTACTAGGATTCAACTTTTACATTTTATGCGATTTAGTCCTTCTCGTGATTAAGCACATAATCGATAAAATTTTCTTATTGGAGTTTTCATATGACATTTCTAACATATTACGGACCATGTAATAAAATAAAAATAAATTTTATTTTCGGATCGGATTTGTGGTCCCGAAACCACTGTTTCGATTTCACTGAAAAATGGGCTGTTACATTACAACCACAGATCGACGTCGCACTCGGTATTGTGGCCCGACATATCTTCCGGTATAACATGTAAAATATGACAGATTCCTAACTTAGTTTCCCGCATTCATTGAAGTCCACTAGATGTAGTAACCACCTTACATGCACCTTATTTCGAGATTTATCTGACATTAAAATGCCATTTATTAACCTCATGATGCATGCTCGACGTATTGTTCTATGACCTTCTCTGTTCGATCTTCAAGGTCTTCATGGAGCTCATTGAAATTATTCTTCAACCAGTTCATTAATTGCTGACCACTTTCAATCTTCAGGGTCTTCAGGGCGCTTTCCTAACACCTGTACAGAAAGCTCGCCTAGCTGAACGATCTATTTTCCTAATTAATTTTAAAACCGATCTAAAATCCTAATTAATTAAAAAAATGACCTACAAGCCTTATTTTGCCACTAGTTAATCACGTCATTATTTAATTATAAATAACCACATTAACATAAAATAAATTAGTAAAAACAAAACTTGAAGGCTTTTTTTAAGTAATTCATATTTTTTTAATAATTCATTTTAAATTTAATAATTATAAAGCAAAATGTTAATTTGAATAGAATTCTAAACCTAATATAGATAAATATTAGAATAAAAAATTAATTAAAATTTAAAATTAGCTCTATAAATAGTATCAAGTAGCTTGACATAATTAATAAATTAGAATTAAGTTTTTAAGCAATAATTTTTCGAAAATACAATATCGACAAATAACAATAGCACCAGATGATGAGGTAATATAAACTATCTTTTATGATTTCTATTTAATATTTTAATTTTTCTTAATTTTAATATTCCAAACATTCCAAGGTTTTTTTGAACATTTCGAGATAAATATGGTTCTCACCACGAGAAAGCTCAAATTTTCTTTTTCTTTTTCTTTTTTATTGATTTTATGTTTGTTAAATTTTTATTGAGTTAAATTATTTTAGGAAATTAAAATTCAGGTGACAAAATTCAAAGATATTTTTCATAAGAAAAAAACTTATACTGCATTAGAAAAACTTAAATTATTACAAATGGTGTAGTAAAAAATACTTATGATGAGAATAATAGTGTTCATAATAAATATTAATTGTCATTGACTTCTTATACCTTTTGATTATCTAAAAGAGCAAATTGGTATCAATTTATATTTTCTACTTTGTATAATTTATAATATTCTGTTGTTTACTTTGTGTTGTGTTTTTTACTAGATATTTTTTACGTGGTTATTAATGTCAAACCAACTCTTCTTAATCAAAAAAATAAAAAAAATAAAACAAAAGTATGATGGATAAAAAGAGAAAAAAATATCATTATTAATGATAGGTAGTTAATCTTTTTTACTTTAAACATCTAGATTTTCAATTTTAATTTATATAATTTTCTAATTCTTTATAAATTTATATTTTTAGTTTTTATAATATTAATTTTATATAAATTTTTAAATTTAAAATGCTACATATGTCATTAACATTGTAGGGAGATCTCTCCAACAATGAGACTGAATTCCTTAAAAATGATTTTGATAAAAACTTTGTTATTACATTATCTAATCTTAATGATATTTTTTTATATTAATCTCATAAGAATTGTACTTGTTTGTGTTTGAATTACATATATTTTAATACTTTAAAAACAATAATTATAATTAATTATTATTTTATAATTTTTTAAGTAATTTACAACTTTAAAATAATTCAATTATTATTATGGAAATTAATCTGACTCCATCGTAATTCAACTATTACTATGAAAATTATTTTGAATCTATAATATATATAAGTACGAGTTTAGAAAAAATTGTAAGTTGACGAAATTACTTTTTATTTTTCATCATATTATTAAATTGACATTTAAAAATAATTATAATATTTAATGCCATAATTATTCATTTAAAAATAAATATAATTTAATAAAAATTGTGATCATTGCACATTTAAGAACAATTATAATTTAATTTACAATTATTACTTAAAAAGTTTAGTTGAAATAATTATAATTGAAGTAAAAGTTAAGGAATTTTTTAAAAAATTTTTTGCTACATATAATTTATAAATTATTATATTCAATTTATTGATTATTAATGAAATAAAAATACAATATTTTAAAAAAATATTTAAATATTAAATACGTAAAATTTCTATAATATATATAAAAGTATAAGTTTAGAAAAACTTTTGATTTAAGGAGAATATCATTCATTTTCAATCATATTACTAAATTAACTTTAAAAAAAATTATAATTTGATTTAGAATTATTATTTAAAAAAATAGTGCTATTTTCAAAATAAAATTATCACTTGGATAGAATTTTAAGTATAAAATATAAAAAAATTGTGATAATTGTAAATAAATTAAATTAATAATTATTAGTTTAAAAAATTGATGTAAAAAAAATTGTGATGGAAGGTTATGTTAATAGATAGTGAGGTAATATAAGTTTATGGTATTTTTAATTTTTTTTCTAAATTTATAAGAAGCAATATTGTTTATTTAGAGTAGTTGATAAATATTGTATGACTTTTTCTGAATATGAAATAATTTAAAAAATATTTTTATATATACAAATTCATCAAATAATAAATTAAATAGAAAGCAAAAAAGAAGAGCAATGTGTGATGCTTCCCTTCACTTCATGCAACTTTGGGTGCTTTACCTAATTACTAATTAGGTGCTCTCTCTTTGTCTTATCCAATATTAAACTGTTATTTTCTCATTCTGACCTCTACTTATTTAATACTAATTACTCAGCTAATTCAATGCCTACGTGGCCATTAAATAAATTTATTTGGTCATTATTATTTTTAATAATTAAAAAAATGTTAAATAAAATAAAACCACACTTCCTTCTTTCCACGCGCGTCACCTACTCTTAACGACAAACTGTTGAAGAAATTTGAAGCTTGAAATAATGGATCTCATTAATTAACGGAAAATATTTTATTTTAAATATTGATTTTTTGGTGAACTTGATAGTGTTATGATTACTAATATTTAAAAGGAAAGAAATGGTATCATTCTAAATGGAATCACGTACGGTTTTCTCACTCGACCTTTTCAATTAGGTTTTTCTCTCTGTAGAAAATTAGGCTTTCTTTTTATGAGTTGGTGGAAAAATCCGTCTTTTTTATGGATCTTCGTGTAGACGACGCTTCGATCTCCAAGCGACTCAAACCAACCCAGGTTTTTCTTTTTTCTTCAATATATATATATGTCTTTTCCATTAAACCGAATTATGTGCGTGCTTTATCCTTTGATTAACTGTAGAAGTGGATGGAATTTGGTTTTTGTTGTTTCTTGACGAATGATCTTTTGATTTGATTTACGGTATTTGATCGGAATTCTGTTCCCTCGCCCCTCTCTCTCTATCTCGTTTACTAAATGAGCTTTGTATGTAATTCTTTGACTATTTTTTTTTATAATATAAATTTTCTTCTTAAGTTCTATGTTTGGTTGCTTGGAAAATTCTGTCCACGGAGAAAGTCGAGGTCTTACTGCCTGTTTCAGAGAGAGAAGTTAAAACAAACTATAAGGATCACCAAAAGGGTTTATATTGTTCTTTGGCTTTCCTCCTATGTTTCTCTGTGGCCAAGCACAGCCTTTGGTTAATTTTGGTTTGTTTCGATTCGCCAATTTGTTTAGCGTGTTGTCTTTGGTCCAAAGCATCCATGTAATATTTTTGGCTTGCATGCAAGTATTATTTATGCAATTATTATTTTTTAATGATGGGATTGGAGGATTTTTCTTTTTTAATGGAAGTTTAGGACTTCTGACTTAGAAAAAAAATTAGCCCATAATAGTTTGAAGTGAACCTTTTTGAAGAGTTAGTAGGATATCCTAATTTGGTTTCTTGGAATATTAACGTTTTCTTGCCTTCTTGGTACAAATTTAAGTAATTTGACTTAAAAACAGTTTTGTAGATTATGCTTTAAGTAAGTAGCATAGCCTTTTTTCCTGTTTAACCTTTGCCTCATTGATCAGTTGAATACTTTGAGTGAATATTTGGTTTACTGTTATGAGTACCTATCTGTCAATTGAATCTTAATATTACTCTCAAGTGTTCTGTTTGGTACTCTGCTACGGATGCCTTTGTGGGCAAGACAATAAATCAAAGGCGTGATGGAAAGACGACAGGCAAACAACTTTATTTTAGAAATATTCCTAATCATAATAATTGCATTTAGCAAATAGTTTATTTCAATAAAAGTCCTTAATTATATTTTCTTAATTCCCTATGTAACTTCTATTCTAGGGGACGATTCTTGGTAATAAGTTAAGACTCTCTCCCCTAATCAGTCTAAGATTAGTAGCTCCCTTCCACAAGTCCCGAGGTTGGGAGCTCCCCTAGACGAGTTCCATACCTATTATTAATCATAGGTTTTCCACGAGATAGGAACCGCAACAAGGGTAAGGCCATCTATCAAATCAGGTTTTCTCATGAATTGCCTGGTTACTTGATCCGTAACCTGTTAACATAATAAACTTCGCCCTAATATTCAATTTGCAGCTACAAGCATAAAAAAACTAGAGCATCTTGAAACTTCAATGCATGTATGAAAAGCATATTCTTGTCACTGTCAATTTTCCCAATTTTTTATCATTGTCGTTGAAGCTTTTTGATATGCAACTTTTTTAAGTTTTCACTTAATTATTTTGCTTGAACTATATGTTGAAGAAACAATCTTGTTGTTTAGATTCTTCTTTGTGATGCAATGGATATTGAACAAGTTGAAGATCCAACAACTGTTTTGGTTGATTCTGAGAAAGCTGGTATGGACACCAAGGGGAAGACTAAAATATGCTGTGACAAGAAGTGGGAAGACCATGTGAAGGTATATTCATTATATTTTTAAATCGAAACTGCATGTTTCCGTGGCACATCTTTTTATTATTTTATCACCAATGGCTTTTAATTAACTTTCCTTTTTTTTTCCAGGATGCTTCAGCCAGTGATCAGGGTATTTCTGTCAGTATAGCAGGGTCTGAGGATAGTAACAATCCCTTCAAGAGTTCTACTTCTGCATCAATCAATTTGAATAATATCAATAGTTCTAACTCTGATTTGTCATGTCCTGATGATGATGAGGATTATGATGACTATGCTGATGATATTTCTGATTATGGTGACAATGATGATTTTTTATATGAAGATGATTATGCAATTATGCAATCCCATTTTGATAATGTGGATCTTCCTCCTGGGGTAGAGGCTTCAATTCCTTGGCTGAAAGACTCTGCTCCACTTGGAAATCTACCTCCTGCCCTGGGTGTCTCACTCTCAACAACCCCATGTCTGGCTGAAAGCAAGAAAGCGACAACATCAAATTTGGCTGATAGCGAACTGAAGTCGGTTTCTATCAATACTTCAATGGTCTTAAGAGAGTCAGGGTCTGATCGGAAAGAAGGAAATGAAGAAAATGGAGTTGTGCAAAATTCTCTCAGTTTCAAACATTTTGATATTGTGGATGATTTCTCAGATCATCATTACAGCAATTTGAATTCATCAGGAGAGGTGAGTATACATCTTGTTTGGCTGTCATGGTAAATTTGTAAGTATTTATATAAATATGAAATTTGCACTTTCCATTGATAGCAACCAAAGGAGTGGGCCAAGCAAATACAAGAGGAGTGGAAGATTCTGGAAAAGGACTTACCAGGTGAGTTCGATTTATGAATATGTTTTCTGAAACATGGTGTCATTGTCATGCTAACTGTAAGGAATTATGACATATTAAATTACTTTTACCAAGCGTTAACTACTCCCCTGACTGAAATTCTGCTACATTTGCAAGCTGAATAACATCTTTAGAGTCATGCATTTCAAACTTTAAAGGACAAGTGCAGTTATTTCTAAATTTTGTAGCTTCTTTTTTTCCGGTTCCCTTCTAAATGCATCCCATGACTTCTAAAATATGAATATCACTACGTTTTTTTTTTCTTCTCATACCCTGGCATGATTTTGTTTGAATGACTCATGTTCTCTCTCTTTCTCTCTCTGTTCTTACACAGAAACTATATATGTGAGAGTTTATGAAGCAAGGATGGATCTTTTAAGGGCTGTTATTATAGGACCTGCTGGTACTCCATACCATGATGGCCTTTTTGTTTTTGATTGTTTCTTCCCTCCAAAATATCCCAAAGAGCCACCGGTATGTGCAGTCTTCAGTGTGTATGCAAATCTGCGTGCTTCCCCAAAAAATTCTCATATTGGACTGTCTGTTGTATTAAAACTTATTTTTACGGAGCTTAATGGATATATGGTAATTTCTTGGCAGATGGTTTATTATTATTCTGGTGGCCTCCGGTTAAATCCAAATTTATACAACTGTGGTAAAGTGTGTCTAAGCCTTTTGGGCACCTGGCAAGGGCATCAGAATGAGATGTGGGTTCCGGGGCAATCGACCATGCTACAAGTATTGGTTTCCATACAAGCTCTTATTCTGAATGCTAGACCTTTCTTTAATGAACCTGGGTATGAAACTTCGTATGTTGGGGCTGAAGGTGACAGGAGGTCCAGGAAGTACAATGAGGAAGTATTTATTCTATCATTAAAGACAATGATTTACACACTAAGAAGACCGCCAAAGGTATCCTTGCTTATCTAGTATATCCACGAATTCTCTTCTGTCTTTTTCTATTTTATGAAGTGTGTTTTTGTTGGTAAGATGCCGAAAAATATGATTGCCACAATAATTTCTTTTTGTGTCTATCTGTTATTATGTAATTCTTTTTCCTGGAATTTGTATACATGCATTGACAAGTCCGAATACCCTCCCATTTCCTATAATCTTTCATTACTAAATAATTGACCCGTTGTATATGGCCTCGGCGTTTGGTCAAGCATGCTTGTTAAATAGGATCATTTTACTATTCTTTTTGTTCTTGTCGTCTATGCTCAGTATTCTTTAAGTTTTACGAATCAGTCATGTTTTCTGTATACAGCATTTTGAGGACTTTGTTACTGGTCATTTTCGCAACCGTGCACAAGACATCCTTGTGGCATGTCAAACATATAAAGAGGGTGCTATAGTAGGCTCTGTTGCGGTTAAAGATGGTGTTCCGGATGCTAACAAAATTGTAAAGGGTAGCTCTGAGGAATTTAAAGGAACGATTCCAAAGATGATCAATGCGGTGGCTAAAGAATTTGTGAAAAACGGGTCAACGAACTGTGAGCAGTTTCAGAGTTGCAGAAGCTGATAACGGTTAAGAAGAGTTGGTTAGATCTAAAGTGTAGGATGGGATGTGTTAAGCCATTATAGAAGCTAATGTAGTGCCGTTTAGTATGAATGATTTGGTGAACGCAATTTTGGTGAACTTGGTTACATTATTACTACTTCTTACGGTATATATAATCTCGGGATTCCCCGGTAGATTTTATTATATATATATAGTGGAACGGCTCTGGTTGACTGAAAGAACGTCCACAGTGGTTCAATTTTAGCCTTAACTGTTATTATTTTTATCATTTCAGTCAAAATGTGCTGCTAAACTCTAGCATACTTTATCATTTCAGTCAACATGTGCTGCTAAACTCTAGCATACTTCGGTTGAATCTATTGTACTTAATTTAGCCTGTTCATATGTGTACTTTTAAAGGATGGCATTTGATAGATTTTAAGGTTCAAACTGTAATGAAGCGTAGCAGAAGCAGATATTGTTAAATCTATCATCACGTGACTGTTGGTATGTTTTGTCACTGTTTGTTTTATCTCTGTTTTATTATGGATGTTACAATTTGAATATCATTACCATCAGGGATGTTAAAACTTGAATACCACTATCATATATAGATGTTAGATACAACCATTAAACACCACCTTACATACAAACATGGACGAATAATCTTGACATCATTGCGTTGCTTTTGGCTTTTGCACCAGTCTACTACCCCTCCATTAGCTTGCTAGCGTGCGCACGGATAAATAATTACTCTTTCAAAATGATCTCTTTAATTCTTATGGGGAGAATAATCTAAAGCTATGGAAGAAGGAACAATTTTATTTATCAATCATATAATAATATTTATATCACTATCACAATCTCAGAGCTTAATACACAACCTTGGTTTCGATCTAAAAGATAAGTCTTTGCAAGCAGACTTGGGTGTACATCGGCCAAGTTGAACACTTGAAACAAGTGATGCACCTAAAAGTTCAACAAGCCCAAATGAATATGGCTTCATGAACTTCACTCGAGCTTATTGCTTAGAAAGAATTTGCTTACCAGAAGAAGAAATGGAATCAAGTTAGGCATCGGAGGAGGCTGAGGAGTGGCTTTTATCCAGCTCCGCACTCAACATGTGATGTAGAAGGATATCAACTCTTTGACTACGAGTCTTTGTGCTGTGCATCATACCAGGATAAAAGAAAATCAAAATGCAACTTCAACATCAAACAAATGGAGTGAAAGTGAAAAAAAAATTATAGAAATATCGGGACAGAAAATACAAACCCAGCAAGTCTTTTTCGACCTTTTCCTGATCCAGCATCCTGGGAATATGAAATCAGCAATCAGATTTACATCATTTAGATGGATATGTTAACACTAATTTGTTGAATAACGGCCATGATAATGGGAATGACAATTTGCCCATAGGCATACATTGTTACTTAGAAGTGACCTTTTACTCTTCTAAATAGATTAACTTGACTTAATAAACCATGGTTAAGCGGACACTAATGCTAACCTCAAACTTTATGACGCTGAAGAAGACTCATGAATAACAAAAATGCAAAGGTTGCTACAATCCCAACCTGAAAACTCCCCTGGAATACTCCCAACTTCTGCAATAAATTTGTATAGATTTAATGACGAGTTTATAAAATGTACCAACCTTGTCATCTTCTTCACTATTCCCTGATGCCTCAAGATCCATTTCAGCAAAGAATGCCTCCAAGACAAAAGCTACGACCTGAATTTACAAAAGGAAGAAAACTAAGTTTTTTCTTGTTCTTTTTATAAACGTCTTGAACGTACCTTGAAAACATGAATTATAAAGGCATGATCTAGAGAACAGGGAAACAATCATATATCAGTAAATCTAACTCAAATCTAGATGAATGATGATCAAGCAAATAGACATATTCAGGGTAGTCACACTGAAACTTAATATATAGTATCTATTATTAAGGGAGAAAACTAAAGATTGCTGATTAATGAACAGACTTATATTAATCTTATTACTAAATTAATATTCCTTGTTGGGTATGTTCAAATAAATTAATCTAAAAAAGAACTATATTTAGGGATGCTATATTTAACTTGTGGAACTATTAAAAAACACAGGGCCAATCAACTTGCTCTTCTTACTCCCTTCTTCACTCTTTTCTCTTTCCTATTAGTCCTTTATGTTGAAGCAGTTTTAAAACTGTCAAGTCACAAAATGCAAGAAAAAAGACTAAACTGCAAATATATAGAGACCATATGTGAGTGAGAAGCATCCAATTGCTTTTGTACATGTCAATACAAACAAATAAACATCATATAAACATATATGCAAAGCATACTGGATGACAGCATGACAATTAAAAATAGTCCGGAAAGCATTGAAGTATACAGAAGTATTTACAATGTTAAAAAGAAGTGAGAAGGTCAAATATTTCGTAACTTACCAAATTCAGAAGTAACAGAACAGTAACTAGGTAGAAGCTGATAAAATATACAAGGCTCCAAGAAGTTCCAGTTAATTCTTTGTAGCTCTGTAACAGCAATTCAGAAGGAGAATGAAAAATCAATGCCTCTGGGAATGATTATACCATTTGAGTAGAGCAAGATGAGAAAAAAAGAAAAGAACATGCATGAGCAAGCAAAATTCTATAGAACCTGCATAAAAGAATGGCTACAAATGACCAAGCTAAAGGTCATTTTTACTTTTGACCAGAAAGTACTTCATTCCTCAATGTAATAGAGGGAAGCAAAAACTTGAAATATACTACATAGAGTTTAAGCGATATTTGTTGAGAAAGAGTATTCAAGTCAGACGCAACAAACCAATCCACACAGAGTCCAGACAATTTATCCCTCAGTCTCTTCTCTGGAGAAAAAAAATGGTGCTGATTTGTAATTTTCCTCAAATATATTTATTTACTCAATATAAGTAGAGCATTTTAAGAGCAAACAAAAAGTGAAAAGCATTTATTATGCGATCCTCTATACAGTTATCTCCTTTTGTTAGAATTACACTTTGTTTTGTAAGTGTAAAACTGCATATACAATTTTTTGGTGTAAGAATTGGTGCAAAAGGTTTTTGTTTTTTGTTACAAAGAGAACAAAAAAATAAAATACAAAATAAGTCTCTGTGACCTAGCTTTGTATGCATCTATTTTTAGAACTGCCCACATCAGCATGGACCATGCATATCGAATCTGTGCCCCATTTTATGTTAATGTGAACATAGCTTATCAATCAAACAATATCCTGAATAATAATTTGAATTTACTTAGATGCTTAGAAGTTCAAAGAGATAAATTTGCTATAATTTGAATAGGTTCCCATAACTTTTAAACTAACCCATTGCCAGCTCTAATTTAGAAAATATTCTTTTATTCCGCGAGTTAGTAGAGGCAGTAAGAAGAAGTGAGAAATATATGAAGAAGTGAGAAATATATCCAGTAAGTGAAATAGCATAATTCTATTGTAATTGACCAATGAAGCATACATCAAGATCATATATAACAAGGATGTCCCTCTACATGTCCTACACTGTAGCAACATGTTGAAAGAACCAACAAAATGAAGAAATTCATGCAAAAAAGCAATACCTGCATCCACACTTGCCAATTTCCCATCACCAGCAAGTTAAAAAGTGTTACCATTCCATTTGGATAATCATTAAAATTGAAGAGCAAATAGCTGATATAGTCAAGGAAAGTCGCTGAATGTTAATACAGTTTAACAATTCAATTGCTGTTAAAACTTAATATACCTCTAAAACTAAATGCAAAATTTACGAATTCTGTAAATTGCCTTGATTGTCAAAGCATTCTGTTTGATTAAAAAATATACTAAGTGAAGATAAGAAGGGTATACAGAAATGAAAAAAAAGGATACTCATCATCAGTGAGTTCTGTTGCTTCTAGAGCAGGATTCCCAGCATTGACGATCCCACCAAAGATCTAGAAAAATGGTGATAATTTCCATTAGTAACAAATCAGAACATTGATTGGACTGAATAGTAATCCACTATGAAATCTAGAGATCTAGGAATCTGAAACCATTTTCTTTTAGGATAAAAAATTCATGACTACTCCAGATTTTGATATATTGAGGTAACTTCAATAGAATGTTGCATCTGAAAATCCAGGTAGGCAGGCAGATGAAGATGGAAGTAAAATATCCATAGTACCTGTACACCAATTGAGCAATAGATGCATAGGACACAAAATATGGTCCCAAGATATGGCATTAAACTTGGTATTAGGGTTAAGAATGTGGCAACGAAAGCTCTATAACTTCGGACATGCATGAGAAGCCTTATCAATCTTAGCAGTCTGGCAAGAAGAAGGTAGCGAATCCTGTAGACAAGAATGGGAGCAAATGGGATATGTAAAAGCTACTAAAGGAGGAAAAGGGGAAATCCAAAACTAACAATATTAACTAGAATTTATTTCTAACAAGCAGAAAGCATATGTTTAAGGATAAGTGATGAATGATAAGAGGAAAAGAAAATGATGCATCTAATATGCAAACTTTGAATATTTTGTCCTTACCATTCTCCATTTGAGAAAAAGTAAAATTCATCAGGAGATGCAAAAGTTACAGTTTCTCCTATAACTGCAAGCACAAATTAAATAAAATGAAATTCAGCAGCCTATTGACAAATGAAGCATTTTCTTTTACACGTAAAAGAGACATATTAACCCAAAGAGAAAATAAAAGCTTATGTTTCAAAATTGAACGGACAAATATTGCTTATGTAAAACATGCAGAAGTGCACACGCCATTTGCTCTATCCCTATGTGCAAACATTTCCAAAATATAATAATAAGCTTTGCGCATTATTGCTTGATAGTCTCTTAACAGCATGGTTATTCCCCAACTTGTACCTATCTGTTTGTAAATGTATACAGCAGTTCACTTCAGTGGAAAACCACATAACGCAGCAGCATGTTCAATAATATTTTGATCATAATAAAATCATTTCATATCTTCAATTTTTACAGGTTACCTAAAAATTTTATAACAGTCGATATTTAAAAATTGGAATAACATCAACAAAAGTCATTTCCCAACCATGCCCTCCTCTATTATCGGTCACCTAGGAAACTCTAGAATAGGAAAAATGAAAGGATTTAATTAATGCATTCTGTTTAATTTCTACAAGTATTGGCAGTTGACACAAATGACAACCAAGTTTTCACATTTGGTTTAACCAGTAACTAAATTAAGGTGTCATCCAATATTAGATCATTAAACAAAATAATTTCTGAAATTTTCCTTTTGAAAGCTCATTGTGCTATTTGATTTGTATTACTAGTATTATTATTAGAATTTCAAAAAAAAATTGAAAATAAAATTGGTTGCTTTAGTAGATCTAAGTAAAATACCAAAGATTTAACTTGATTAATTACCTATTATCCATGTGATAAGAAAATCGAAGCGATTCTGACCATCCCTCCAATAATTTTCAAAGCCAAATGAATATACTTTCAGTGCCATTTCCAGTACATATATCCAGCCTGTCAAATAATAAGCAATGCATTAAGCACCATGAGATAGTAAGTAATAACATACAACAAGCTAAATGAATCATGCAAATTTATGAATTTAAAATTAAGTAAAATCAGGGAGTTAATCAACAAGCTCAAAAATCTTGACATGCACTAGAAAGGTACGTACCAAAGACAAACTCAACCTCCTGCCACACCTTCTGACCAGAGTTGTTTGCAATATCAAGCTGCGGGCCAATTTATATCAGGGAAATTAGACTGTAACCCAGAAATTAAATTTGGCGATATGTATCCTAGAAATCAAATGATCTGAAGCAAAAATAAGGAAAATGGGTTCACTTCGTTCAGCAATCCATCCAACAACGAAAAAATAATGGTAAAAGCAGACCAGGAAGGTCTTCTGTTGATTTATCAGAATAATGCATAGGCATTTTTCTCTCCTGTTCCTCAGTGTCAGTGGCGCCACTTCCGTACCCCCCTCCATAGGCATCAGATCTTCAGACCATTGCATAAGCTTGAAAAGCTTCTTGTTTAATTTTAAGCTATCTTATAATTTTAGTTCCAAATCAGGTTTAGGTGGCAAACATGAGCCCATGTTGAAAAGAGCAAGAAACTGTGTTAAAGTTGGGAATCACATTGCTGGACTCTAGCTATGGTAGTAGTAAAGCAATAGAAAGCTTCTGCAGGTCATTCATATTTCACTTTGTTAGTCTGTGAATTTGATGCATTCACAACATTCTCGGAATTAAATTGACATATTTTTCTTCGGTCAGCAAATTATTTTTTTTGCCTTAATTCAGTCAGAAAATTAGAATATACATATAAGGGAAATTACATGTAATTTAGATGCATGTCTAGAAAACCTAGAAGTTTGTATTACTCAAATGGATGGCGTACCTCTTGAAAAATGGAATAATTAAGGGACAAGATTTAATCATATAGAAAGAAAACAGAAAACTTTAAGCAATTACTCATGGGGTACTGATTGAGATATTTTTTTTATTTATAACCCTATCTTATTATGTGCTTCAAAACAATTCATCAGAGCCCCCAACTGTGGACATGATATAAGGCAAGATGGAAATCAGCACACGCCAGAGGCAAGAGTTCTAAGTAGTTTCCAAACTCTTAAAATTGAGACAAAAAAGAGTTTTACTCCAATGTGTGAGTCCCTTTTATGAAAGTGGACAACTGACAACATCACCATCAGATAAATGCAAGTTGTTTATTCTATCAAATTGTAAAACTAGTTGCACGAAACAAGGATATAAAAGCACCTTAATTGCTAAACAAAATTACATATTATATATTCATTAGATGAAATGCATTAAGAGGCATACCGTTGTCTCAATGATAACTGCAAACAGATTCAATATGAGAATGAAGGATATTATGTATCCAAATTTGGGACCCCGAACAAAGGCTTTCAAATTTTCAGAGAAAGGCGAACGATAGATTTGAAATCTTTCAAACAAAGATGGCTGCACATCATAAAAAGATTCTGCTGTCATAAATATCTTATCTGTATGAACATGTTTTTGAAAAGGTTAATAGAAAATTGGACTTACAACATCCTCCTTTTGAAATCTTAGACCAATGGCATTGCAAAGATCAGTAAATTCATCCAAGTTGATCTAAAGGTGGAAAAAAGATCAAACTCAGAAACAATTACATTAAATGAAGAATAAAGAGTAATGATATTGTACAAACAGGCAATCCACTGAGCAAAAAAGATATATGAAACAGAGCTCGCATACAAGAAGATATGGAAAAGAACAAATAATGTTTAAAACAATAAAATAGCATTATAGTCTCCGTTGCTTAATGATCTGAAGAAATATATTGAAAGCTCCTCCAAAGTTTCCCTTACAATCGATTTCGTTCATCTGAAAGGAATCAGAGCCTTGTAATAAACAACAATTAAATATTACAGCTGGTCCTTCAAGATCCTTCGATGCCCCAACTAACTTGCATTTTCCTAGGCTTCAAGATACAGCTTTAGTTTACAAATCCAGATTAGAACTAGATTCTTACGAATATCTGAAAGGGCTCTGGAAAGTGTGAGATGGTAATGAGTGAACCTATCCAGATATTATCTTTGTTAGCCATCAACCATATGTCAGGCTCTTTACCTTCCAAATGAACCACCTTCACTTAACATAAACAGCAGTAGCCATGTTCACATCCTAAGATATTTCTCTTTCCATCTGTGCAGAAGGTTTAACATTTATTTATAGATGAACCCCAGCATATAGTTTATTTCCCTGTACAAATTCAGTCCCACAAACTCAGGGAACACAATTGTAGAAGATCCCAACACTGTTCATCACCAAGATAAACTCAGGCAATTTGATGCGCATCCTGATAGAACTCCTACACCGAGTAAAACTGAAGTTGACTTCTGACCAACAAAAAAAAGAGAGCACCAAACCTAGAGAGAATATTAGCTCATTCTCTCCCATTCTAGTGACCTCTTATGTATGACTTACACAAGGCTCTTTTTATACCCTTCTAAAGAAAACTATTCATTCCATATTAATATGTAGAAATTTTACAATTGGTTAACGACACAAACTTCCAGATTTCTCCGTAAGGTTATCCTGCCAAAGATGGAAAATAAATTCTATTTTTTCAATAAAAGAAACAGTAACCAAACCGATCTATTTTCTCAAATTAGAAAACATCAAACTTTTTTGCCCCCACTTTTCTCATTAGAGATTAGAAAATTTTGGTTATGCTGGTATTTGATCTCAACAACTACAATCTCTTCTCATGTATCGTTGAAGTTAACAGCATATACTGACTGATATACAAAAAGGAAAAAAATGCCCAATTTAAATAAAACCAAAATGGTGAAGTAATAAGTATACCTTGAAGTCATGACTATCATCCAGCTCATCAAATATTAACTCAAATTCTTCCCTTGTTATTTTTGGCAAAGACCTGAATAGGATTTTTGACGGCATACTTTAGCATGCACAATATCAGAAGAACTAAAAAATGAAAAGAGGTCGAGAAGTCAATAAAATCAGGAACCTTCATACATTAAGCGACTTACAACAAACTCAAGAAATATGAACTACAACCTGATGAATTAAATGCATCTACATAAATTTGCTTTCACTAATTAAATAAAATCTTTAAGATTTAAGATAAAAGATACAAAGAGAAAACTAGCTAATCTTTGACAATCAAACAAGAGATTGAATTCCTTCTGGTTCAAAATGCTTTGATCCTAATTAAGATTTAACAATGCACTAAACAGACTTAACAAGAGAGACAACTTGTTAATAATGCTTACACATATATCCCCTTATTTGAGACAGTAAATCTTTCCTGCATCTTAAAATTTAAAAAAAAAAAAAATCCTTCCTTCATCTTTTCTTCGTTCATTTTTAACATAATTCACTTTCTTTTACCCCAGAAATGCAAACCTTAAATGACTTAAGCCCAACAGAACCAGCACAATTTCCATAAATCCTACTAGAAACTGGAGAAATATGTATCAATGCAAGAGATAAGAAGGCATTTTACTTCAACAACACATTAAATATGGTGACGTAATTAATACCTGTACTTATTCAGTTCTTCAAACAGATGAATGCATTGCTCTTTGTTTAGGAACCCAACATTCTGCATTTAGAATAGGAGCCCTGATATAACATTCAGAAAACTTAAACAAAAACATAACCACATACTACCCTTTTCCTGAAATGTAGGGTTGGCTACATCAATAAAGTAGCAATAAGGTTTTTTTTTCAAAAATCATGATGACAGACAAACAAGTTAAATATAAGTTGACTGCGGCTGCATAAAAGGAAGGATAATAATACTCCTTTCACAACTCGAATAAAAAAATTTGTATTGTGAAGGAGTAATGCTACTTGTCAAACATTTTTGTCCCTACTTTTTATCCACCTAATGTGGCAAAATTTATAGGATAAATCGAATGGTGGGATCTTCCAATTCATGGATAAGTCAACCTATTCATAAATAAAATATTTGAAGTTGAATAAATTATTAATAAATCAAGTCAAACAAATAATTAGGACAAGTGGTCTCTGTTGCAAAGTCTCTCTCCAGATATAAACATGAAACAAATAATCCAACCACCAAACTCGAGGACATAAAAATTCTCTCTTTATCAACTTTACATAATAATTCAAACATCTGAAAGCATGATAGATTGATGGTAGTAATCTAATTATACCTTTGAGATGCTCAATCACCAGAAGTGTCCCCAAGCTATCTTTCCTGGTCTTACTTTATCCATCCATTCTCTTTCTAATTAGATGTTTAGACAATATCATAAGTCTCTTTATTCATCTTATCTTTCCGATACATTTCTAATTAGGTACTATAGAAGGACTTTTGAAAAAAGATATAGTGAACGAATCCTATATACTTGACATTGCAAAATCTCCACATCCAGATCACAATGTGAAAAGACTGCAGAGATGAAGTTCTGCACGACTTTGACATACAAAGATTTCTAGCAACCATATATTGTAAATAAAGACAGCAGTATTCACACGGAGCAATTTAGAATGTAAAAGGGATATTTGGCCAATAAGTGAATAAAGTACTTGTTGAATATTGGCAATATCCCACATTAGGAAAAGATAGAAATGGAGGGGGTTTGGTTTGTTATATATAGAACCCCTCCCCCTTTGGTTGTATCATCCCAAAATCTTCTCCTTTGTAATATTTCTAGAAGAAATATTGATTTGGTAGTGTCCGAGGACGTAAGCTAAATTGGCCGAACCTCGTTAAATCTCTGGTATTTTATTTCTTATTTGTTTGCTTATATTTAATAGCTTTATGTTGGTTATATTTATTTAGTTATTATTGCTATAAATATCTAAGTGAGTTCTGTCTAGTTGTTGGGTTTTAAGCGGGACCATTTGTGACCCCTCCAATTTAACTGGGAATTTTCTTAGTATAATTGTTGGCATAATAATTATCTAAATATTTCTGATAATATTGTTATTAATATTATCGTCGCTTCCGCAACAATTGGTATCCGAGCCAAGGTTTTGTAGTATGCTCTGTGTTTGCAGCTTAGTCTGATCTTACACATCAGAAACATTTCCTAAAGCTTGTGGGTATTCTGCATTTGGTGGCTATTAAGTAGAAGCTATGGCAAAAATGACAGAAGAAAAACCATCCATATCAACAACTTCCACTTCGTACATTTTGCCGAGGATTGGAACTGCAAATACGAGATTTGTAGTGGAAATTTTTGATGGAACAGGTCATTTCGGCATGTGGCAAAGTGAGCTTCTAGATGCCCTCTTTCAACAGGGTCTAGATATTGCCATTGAGGAAGAAAAACCAGAAGGGGTTGATGATAAAGAATGGAAGACCATCAACCGATTGGCATGTGGTACAATTCGATCATGTCTTTCCAGAGAGCAGAAGTATACATTCAGTAAAGAGACTTCTGCAAGTAAATTGTGGAAAGCATTGGAGGAGAAATTTCTGAAGAAGAACAGTCAAAATAAGTTACATATGAAGAAAAGATTGTTTCGTTTCAGTTATGTTCCTGGTACCACGATGAACGAGCACATTACCAATTTTAATCAGCTGGTGGCTGATTTGTTGAATTTGGATGTGACTTTTGAAGACGAAGACTTGGCGTTAATGTTGTTGGGATCGCTTCCTGAGGAGTTTGAGTACCTTGAAACTACTCTACTTCATGGAAAATCGGAAGTAACTTTCAATGAAGTAACTGCTGCATTGTATAGCTATGAACTACGCCGAAAGGATAAGTTGAAAGGTTCAGGTGAAGCAGCAGTGGAAGCATTGGTAACAAGAGGTCGTCAGCAAAGTCAGTCTAAGGGGAAGAGAAGAAAGTCCAAAGGTCGAGCTGTTGCCAAAGATGAATGTTCTTTTTGCAAAGAAAAAGGACATTGGAAGAAAGATTGTCCAAAATTGAAGAAAAAAGGGAAGACTCCGCAAGATGCAAATGTTGCAGAATGCAATAGTGAAGCAGAGTCAGACTTTTCTCTTAGTATGACATCTTCAACATTATATGCAGATGAGTGGATCATGGATTCTGGTTGTTCCTATCATATGTGTCCCATTCGGGAATGGTTCTTTGAATTTCAAAAACTAGATGAAGGGGTTGTTTACATGGGTAATGATAACACATGTAAAATAGCCGGGATAGGTTCAATTAAACTGAGGAGTCATGATGGATCTACTAGAATTTTGCGGGATGTACGATATGTCCCAAAGTTGAAGAAGAATCTCATCTCTTTGGGGTCGTTAGAATCTAAAGGCCTAGTTGTGACAATACGAGATGGAGTTCTTAAAGCAACTTCAGGAGCATTGGTGATGTTGAAAGGCATAAGAAAGAACAATCTGTATTACTACCAAGGTAGTACAGTGGTCGGGACAACAGCAGCAGCAATTACGAGTACCAAGAAGGACGCTGAGGCAACACAGCTGTGGCATATGCGTTTGGGCCATGCTGGTGAAAAATCCTTGCAAACTCTAGCCAAGCAAGGATTATTGAAAGGTACAAAGACTTGCAAACTTGAATTTTGCGAGCATTGTGTTCTGGGAAAACAACGAAGGGTGAAATTTGGCACTGGGATTCACAATACTAAAGGTATTCTGGATTATGTGCATTCTGATGTATGGGGACCGTCCAAGACTCCATCACTTGGAGGAAGACGTTATTTTGTCACCTTTATTGATGATTTTTCCAGACGAGTTTGGGTGTTTCCTATGAAGAACAAAGATGAGGTGCTTGAAGTTTTCCTTAAGTGGAAAACTAAAGTTGAAAATCAGACAGGAAGGAAGATTAAGGTTCTCCGATCAGACAACGGTGGAGAATATAAAAGCGATCCTTTCCTGAAGATATGCCAAGATTGTGGCATAGTAAGGCACTTCACCGTAGGTGGAACACCGCAACAGAATGGGGTGGCAGAGCGTATGAATCGAACGCTTGTGGAGAAAGTTCGATGTATGTTATCTAATGCTAGATTAGATAGAAAGTTTTGGACTGAGGCTGTGACGTACGCTCAACATCTCATCAATCATTTGCCATCATCTGCTATAAATGGCAAGACTCCTTTGGAGAAATGGTATGGAAAACCTGCTACTGATTATGACACCTTGCGCATTTTTGGTTCTATTGCATATTATCATGTGAAAGAATCAAAGTTAGATCCAAGAGCAAAGAAGGCTCTATTCATGGGCTTCAATGCTGGTGTTAAGGGATATCGTTTGTGGTGTCTAGAGGCAAAGAAGACGATAATCAGTAGGGATGTTACCTTTCATGAATCTGCCATGTTGAATAAGGTAAATCCAGAAGGAGTGAGTAGTACTTCGCAGCAGGTGGAGTGTACTCCGCAGCAGGTGGAGTTTGAGCAGAGTGTGGTAATTCCAGCAGAAGGTACCACTAGTGATTCTTCATTGGCAGATGCAGAGTCAGATGAGGAAGAGGTTTCTACCCAAGAACCTCAACAGCAATCAGAGCCAATTGCAGTCAGAAGGCAGAGACGAGAAATTCAAAAACCTGCTCGTTTCACTGACATGGTAGCTTATGCACTTCCAGTTGTTGATAATATTCCATCCACTTACACCGAAGCCATTCAGAGTTTAGAGAATAATAGATGGTTAGGTGCAATGGAAGAGGAAATGCAATCTCTAGAGAAAAACAAGACGTGGAAGCTGGCACAACTACCAAAAGGGAAGAAGGCGATTGGTTGCAAATTTGAAGACACTATTGAAGTTTGTGTTATGAGAAGATGTTCGAAGATGTGGAATATCGCCAAGGTGGAGATTTGTTGAATATTGGCAATATCCCACATTAGGAAAAGATAGAAATGGAGGGGGTTTGGTTTGTTATATATAGAACCCCTCCCCCTTTGGTTGTATCATCCCAAAATCTTCTCCTTTGTAATATTTCTAGAAGAAATATTGATTTGGTAGTGTCCGAGGACGTAAGCTAAATTGGCCGAACCTCGTTAAATCTCTGGTATTTTATTTCTTATTTGTTTGCTTATATTTAATAGCTTTATGTTGGTTATATTTATTTAGTTATTATTGCTATAAATATCTAAGTGAGTTCTGTCTAGTTGTTGGGTTTTAAGCGGGACCATTTGTGACCCCTCCAATTTAACTGGGAATTTTCTTAGTATAATTGTTGGCATAATAATTATCTAAATATTTCTGATAATATTGTTATTAATATTATCGTCGCTTCCGCAACAGTACTTACATAATCATCAATAAGGTTGAAGGCTTTACACAATATACTTCTCCTATTTCGGTCCATCTCAGAGACTTGTTTTGCAAGCTACAAGAAAAGAAGATTTAAGCACATATGTTTAATCTTTTTTTTCTATTAAGTGACAGTCATCATTAGCAATATTCAAATAATAACTGATCATACAACAACAACAAAAGAATAAAAGGAATATTGCATATTAAATTGGCATCTTTCTCCAGTCTTCATCAGAGTAAAAGTAAAGAGAATTTGCAACCAACCTCGCTTTTGAAGCTATCATATACAACAGCAAGGATCAAATTTGTGACAAAGTAGACCCCAATCAGGACAAATAGAACAAAAAAGAGGCAGTACCAACGAGAGGCCCTGTAGCCAAAAGATTGAAAGATAGAAAAAAAAATCAAAGGAATTATCAAAAAGAATTTAGGCTGTAACATGATCCAAGCATACAACAGAAGATAAACACCCTGCCTTTCTTAAGAAATGCAGATTTTACTTATTATAATTCCAAAAAAAAAAGAGTATAAATAAAGCTGAACTCTGAATGAGTTTACTGTAATCACCAGTGAAAGAAAAATGATAGGACATGGCATAAAATGATCATTACAGAGGAAAAAAAAGCAACTAATATTTTATACACTGCAAAACAAACGAGTGGAACAAGCAGGCACTTAAGAAATATATAAGATTGCAATGTTTCTTGAAATGTTTATAAATGTAAAAATTTGTCTCTATGGGGGAAAGAACCACCATCCAACCAATTTGTTTACATTAAAGAAAAATAACTCCAACCAAATATATTATAATAAATCAATAAAAATCACCATTTAACTCTAAACTTACTTATAAGCAGGTATCCATACATCTGGGTTGTTGGACGTGGTGAATAAAACAAACATCTGATACAACGTGGTACCATATGAGGTAAATACCAATTTGCCCTGTTGTGTATCTTCAAACATAACATATGCTACCCAACTAGCAAACAGAAGAAATAACAGCCACAGAGCCTGCAATGGAAGCAGATGAGACAGTGACTGTGTTCTCAGAGAAAACATAAGCAATATTTACTTATGACCAATAATTTGGGCCAGATCAGAAGGCAAATACATATTGTTTAAAACTAAAATACAGCAGGCATGTGTACTGGTATGGTGCTAAGAGAGTATACAAACCAAGACATTCAAGTACGTTCCAATCATTCCAGCCAAAATGACGATGCTATTTCGTAGTTCCCTAAGCAAACAAAGCAGGGAAAAAGATTAAATGAACATCAACTGAAATCATGGAGAATAAAAGAGTACAACTTCCTTCAAACATGAATATTAAAAAATGGTCGGTAAAATATGCAACCTTTACAATGAAAACGTGATTTGCAATCAAGATTTAGAGACCAAAGTTAAATAGGTTCTCAAAAAGCAAAAAAACTCTGAAAATATTGAAGAATCAAGTTAAATTACGGGCATGACAATCTATAAATGGTCAATTTATGCACCCCAAAGCAGACCAAATTAGCCTTAGCCCAAGAACCAATGAGGTTAGGTAAAAGGAGATCAACTACTCGTTTAAAACTAGTTACATTTTTATTTGTTGTGAACCTTAGCGGAACAAAAAACACCATAGAAAATTCACTACTTAAATTATCCCCAAGCTCTCTCTATGATAATCTTATGGATCTATATGATACTCAGATCAGGTCAAGTAATGAATGGAAAAATATGCTCAGTAGTTCCAAGTTATCTTTTGTGATGCATAATTTCACACGTACATCTACAAACCACAAGCATACACATTTTCGGCAGACTTAAAGCTTAATTCTGGACATGCACATCAACAGATAGATTCCTGTCGGACATATAAAATACAAACATATACACATAAAAATTTTCTACAGAAACAGTCACTACCTAATGCTCAGGATGAAAAGAATAACTCTGACATAAGGTGCAACCCTGAACGGAAGAGAACTCACTGCCACTGGAGACAAATAGAGAGTATAAACCAGTAAATCTGCAACCAAAATTAAGAGGCAGATGACCTGGAAGTAGAACCAAAACATGCATTGTTAGGCTACATCATAAAAATTACAGAAGGGCAAAGCAAACTAAATTCTGAAGAGAACCATGTGGCTAGTATCAGGGGGGAATCAAGATAGTTAATTCTATTCATAGGATTCCATAAGCAAAAGATGCAATTTTAACGCCTCTGAAAGACAATAATAAAAAATCAAAATACAACATGCAAAAGCCAATATCAAATCATAAGCAATGACCAATGACAAACATCATCTACAAGAAGCAGTTCCTTGCACCTTTTTTTTTAACCACTGTTCCTTGCACGTTGGTGGTTTATGGAGGTAAAAAAAAATAGAAGACCACAAAGTCCATCTTTTATTGAAACAATAAGACTTCAACTCCATTGTTTAGCTTCAAAGAAATAAGTTCTACTTAGAGTCCATATAGCTTGAAAGGCTACTAATGTATATACTATGATTGCCTACGGAAATAGGTGACTGTTGCACAAAGCATAAACACTATTTTGGATTTGGCATTTTCAGACAGTATACATGTCTAACACCATATAGAGTATCATCTCAGAATATGCAAGTGCAATTGAGAAGTCCCAAACAGGTCTAACATGGGTATAAAACGTACATTGAAGAGTATAGTTTTGGAATGGTATTCTTGTCATTCTTTCTGTCTCCTAACTTTTTTTTTTTCCCTTACATTCAAGAAATCCATCCATAAGAGAGTTCTATCTGAATACTACGAGAGAGAGATTAGGGATATGTAGTTATCCAAAATAGAATAAAATGCAAGTACCTTTATCTGATTAAGAGGACGCTTCCAATAGATACTGGACCCTTCATAGGAAATTGGGAAAATAGTATGTATAGCAAGGAGAATGAGAGTCACGACCTGCATAAAAATGGAAAACCAAAGGGTTATTAGTGAATTCTAATATGATAGAACACGCATTAAATTGATAATTCCTGGAAGCCACTACTCTTTTACACCAGATAGCAAATAGCATATAGCAAACAGCGGTTCAGTCACTTCAGTATAACCTTATAGAAAGCACATGCTCTCAGGGTACTCTTACACAAGACCAAAGCCAGCAAAGATATGCATTATATATATATCCCCACAAAAGCAAACTAACTAGCAATTAACTTATAAGCATGCATAGTGTCAAAACTGAGCAAATTTTCACTGCTTTGTCTTACTCCCTTCTTTTAGGTACAAGATGTTTGTATTGAGCTATATATCACAACTCGGAGTGATCGGATGGATAAGATCACACAAGCATAACAGCCACTTTTTTTGTGTGGCGTGAAAAACCGGAGAATTTTACAGAAATTATATCTACCTATATTACCTTACCTCATATATAAGAGACTCTGTAGCATTCAAATAAGGCAACTGCCCAAGAAAAAAGTAGTCCCTATCACTGCAAGAATATGAACTACTCAAACACCACAATGGCTTCTGCAAAGAGTCAATCAAGTTCAGAATTAGATAATCATCTTCATAAAATTTCTAGAGCATTTCTTTTTGTTCTTCCATGGTTTTTCTTCTTTCCATCCTGATTTACCAAAAGACCTTGTACGACCTCATTGAAATATAATGTAAATGATAGCCAAAAATAAAAAAAGTTAAGCAAACCTCAAGAAAGTTTAGGACAACCAATGCAAAATAATTAAGGGTCCAAATAATATCAAATTTAATGAACATGAAGTAGAACTTTGCAGCACTTCCAAAGCTTGATTTATCAAGAATTTGTTCGGGCAGACCAACACCATCCTCAGCCTGCAAAAATCACGCCAACCAAATAAGTTCTCTCTTTTTTCTTTTTTTTTTGTCAATTATTTGAATAAAAGGGTAAATCTAGAATTTTGTTACTAATTAATTGTAGTGTTATTGTGTTAAGAATTACTTATTTCAGGTACTGTTTTAACTTTTAAGTATTCGTCAAAGAGAGGATAGGATAACTATAACGTTGAAACGGCGGAATGATAAATAAATACAGATAAAAAGAGCAAATTAATAAAATCCTACCGTACTATTTTACCAAAAAAGAATTGAGATTCAATGATTTCGAATGCTAAATCAAAATGCCAAATTTTCAGTAAGTGATGAATCGATACCGATAGTATTGTTACATTTGATTACAAACTGGGAAAAAAAAAAAGAAATCTTAAAATCTCAAATAAGTAACATCCGAAACTAAACTATCACTATTCAATTTTCTTTTCGGAGCATTTCTATTCATATTTCACATATACTAAAGAGATCTCTCCATGCTATAGATAAATAAATAATTTTCAAAGACATTATCCTGAAGCTACTAAATCTAGAAACATAACTAGAAAAAGAAAACAAGATCTGTTAAAAGGAAGAATAATCAATCATTTTTAAACAAGCTTAAGAAAAAAAAAAGACAAATCTCGGAACAGCAGATAGAAAAGTTAAATTGAGAATAAAAAAGGAAAATAGAAGGTGACCAGATCGACGAGGGCAGCTGCTCTTTGGTAAGGGGAGCCATACGTAATAGCTTCAGAGCGACGATATAAACGATCTCGCCTTCCACCGCCATTACTAGTTTCTCCAAACAGCAAAGGCTTATTCATTTTCTTTTCCTTCAATCACAAACAATGGAGGAGAAGCTTTGATTATGAACAGAGAGAGATTGGATCTCTTCTCTTTTGGACTTTGAGGAGTTGAAATTAAAAAAAAAAACAATGTTGTCAGCAAGGAGAACGTTCGTTACAGTGAAAGGAACGTGGCCTTTGGATATACGTCGATACCATTTGAATCTTTGATTTCCTTTTTCTTTTAACTCAAGGGCTCGAAGATGCAGACAAGTAGACTGTCAATATCTACTTTCCCTTTGGCTTTTATCCTTAAAGGTGTAAATGGATGAGGATCACATACCGTTTTCTACATTATAGTGAGTTGTAGCCTGCGCATTAGTCCATTTGCACATCAATGTTGACAGGAGGAGGTTGGCAGGACGTGACCTGACCGATCTGTTCGTTCTTTTATTTCATTTTATTTTATCTTAATTAATATTTTGACTTTTTTGCTAAAAAAATCCAAATTTTGCCGACATGTCATCATCTATCCGTGTATTCAATATTGTAATTTTTAAATAATTTTTTTATTTTACAGATTTAAAAATTTAAGTTTAATTATTGTATTGTTAAGATTATTTTATTAAAATTAAATTTATTATAATATTATTTTTTAATTACATAATTATCAAGTAAATATTTTTTTAATATTTTTAACAATTGAAATTAAATTTTTAAATTTGAAAAATAAATTATGACATTTTTACAAATAAATGTATAGAGATTAAATTTAAAATTTATTGAGTACAGAGACTTATGGTAGATTTTAACTTCTATTTTTGTAGTGGAGGAAAACATAAACTAGTTACACCAGAACAAATCTTCATGGACTATCTGCTGCACTTGTCTCGGTGGAACATTGAACGAATGAAACCCCAATATTTTTGGAAACGGTGGGATTAGCAGGTTATTTTATCCAAATGACCAAAAAAATTAAAATAACTTACCAAATGATGGACTTTAGATAAATTTTTGAAGCAATCATTGTCTAATAATTTTGTCAGGTGGTTAAAAAATAATTTTTTGAGTGCTGGGATTAGATGACCGACACTTTTATATTTTTTGACCTTGTATTATATAGGTGTACGTTTATACTAGTATTCGAAAAAAATTTAAGTGCTAGCATATTGATGACCCGACACTTCTTTATCAGTTTTTTTTTGTGTTGGTACACCAATGCCTGACACCATTTAAAATTTATAATAAAAAATTAGGTGCTGTGACACTGATGACCTGCACCCTTGTACTAGATTAAAAAAAATTGGGGTGTTGAGACACTGATGATCGGCACCTTAGTACCAAATTTTAAAAAAAAAATTGAGTGCTGAAATACTGATGGCTGACACCGTTGTACCAGATTTAAAAAAATTTTAGTTGTTGGGGCACTAATGGCCAGCACTCTTGTACGAGATTTAAAAAAATTTTAGGTGCTGAAACATTGATGGCTTGCACCCCAGTGTTAGGGCACTGATTGTCGGCACCCTTGTACCAAATTTTAAAAAATAATAATATTTTTGGGGTACTGGAACACTGATGAATGGCCATATTCTTTAACTGTAACTGGTCTACACAGTTCACCATCTACGACAGAGGAAGTCATCAAACCCTTGACGGCATAACTTTTACGGTTCACGTGACAGTATATAATTCAGCTCTGTTAAAACATGACAGTATATAGTTCAACTCTGAAATTTGGTTATACACTAACATATGCAATCCACTACATTACACCTATTTGATGATATATTCTCAAATATGATATTCTCATTTGATGGTACACACCCAAACACTCTTCTTTGATGGTAATCCCAACCTTTTTTTTCTCATCCAATTATAATACCATTACCCAAAGAGTTTCTATATATATAGACTAAGGGGTGCCGACCATCAGTGTCCCAACACCCAAACTTTTTTTTTTTAAATTTGCTATAAGGGTGTTGGTCATTAGTGTCCTAACACTTTTTTTTTTAAATCTGGTACTAGGGTGCCGGCAATTAGTGTCCCATCACCCCAATTTTTTTAAAAATTTGGTAAAGGGATGTCGGCCATTAGTGTCCCAATATCCTAATTTTTTTTTAAATCTAGTAGAAGGGTGTCATTCATAATTGTTCTAGAACCCAATTCTTTTTAATCTGGTACTGGGGTGCCGGCCATCAATGTCCTAGCATCCAAAAATTAATTTTTTAAATTTGGTACAAGAGTACAGGCCATCAGTGTCCCGACACCCAATTTTTTTTTTAAAATTTGGTACTTGGGTGTTAATCATCAATGTCTCAGCACCCCAAAATTTTTTTAATCTAATATAAGTGTGTAGGCCATCAATGTCCCAACACCTAAAAGAAATTTTTTTAATTTGATACAAGGGTGTCGACCATTACTGTGTCAGCACCCAAAAAAATTTCAAATACAGGTATAAACCTATACTAATATGATAATGGGTCAAAAAATATATGTTATTTAGCTAATTATTTTTTAATCCGAATTATTTACATAATTAATTATTTTTTAGGTGATTTGGGTAAAATAGCAGGCATTAGAGCAGCATATCTATTCCCTTCTCGATACACGTATGCAAAATACGTACTTTTCATCCTCTTTGGAGCATTTCCTAAATTGATCAGACCATAGAACTGGGCGATAGACCATCCTATTTATTGCATAAGATACTAATAGTCATGAAGCTATCCATTTCAAGAATAACATGTCGTATACCAAGTGATCAAGCTAAATGGAGCCTACGATGAGCACCCCCACAATTCCGCATCAATAACCATAGTGATCTTGGTCATGAGCACCATCAGTGTTGATCTTGGTGCAATCAGCGTTGGTTGGAGTCAGCCGACCAGTAGCCAGTGTCCCTCACCATCCTTCCCCATCAAAATCTTGTCTTAATAAAATGAGTACACACACACACACACACACACAAAAAAAAATCTCATTATTATTCCAAAACGTATATCCCAATCTCACTTTCATTAGCAAGATTTGCAAGGAACCATTCTTTGACCTCCAACCTTATAAATTCCACCAACTTGTCAGCTTTAATAGTCCTCATCCAGATAAATCAACTGCGAAGCACATGGTTGATGCCCTCAATTCAATTGCATCCCCACATATCAGCCAACTCGGATTCCACAACGCTCTTCATTAGTAAGCAGTGTGTTTAGAAACACGCCATAGAAAATTTCAGATTCTCTGAGCCTTGAGGGAGACGAAATCACCATATCCACTGTCATCTCCTATCACCTTCATCAACCTGGTAATCATCAATAGCTTCATATGCAGATTTTGTGGAGAATTTATAGTGTTGGTCCTAGGAAAAGTCATCGACATCATGCGGAGGAGGCAGCTTAACTGCTGAAATGCGGGCTAAAATAGTTTCAAGGACCAAATGACATACTCTTTTTATCATTTTGTTAAAAAAAATAAGAATTAAAGACAGGAAGTGAGTGAACAAATGATGTATTTCAGACAAAAGAATAACAAATACACTACCATCTCTCAACAATCTATAGAATACAAAGCTATACTCGCTATCAACAACACTGCATAAAGAGCATCAGTAACTCTGGAAACCTGGGAAAGTTGAAAAAAAAAAAAAAAGAAGCACGTAATTTAAGTAAACATAGCTTAATTACAGTAAACAGTAAACAAAGCTGAAGCTAGCCATTATGAACAATAGATCAAAACATGAAGGCAATATCCTCCCCAGCCGCTAAGTCCAAAATCAAACTAATGCCATGGCAGCTACATCTTCTGTCTTACAAGAATCTCCATAGAACCAAGCACTTTAATCTACCTAATCAACTCTTGTCCAGATAGTCTCTCATGATGAATAATACCAACCTGCAAAAGATAATGCCAAGAAACTATGAGCAATCCATGACATCACTTGGTATTCTCTGTTTAGTTAAAATGTTCCAAGAAAATCATTAACAAGCATTTCGAAGTTTGAACAAATGGCCTAGTTTGCTGCAGGCTTGCATGTCTATAAAGGACACAGCATGGTGACAGCGTCAGCAAGCACCCAAGTTGCATGCCAAAACCCCAAAGGCCCCGATTACCAAGTCATACAAATTTCTTCTAAAGCTACTTTTTTTTAGCAGGTCAACCATCATGCCATGAATCAGCCATGTCCCAAGAAACTTGGAAGATAGTAGACGACATTCTACATCAGGGCCTGAAAGGAAACCAATGATAAACAGTTTGTCTGGTTTTTAGACTTTTCTATTGCATGATTTAAAGTTTAACAATGGTAATTCCACATTCTAGGACAAGTTGCCTAGAAATTAGGTTTCAAGGGTAAATTCATTAATGAACTGGAAAAACAGCAAGAACTTTACCAAGTACCATTCGCCTGATAGCTACTTTTCAATTGTGATAACAGAGTAGAAACTTAATATGATAAGACAACATACAGGACAGGTTGCACGCGGTTTTATGTATGTTTCCAGTTACACTGACTTGAGAATGATTGGAGGAGGATCATTACATCTCAAGCTTGTCACGGGTTTTAAACTCTGAACTTAACAGATAGATATAAACATGGATTGACTGACTGCCAAAACAAAGCCTTTAAGGACAAAATGTACCTATCAAAATGGAATGCATACCACAACTGCAGCATACAAATGTATTATAGATAAATGCTACTTCAATTTTTGGATTGAAATTATTCAGGGCATATGGACAATCTTGGAGTTGACACAGATTAGTTCTCAGGTAGCCATCAAGTAACACCCTGAATAGAAGATAGTGGACCCTAAACAGGACAAACCTAAAGGCAAGGCATATTATTGAGATTTCAGTCTTGAGGGGCCTTATGGAAAGGCGATGCATGGCCATGAACCATGATTAAACAAAAGATAAATATTTCCAGTAGACAGCAAAGGTTTTAACAGCAAAACACTATAAAAATTTTGCATTCATGGCAAGAAAGAGACAAAAACTCCATAAACCTCTCACCCTCCGTTTCCATGACCTAATGAAGTATAACCATTATCTGCAGCCTACTACAATATAAGTCAAATTCAAAACAAAACGCAACAGAGCTTAGGATGCAGCATGAACCAACCTAGCCCCAACTTATTCCAATAAAAGAAACTAAGAGATGAATAGGAATCACTAAGACCAAACATGGAAAGAAGAAAGAAAGTGGAAAAAAAAAAAAAGGGATGACCTATGCAATAGCAAAAGTATAAAAAGTTCATAGTCCACAAACAGAATTAATTTGCTGGAAAAAAGAAAAGAATAAAACCCATTGCATCTAGTATCATTATAATACAGAAAATTAGCACCAAAGCAGAAAGAGACAATTGAATGGAATTCAGAGTTTTAAAGACGTTTATAAACAAAGAAGCCACAAATATGAAGAGAAAAAAAACCGCAGCCTTTTCTCATTTATGAAATGAACAATAAAAACTCAAGAAAGAAAAGCGAAACGTTAGTGAACCTAACCAAACAGCATTATGCTAAAGTATAACTATACTTGCTAGCCAAATTGCCCATTAGCATTTAACTACTAAATAAATAAATAATCAGCCACCAGATCATTCTGAAATATCTCTGGCAAAAGAAACTATAAAACAGAAAATTGCTGGTGAATTACCTCAAACTATGAGTCACTCGATTTTTTCCCAGTAACAATCTGGAAAATACGCAGGCCCCTGCTGAATGCTTCATTAAATAAGATCCTTGTCTGCATTGACTGAAATCCAGGCATCCACGACAAAAATGCCAGAGGGACCATAACAAGGACTCCAAACATTATATCATACAGCCGAGCTACAGAAACCACAGATTCCCAAAGCCTGGTAGACTGCAGGAATGGTCTAAGTACTTGAGCGATTGATATAAGTCCCCAGCCAGTGGGAATAAAAGCCAATAAACTGGTGAAAATGTCAACAAAATTAAAGGCTGTAAACTCAAGCAGTGCAATAATAACTAGTATTCCAAGAATTGTGACCAGGAACTGAACCATCCGGAAATATATATGCTCCTTAGCTGCATATTTGTCCCGAGCATATGAGATTACCAGATAAATTCCAAATGCCACAAAAATGTAGATCCAAGAAAGCAAGTATACAGCAATACTGGTACTGCCATTAGCAATACCCAACTGGTACACAATCCCATACTGGAAAAAGAAAAACCGAAGGTCTAAAATTATCTCCAGTAGCTTTCCCCAGAGGCCAGTTGTCCTTAGATGATCCTGCTCCTCATACCACCACCTTTCCCAGCTTTGCTCAGCCTTTGCAAACACACCACCATGGTACCAAATCCAGTTCATAAATTCATCAAAGTCATAAACAGTCTTCAACCAATCAAAACCAGAAGGATTGAATACAAAAGGGGCCATAATCCATGATAGGACCAGAAACCAACTTGAGATAGTCAAAGCTATGTAAACAAATGTGTCCTTAGCTACAGGGCTGTGAGATGCATAAACTGTAAGTATGAGACCAAGCTCAATAGCCTTTACAAAATGGCTACGTGCATACAGTCTATAATTTTCTGCAAAACTCTTGTGCTGAACAACAAAACCACGGCCAGTCGCCCGATACTTTGCACCACCATGAAGGACAGTCCGGCCAAAGTAGTGAGTTCGGGTTCCCATGGAGAAGGTGTAGAAAACAGATGAAAGCTGAAGCTGCATTGTTATGAAATCCCAGATAGCTTGAAGGAATCCATGCTCAAGGGAATTCTCCACTATCATTGGAAGAGCAGTGAAGAGACCAAGTTGGATGACGAACTGCTGATTTAAGATGGCACCAAGTGCTCTGTTGTTGTCACTGCTGCTAGACAGCGCAGCATTCTCAACACCACTAAGAGCCAGGTAAAGTCTGCCCCAAAGAAAAGCATATACAGTAAGAATGACCATCATCGTATTGAAAAAGAACCCCACAGTCGTATAAAAGAACGACAACATCCTGAAGAAGTCCAGTCTATGACCCAGCCGATAGACATCTCTGCTGAGAACTTGCTCGCCATTCCCACTAGCAACCTTGGCTTCAAACATAGATATTTGATTCAACCCAACATCCCTTCCTTTGCCAACCTGGATGTATTCATGATGTGTGACATTGCCTCCTCGCAAAGTACAATTAAAGCCAGCAAAAATATCCTCGCTAATATTAATCACTCTGGAAGCTTTACTGATCCCACCCCTACTCAGAAACCAAAACCTGTCAAAGACATCTGGATGGCCATAATGCATTCGAATTTTCAAAGGATTTGCCAAGACACGTTGTCCCAAAGTAACAAAACTTGTTTCTTGAGCTGACATAAACCAAGCAAGTGATGAAACAGAACCAGTAAAAATGTGTTCCCTGACTCCTAAGATAGTTGGCTTTCGTATACCATAGTACTGTTTGTATTCCTCCAAGAGATTGCGCATTTTCAATGCCTCTTCAAAATAGTTGTCTTGGTTCATGTCAATAGTTTGAACAGCATCACCACGGGTGAAGATAAGAGCATGATTTTGATTTTCTGGCTTGCCCTCTCCAAGCTTCAACGGACCAGGCAATTTGACACGATAGATCTCCACCTCCTTCTGTAATTGCTGATCATACTTCACAAGAACAGAGTAATACTCCTTCTCATCCCTCCCAGTTGAAACCTCATCAACATAGGCTACTCGAAGAGCTTCATGCTGTTTCATCAGATACAGGATTTCCTCAGCATGCGGATCCTTTTTGGCCTTCTGAGCCCCATAAATCTGGCAAGCAACCACATATGTGTATTTCATCATACACGTGCCTTGCTCGTGGCCTTTGAATAGCAGACCCAGAGAACTATTTGCTCTGTCTAAACTTCTGGAAGAAGGCGACCTTTCAGAGTTGAAACTGTCCAAACCACCATCTCTCCGCATAGAACCAAGTTCTCGTGCCCCTTCTCTAATATCCATCTCTGATGCAGAATCAAGGAAAGCCAGCATCTTCAGAGCTCTATAATAGTACATCATTCCTCTGACAGTGCGTGAAAGTGTCTGGCCTCTGTATGATGCCCAGAGCCTCAAATCTCTCATCTTGGTTGTCCATATCTCATCATCCTTTACCATTCCCTCTCGTCGCATTCTTTGCATGAAATTTTTCCACTCATCATCATATATGGTCTGCAAGTAATATAGGATCGAAATCCCATCTTCATTCTCAGTTCGGAGTTGTTCTCTGCTATAGAGCACTTCTTCGTTGTAGTAAGGTGTAAGGACACTAAAAGCCATCATCTTCTCAACTTGGGGTGCATGAGGCATATTCATAAAGAGCGAGTTGCTAAAGAATGCAATTCTTCGTCTAGCCTCAAGATTAACAGGAATATTCTGCATAGAATCCCTGGAGGTAAGAATTGTATGCAAGCGCCTAACTTGCCTATAGAACTTCTCATCACTGGGGTCAGGCAACTTAACAGCATTTTCAAACAGCAATCCAGCCATGGCAGCAGGGTCACGAGGAGCCAGTCCATCCTCCCTCAGCTGTTCAATGTTCCTTTTGTCTTTGAAAAAATCACGGACAGCAATCTCATAAAGGGCCTGCAAAGTATTAACCACCTGATTCACATCCTTCTTGGGCTTAGTCAAAATATCAACAAGTTTTATCAACTTCATATGAAGCTGGGGTAGTGCAGTCATTCTGAATGTCTTGGTGAATCTCTCGATCTCGATAGAATGATCAATTTCTTGAAACAGAACAGTGAGAATGGAATGCTCTTCAGACTGGACATTGAGAATTTCAAGCATCATGTGCTTGATACTGTCATATGCTTCAATCACGGCACAACGTCTATACTCACTCTTGCATATTTTATACCAAAGCCACTTATCAGGAGCATCAACCAACTCTTTTGCCTGGCTGAGAGCAAGCAACAGCTCATTACATAGCAACAAACATGGCCAGCGAATAACCCTCACATTCCAAGAATTCTGGGGCAACTCTAGCAGCTCAACTTCTCGATCAGAGATGATATCTTCTTCCCTGAAAATGGTAATTATCTCATTCCATATCAGAGCAAACTTGTGAGCCTCAACCTGGTTTGATTCAAGCTTCCTAAAAGGACGCCCAAGCCCATATCTCAGCTTCAACCGGTGAATAGCATCATTAAACTTGCTCCTAAATGTTCCTCTGGCATTCAATAACTGCTCTTCAGGCATCAGATTGAATTGAATTGCACTGGCAAAGAACTGAAACCTCAGCTTCAACTGTTGAATGTTCCTAATCTCTCCCAAGTGCAGGAATAACCCCACTCCTGCTCCCACAAAGGCAGAATAGATTGAATACCAAATCTGAATATCCATCAAGTAAATGAACACCACAGGCAGCCACAACAAACCGACAGCAAATCTGTTACTTCCACCGAAAATCTCATGCCATTCATAGGGCACATCCTTAAGATCCAACATTAGTTTCGTAGGTCTAATCATTGGTTTGATCTGTAAGAAATAACTAAATGCAAATTTTGTAGCCAAAACCAGTGCCCAGAACAGAGTATATTTAACATTATCAACTAGCCCTTCCCTCAATCCCCGACCAACAAAGCTCTTACTCTGAAACCACCAAGACAACAGGTAAAAGATCTTCCAATTTGTCTGCTCAATAAAGTTCCTAATCCAAGGAATCACAAACAAAGCCAATGCCAATAACTCAGGTAACACATAAGCAAAGGCTATTTGTAAAAAGAGGCGCACCCTCCTATCAGCCTCAGCTGTCCAATTTCTACCATGGTTATTCTGCCAGATCCTTCCATAACAAACTGCAAAAATCACTATCCATGCAGCAGCAATCACCACCTTTAACACCATCCTAATGCCGAGACCGAAGGTTTCTCTCGTCACACGGCTATACTGCATCCCTGCATCTAATAAAGCCTGCAAAAACCTCATCCCACTCCAAGTAATAAACAATGTCAAAATCTTAACCCGACAATTTCTAATTGATAATGCTTGCCACGGATACTCCTTCTCTTCCCAAGCCACAATAATAGCCGCCTGAAGAAACAAAAACAGCATCACCCAAAGCCTATCAAAACTCCTGTAAAGATTCCAAAACGACCTTTGCTCAACGAACCCAGTTTTCCCGATATGTTTACTCTTACTGGAAGTAACGAAAAAATTACTGCCCACATCAATCGGCCACTTGAGTTTCTGAAAACACCTCTTACTCCAAAAATACTCATTCAAATCATCATAATTCCTCCAAGCAGTATGCGGAGCTGTTCCGTTCTTGCTGCTCTCCACTTCAGCCTTTACAGTCTCGTATATGGGTTTCACCACACAGTTCAGAAACGCGTTTTCTCCGGATATCGACGGCATAACAGGCTGACCAGTATTTTCGTCGATGTAATCTTCGAGAATCTTGTTTAACTCCATGGCCATGTGGTGGAAGATGTAGCAGATGCATTCAGGCATGAAACGAAGATTAGCAGATTCGCCCCAAATCAACAAATATAGCCCCACGTACAGTAACTCCCGCCGGTGGTCAGAGTTAGAGCGGCTGCTGTCAGAGATCCATATGTTGGACTTTTTGCCTAAATAAGAGCACCAGCTAGTATAGTTTTTTAGAAGCTTACGGCGAAACCTACGGAGGACGCTAGGGTCGAGGGTGTCGATGTTGTCCGGCGGAGGAGTCAGGCGCATCTGAGCGTTAGCCAAGTGGAGCACAAGGTGTTCCCTCTGGTTCCTGACGTTGTCGTGTTGGAAACCGAAGAAGAGAGCAAGCCAATCCAGGAGGTCCATGGAAGGTTGCCATTGAGCATAAGGAGGCCTGCGCAGATCTCCAACGGCGCGTAGAGCGGCGGCAGCGGCGCGTACTTCTGGGAAACGGAGGGAAGGGTGGTCGGCAAGTAGGTTGTGGACGGGGATTATGTTGTAAGGTTCATCTTCACGCGCCGTTCGTGTTGGGCCCGACTGGTTGCCGGGACGGTAACGGAGAGTCATTGCATTAAAAAAAAAAAGAATAAGGGAGTTTGAACTTTGAAAGATGTTGTAGCCGGTTAGAGTTTTTTTTTTTCTTTGAAAAGAGAAAGCGGAAATAAACCGAGAAAGCGGGATTGGGCGGGTTTATTACGCGTTTAACTTTTTTTAATGTTTTATTATTTTATTTTTGGTAAAGTGAACATTTTGAAGCTTTAACCGATATCTTCTTTTTTTGTTCTTTTGGCGTTTTCCTATATTTCCAGAGTCTAATAGTTTTAGAAATATTGGGAAATTAGAATAAGATGATATTTTCTAAAAAAATATTGGGAACGAAAATTTATTTGATAATAAGATAATATTTTATAATAAATAGTATGTTATATAAATTTAATAATAATTAATATATAATTAAATTTTAATTTTAATTTATATATTCATATATGAGAATAGATAATGAAACATTAAAATTAAAATAGATAAATGAAAATAAATATGATTTAAACAAATATTTATATTTATATTATTAAAATATTAATATTTTATATTATAAAAATGTTTAATATGAATATATACGTTTATTATTAAAATATTAACATGAATATTCAATATTTTATACTATAAAATATTAATTTATTATACGATTAATACTTTTTTTATTAAAAATATATATTTAATAGTAATTAATGTATATCTTTAATAATATTAAAAATTATAATGTTTGATTTTAATATTTAATATTTTTAAAACTTAAAAATATATTTTATTAATATAATAATATTTAGTATTATTTAAATTTATTTTTATATAAAAATCAAACTACTAATATTTTTCCAAAAAAAATGACTTAAAAGCTTATTAAAATGAAAAGTTATTTTTGTTCACTATCAAATTATAACCCATTCTTATCCTAAATAAAAAAAAATTAAGCTTATAAGATGGATTTATTATATTAGTATTTTTGAAAAAAAATGGATTGATATATTACTAAATTCGACCAATATTAGATTAGAAACTCACCTAATTAGACTCCAAAATGAGTAACCACAAAACGAGTAATAATGGGGTATTAATAATCTCATGTTTACACCTATATATCGTTTTCTAGTATTTATATTGCTTTCAAAATCTTCTTTAATGTTATGTACACTACAAGTTTTATAAATTTAATCGGGATTGTTTTTCTTTGTTTAAATAAACACCATGCTTTGGAAAATTCAATAAAGTTACCCAAAAAAATCATGCATTCATTTACTATGCAGTTTTTATTAAACAAAAAAGAGCAAATAGTGACTGAGGTCAAACACCTTCTTTTAACAGGGCAACTTATCTCATCGAAGGTTGGGAGATTGAGCGGAGCGCTTTTGGGGTTTAAGCACACAAGTTTGAACTGCCCCCACCACCTTAAGCTATCATCCAATTTTTAAAATAATTTGAGTAAGTATCTTTCATTAGTCTAACCATTTGTTTAGGCATTACACATCAGTTTAAATTTTAAAATTTAAATTTAACATTTTCAAAAAAATTTAATTTAAATTGTAAATATGTATATACCTATTATATGATTAGATTGAAATGTTAAAAAAGCAAAATGTATTATTAAAAGTTAAAAGAGTATTTTTTTAATACGTCAAATCGAAGTAATTTAAGTAATAAGCTCACACTAGATTTAAGTTGACATTAAATGTAATATTAATCCTTTAATGATATAATTATAATATTTTAAAATTTAGACCATAATTTAAAGATATTTGATGCAATTAATCTATGTTTAAAATTATTTTTAATACTCTTATTATTTAAATTGTGTTTTAAATTAGTTAAAAGGAATAGGTGAATAGGTAGATTTGAAGATGACTTCACAATAATTCAATTAAAGCTACAATATGTTTTTAATCCAATTTGTCCACTTACTTTTTATTTATCAAAAAAATATCAACTTGAAAATTTAAATATAAATATTTTTTTATCTATATAATTAAAATATTTATTCTTAAAATACGTGAAATTGTAAGTGAAAAATTAGAGAATTCTGTTGAAAAATTACAGAGTACAATATACAATTTATTTTTTGGTGAATTACAATAATAAAGAAAATCTGAATAACTAACGTCGACTCAAACCCAGACTATATCTAAGACAATGAACACCCCTAACCATAGGCCATCACATGAGATTCAATATAATACACATTTTAAAATTAAGAATAGAAATTGTATTAATAAACATATAGTTAAAATTTGTTGCACGTATATCTTTCCCGTTAAATGGCACAGAATTTTCCTGTTAATTGTTTAGTTGAATTATAAAAGTACATTTGAACTTCTTCTTTTTCTTACAAATTCAAATTTATGATTATCTGAAATTGTATACCAAACAGTAAATACATTTTTCTTGGGGCAGAGCTTTTCGAAATTCCCCCAAGACTTTGTCCGCCTGCCTGCCCATTCTTAATGCAGAAGCCACAAGTGTACGAATTACGAGGACATTTTCAAAAGATAACAAACAAAATTTGACGATTTGCTCTCTTCTACTCCAAAGTAGTTTCCATATCGCACATCAATTTTACGCGCTGAATTCATTTATAAGCAACCACGATTCCAAAAATGTAAATCATACACTTTAAAAAGAAAAAAAAATCTATTTATGTCTATAGTTTTTATATCAAATTTTTTCAAAATATATAATATAAATTTTTAATTTAATTCAATTGGTTCATATTGATTCATTAGTAAATCGATTTTTTTATCTATCTCTGAGTCGATTTAATTTAAACAACATAATTAAAATGAAGCATAACTAAATTTAAGTAGAACCCGTTAATAATGTTATCAATTGATAAAAATTAAATAAATAAAGTGACTAAATTCTTAAATTTAAGAATAGAGGGATTAAATTTTAAAAGTCTAAAAAGTACAAGGATTTAAGAAGGAATTAAAGTGAAATATTAAATATAATTTTCTTTTCACTGATGGGTACAAAGAAAACTTAGAAAGATCCACTACTTTTTTTATATTATTAAAAAAATATTATCTAGATCACATTTGCATAAGAGTTGTCTTATAGTATATAGAAATAAAGGATTAAAAATAAGGTATAAAAAACTTCTTTTGAAAATTAGGTTAAAAACATATATGGTTTATCGCCCATAAAACTTTAGTTCTAGAAAGAATATTGTTTAGAGATTCCGCTTTCATAAGGTCAAAAAGGGAGGATTTGCACTCTCTTGATTCGACACTACAATTTATTGATTGAGAAGATATATTATTTATAGAAATTTTAAATTGATAAAAAGAAATGAATGGGAGACACACAGAACAAATGCTTTTTAACTTTCTTTCTTTTTTTTTGTAATATGGAGAAATATTTATGTATTAGATAATCATTTTATATTTAATTTTAATTTTTTAAATTTGATTTTATTTGTTTTCATTTATAATACACTCATCTCATTATGTGATTATATGCAATGATGAATTAAGGGGTCGGCAACGGTTTAGCTCCTTAAAATAAAAATTTCTCCTTTAAGATTATTATATTTTTAAATTTGTAATAATAAAATTATATTTAAGTTTTTTCAAAGTGTGATAAAATTTTAATTTAATATTTTAAAAATTATAAAAATATAAATTATTAAAATAATAAAATTATATTTTTATTATCTCCCTCAAAATTTTTTTTTTATTTTGCCTCTGATTATATGCTTTAAACTTTGAAGCAATATTTAGGAATCCTGTATAATAGTTGTGGTTAAACCCCTAAAAAAGAGAAAATGAATGGAAATTGGGGCTCACATGTCTTTCATATAGAGACAGAATCGAAGTTCCAAGGTGTTAAAAGGATGGCTTTATTTTGGGGGTAGTAGCCTCTCAAATCTATGAATTATTTTAAGGTGCTTCATGTAATTTAGACTATTTCAGTATCCAAATTTCCATTCATAATATATGTTCGTTGTTCAATTTGATGGGATGTGATTACTAAAAAAAAAAGCCATTATATTTTAATTTTAATATAAGAGTTTTTTAGAAAAAAATTAATTTTAAAAACATATATAATTTTAAATGATTTTATTTTTGCTAAGTTTTTTTCCCTAAATTTTGATGTTCCTTTTTAAAATATCTCGGGTAAAACTTCATTTTATATATACAATTGTAGGCATTGATATCATTGTTAAAGGTAAAAAAAAATTTATGCGATATAATGATATAATTTTATTTTATAAATGTTTCAACATATATTTATATTAAAAATTACATTATATTTGTATTTGTAAATTTTTAAAAAATGTATTGCATTAAATCAAAGCACAAAAGTGCATACACTGAATTTTTTTTTTTTTGGTAAAATGTGATTAGTTAGCTCATGGAGGAAAAAATAGGGAATGAGAACACAAGGCATAGAAATAGAAGACAAGAAGTGAAAATATCCCTAAATCAATCTCAGATCCCAAGTTTAAGAAGAACCCAGCAATCCCATTTGTTTACAAGTTGAACATAATATATTCATATCTGGAATTGATCTTTAAGAGCAGAATTCAAAGCAAAATTATTTTTTGTGTAAATACAATTTTTTTAAAAAGCAAAACATCGAAAATGTTTATAATTTTTAATTTTAAGATATTATTTGATAATTTTTTTTTCAAAAACTTGTATTAATATACAAATATTATTAAATTAAAAAAATTGTTTCTAGAAACTAGTTTATTTTTAAAGAAAATAAACAGGACCCTTCCTTAGATTTCTCCTTCAACAGCATAAAATTCGACAGCATTATGAATTGAGAAGAAAGAAGCAGCATGAGCATGTGTTGAGAAAGAGGTCCAGGCAGGATTAGCACGTGAAGTTCCATTCCATGCCGCATTCAATTAGATCCATGGGGGTGGGTTGGCCAATTTTGATTAAATTATTATCATGGGATGGGATGGGATGGGATCACATTTTTGTATAAAATTTTGACAAAGGCTGAGGGAAAAGAGAAGGGGTATGGTATCGTGTCATCTAACGACTTTAATTTTTTCCATTTTCTTTGTTATTCACTTCTTCATGATGATTGTATGAAATGGGTGGGTAGGTAGGATGGGTTTGACTATATTGAAATTTGAAAACCCATACAGGGTCAAGGGTTACCAACCTAATGCCACAATAATTAGTTAATTAAAATCCTATTAATACATGCCACCAATTACCTAAAGTTGAAGAAGGTTAGGTGTTACCTATTGGGGATAATTGTATTATGAGTAGGGGTGAGCGTTCGATCGAATCGAATCGAATGAAAAAATTTCGAGTTAATTGAGTTGATAAATCATATTTTATCATCCTAATTTGATTTGAAATTTTCTCGAATCGATTCAAATGAGATGGAATTCGAAACGAATCGAATCGAATCGAATATATTTGTTCGAGTTAAATTTTAAAAAATAATTTTGGCTCCTTGTAACCACTGTCACCTATCATAATAAAATTTGTCCACCTTAATCAAATTTTTTAACTTTCATCACCTCATAATTTATTTATTAATTTTTTATATACGGGTTAGCTTCTTTGCTTGCTTAATTGTTTCAATTATCTTCAGATTCTTGTCACTATGTATTTTAGAATTAAAAAATATATTAAATGTAAAAATGTGATTTTTTAATAAAAGTTATTTTAAATTAAAATGTGAAATTGATAACAATATAAAATTTTAGCACGAATATTTTATGGCATAATTAATAATCCAATTTTAATATAAATATTCAATATGACTAAACAAGTCAACAATATAAATAATTTAAAATGTGAAATTTAATTTAATAATATAAATAGTATATATAAATAAAATGATTACTATTTATGTTTAGTGATATTTTTTGGATAATTTTGATTTTTTATTTGAGAGTAAAGAGTGAGAAGTAAAAGTCTAGGAGAAAAATAAAAAGTTTTGGGGAATAAAAGTTTGAGGGAAAGTAAATGGGGGGTAAAATTTTGGAGAAAAAATATTAAAAAAATTTGGCGGGGTGATGGGTTTGGGGTAGATGGGAGGTGGGATGGGAAGGGATTAAAAGTTTTAGGGGGAAAGTGGGAGGGAGTAAAAATTTTGGGGAAAAACAAAAAGTTTTTGGGAGTAAAATTTTGAGAAAAAGTAAATGGGAGAGTAAAATTTTGGTGAGAAATGAATTTTGGGTAGATTGGGGGGTTGGGATAGAAGGGGAGTAAAAATTTTGGGGGGAAAGTGGGAATGAGTAAAAGTTTTGAGAGAAAAGTCAAAAGGTTTGAGAGTTTAGGGTAAAAATGTAAAATATTATAGTTTGATATTCGAATTATTCGAATTATTCGAGTTATTCGAATTCAAAAACTCAACTCGATTCGAACTCGAAATTCGAAAAAAATTCGAGTTGACTCGAATAACTCGATTCGTTTAACTCGAAATTCGAGGTTTTTTTTTATTTTTTCGAGTCGAATCGAATTTTGCTCACCCCTAATTATGAGCCTATCTACTTCACACACACAAACATGCAGCAGTGTCTTTTGTTAGGATTTAAAATTAGTAAGAAGTTAATTCAGGCGCAGTTAATAGTTTGGTAGTAAGATAAGATAACATGACGGCCGTTCATTCTTCCATTGCACCTGCTGCTGATTTATCAACTGAGGAAAAGGAGTAACTCTTCTAAAGCACCAAGAAAGTTGAGGTTCTAGACCATGGGATCTCAAATCCTTGCCGTATCGTTTCTTATAAACAAACACTCATTGGGAGTGAGTTTGGTGATTATCAACAATTCCTTTCGGATAGTTTGAAAGAAATGGATGAGGAAGTTGATGCCAATACACCCCAAATTGTTGAACACATTATTGAGGAAGTTAGTATTATGAAGGCCTGAGATTCATTTGGTCAAATCTCCGTAATCTTTCTGATCTTATCCAAGAAAGAATCGATTATACGCTTTTGTGAATCCTAACTAGAGGTTACGCATCTCCCTTAGGTTCGCTCAGATCATTGTCCTTTGCTTATTTGTCTTAACAATCATACTTGGAAAAAATGAAATCGGCCTTTCCGTTTCTAATTAATGTGGTTTGATCATCCTAAATTTAGCCACACTCTTGATGGTTTTTTGTCTAACTCAGATTGTTCTCCATTAGACACTATTTCCCCTTTCATGAATTATTTAGCTTAGTGAAATAGATCTATGTTTGGTAACGTTTTTAGGAAGAAGAGCCTACTCTTGGCCGACTTATTAGGGGCTAAGAAAGCTTTAGCTAAAGCCCCCTCAAATTTTCTTATAGATCTCCATAATTCTCTGCTTGAGGAATTGGGTTATGTTCTTAAAGAAAAAGAATTCCTTTGGGCTTTGAAATCCTGAGTCAATTGGATTATTGATGGGGAACAAAATACTAGATTTTTCCATCTATTTATTTTAGTTTAAAGGAATTCTAATAAAATTGTAGGATTGAATGACTCCATTCGTAGATAGGTTACTGATAGGCCTAGGTTGGAATCTCTTGTCATGAACTACTCTAAGCTGTTCACTACCTCTAACATTGCTTCTTCCAGTCAAATCAGTAGCGAAGATATTGTTTAGTCGCAAATCCCTAACTCAGATAAACTGTAACAACCTATTTACAGTGAAATCAGAATAGTGATTTCGGGACCACAAATCCAAAGTCAGAAAATTTATTTTATTATTATTTTATGGCCTACAGTATGATAGAAATACCTTATAAAAATTTCATTAAGAAATTTTACAGTTTACATGCTTAATTTGAAAAAATGACTAAATTACATAAAGTACAAATGTTGTGTTCTAATAGCTAAAGGTATTAAATAGCTATAGAATTTTAAATTGGAGGTCCTTAGATAGTAGTTAGCCATAAAGTTGTTAGTGGATAAGCATGAGTAGTCATCATTGGAAATTGAATGCATTATTAAGGTTAATTTTAGAAATTAGTGATTAAAGTTATAATAAATAAAATAAAATAACCTATTATTATCATCTTCCATCAAAATAAAAAAAAAAACCTAGCCATGGAAGCTTGAAATTTAGGCAAGCTTATTTTGCTCAATTAGGTATGATTTTTATCCCGTTTTTGATGATTTATATGTTTCCGGTATCGTTGTAGCTTAATCTAGCTAGCCCGAGGATTAATTTGCAAAACTGTTAAAGTATTAGGGTTTTTCTATTGATGAACATACTTGAGTTCTGAAGTTTAATGATAGAAAATGAATGGTTGTTGTTAGATAAACAACTTTTATAAAGAGAATTTTGATGAAAACATCAACTAGTGGCTAAATTGAAAATGTGATAAATTTATGGTAAAATTTGTGAAGTTTTTGAAACATATGGGCTGCTATTAATATGTACAAAAATTGGCTAGGCTTGAGTAAGGATTAAATTGCATGAAATTTAATTTGTTAGCCTAGGGACTAAAGTACAAAGGAATTAAAAGTATAGGGCAAAATGATAATTTTGTCAAAATTCCATACTGGATTAAATTGAATGGAAATTATATTGAAATGAGTTAAATTCATTCGTATAGATCCTGTCAGACCTCGTGCAGAGTTAGGTTGAGGCAAAGAGAAAATATCGTATTAGTTGCCTCTGTATCTACGTACACTTATAGAGATAAGTTCGTGTAATTAAATTATATATATTTATATGTTTTAAATTGAATTATATGTATGTAATTTGTATAATTGCCATGTATAAATACCGACCGCATATCAAATGATTACCGAGTCCCGATTGAACCTTAGGAATTCATAGGATACAAATGACATGTCATTAGAGTTACCGATTTGGTTGAGGTCTTGCATGAGTTGTGGACACACCACACCTCGTATAAGCTTACCGATTTGCAGCTCATGAGAGCTTACCGATTCTCAGCTCGTATGAGCTTACCGATTCACAGCTTGTCATAGCTCTTATAAGCATACATGTACATGAATTGATACATTTCAGTTCAGTACACCTCGTGTGTGCTACTCGAGTATCCAAGGATATTCCAAATGGTTCAACGGGCGATGTTCTATTTTAAGACAATATGAGTTTGATACGAATTATTACAGGTAAATACATGAAATACATGGAAATGATATTACATGATATATTGAAACATGAAATGGATGATACATGTATATGAAACTTGCTTAGTGATTATGTTCATCCATGTTTATTGGCTATTATATGTGTTTTATAAGGCTAACATGTTGAGGATATGTGTTTAGGCTTTTGGCCAAATTGGTTTGAATATGTTTTGTATGCTTACCTTAAATGTGATTGAATGGTAAGTTAATTTCTTTGTTATATGAACTTACTAAGCTTAAATGCTTACCCTGTGTTATTTTTCATGTTTTATAGTAATTCAGAAGCTCGTTCGGGTTGGAAGCTTGTCGGAGCTATTTCACACTATCAATCGGCTCTTTTGGTACTTTTGGTTAATTAATTCCAGTTATAATGACATGTATAGGTTAATTTGGTCATTGTTGGCATATAAATGTTTTATTGAGGCTAACCACTTATATGACTTGTGTTTGGTATATTTTGATGTATATATATGTATGGCCTTATCATATTTGATGTGTGTTGATACGGTAGAATGAAAAAGAGTAAAATGTGGTTTGAATATGCATATATGTATTTGGTCATTTAGGTAAGTTTGGATAGTTGGTTGATATGTTTTTAAGTTGTAATTTGAGGTGCCTAAGGGCATATAGGTTGTATGTGGTGATATTTCATGTTTAAGACTTGATTTTGACTTGTTTTGAATGTCTATTTATGGCTTGGTTAAATGCAAATTGTTGTGTTTAGGTTGGTATCGAATTATGTGAGAAATGTAGCTTGAAAAATGACCTATTTTCGTCCACACAGGCAGAGGTACGGGCGTGTGTGACACACAGCCATGTGACATAGCCGTGTGTCCCCTATATCTTCTTAAGGGTGCAAGTCAGTATGCTCACATGGCCTAGCACATAGGCATGTGGCTTGGCCGTGTGACCTAAGTCAGGAAGTTACACAGGCACGGACGCGGGCTGGGACACGACTGTGTATCCCTATTTTGAATGTCCACATGGCCTAGGACACGAGCGTGTCTCTTGGCCGTGTGAGTCACGCGGCCTGACCACACGGCCGTGTAACCTCTGTAGCTTTGAAAATTTTTAATATTTTTGAAAAATTCTTTCTGTATCCGATTTAGTCCTGACTTGTTTCTAATGTGTATTTTGGGCCTAGAGGGCTCATATAAGGGACAATATGTATGATTTTGATTGGTTTTTGACATGAATGCTATATAATATGAAATGTTTGCATTTTTTGACTATTTGAAATATCTGTTTATTTAATCTATAAATTTCAATAATGCTCTGTAACCCTGTTTTAGTGACAGATTCGGGTTAGGGGTGTTACATAAACTGCATTTATGTGAGGAGGTTTCTGAGGTTGAGATAGTTAAGGCGGTTTGGTCATTTAAGCTTATTAAAGCTCTTAGACTAGATGATTTACACCCATCCTTTTATCAATGTTGTTGGCAAACGGTTCGATATAAAATGATTAAATTAGTTTTGGAGGTGTTTCAAACCTCTTTAATCCTTGACAAGCTAAATGAGACTTCAATTTGCGATTATTCCTAAATCTAGAGATGTTGCATCGATCTCTCAGTTTAGACTTATTAGTTTATGCAATACTTCTTATAAGATTATTAAGAAGATTCTTGTTATGCGTCTCCGACCTATGCTTAATAAAATTGTATCTCCATTTTAAGGCAGTTTTCTCCCCAGGCGCCAGTCTTTGAATAATGCAATGATAGTGCACGAATTTTTCCTTTCTCTTCCACAATGTAAGGGGTAGAAAGGAATGATGATTATTAAGTTGATTTAGAAAAAGACTATAACAAACTTGAATGGAGCTTTATTCAAAAGGTCCTTACTTACTTTAGGTTCTCACCCAGTTGGGTAAAGTTAATGATGAACTGTATTTTGACGACATACACTTTGATGCTTTCAAACGAGTCAAAATTTAATAGTTTCAAATAGTCTATAGAGGAATTTGTCAGGGTGGTCTCTATCCCTCTACTTATTTATCCATTGTATGAGTTCCTTAGCTTGATGATCCTAAGAGCAATGGGTCTTTAAGATTGGTCTCCCATTCGAGCCTCTAGAAGTGTACCCTGGCTTTCTCATCTATCATTTGCAGATGATGTCATATTAGTAGAAAAAACTGATGACAATATGATATCCTTTATTTGACAGATTCTTCAGTAATTCATGGCTGAATCTAGCCAAACCTGTAACACCTTAATCCGAATCCGTCACTGAAACAAGGCATTACCGGAGTTCTATATAACATTTTCAAATAAACCAGGTCAAATACTATTCACTTTCTAATTTAATTATAGTATCCCTCAAATGGACCCTCGAGGCCCAAAACATGCATTAGAATCAATTCAGGATTAAATCGAGATTTCGAGGAATTTTTCACAAACTTCTAAAATTTTTCTCACTTGTAGGAGTCACACACCCATGTGAAAAATAAGGCTATTTTCCAAGCCCTATTTTCACCTATTTCATACAAAACCTGCATAAAACTTTCCCAATACCAACCAACCAATTCAAGCATGATTTTCAAGCCAATTTCAAACATTTAACATGATATGTATGCTTACAACCTTAACTCATACCTTACCTTTCCATAAAATACATTTTTAAATCTAATTAACCCAAAATGTATTAAGCATACATATATAATCATAATTTACTTTATAGGCGTATCAAAATCAAGTTATTAATGGCTAGATTACATTCATCCAATTCATCATTAACGTTGGTATTAGTAGCCTATACATGCCATTAACTCAAAATGAAACATTTTTATTTACCAAAATGTGGTGGTTGATAATGTGATGTGGCTCTGACTTATCTCCGACCTCTCGAGCTTTCGAACACTATAAAACAGGGAAAAATGAAACGGGGTAAGCACTTAGTGCTTGGTAAGTTCATGTAACGAGAATCTAACTTACCATATATTTTCATGAAAATTTAAATCAAACATGCACATATCCATAACAATAGAACATTTGCCTATCACATACAAACTCATCCCATGAATTAGTCAGATAACATCATATAATTTCAATACATAGATGAATGATGAGCTCATTAGTTCTATGATTCCATGTACTTGCCATTTTCTATATTTATCCCGTTGAATTTCTCAGAATTTTGATGGATTTCCAGTATACACTTATAGCGTACAATTTCAAGTCCATCAATTCATATTTATTCTTTTCAGAGAGCATACTCCTGAGTCTCATTTCACACAGTGGGATTACCAGTCCAGGCTAAATCCCCGTAACATATGCTCAAAGAGTATTTATCAGGATTACTAGTCCAGGCTAAATCCTTCTAGTGACAAATACTCTATAAGTTCGATTTGGATTACCCGTCATGACTAAATCCATTCAATGATACATATATTTTGGGATGGCTATATTAGGATTACCCGTCCTGACTAAATCCTTTTACTTTCCCATGTAACATCCTTTTTCAGCCATCCATCGAATTCCTTTTATTCAACCGAGATTATTTTTCCTTTTCATCAGTAATATCAAACATTTTATCATATTCCATACATTGAACATACAATTAACATTCATATCATATAACATGCATTTCAAGCATTTTAAGATTCAATGTTAAGTTACACAAACTTACCTCGATGTTCATTTGTTAATAAAGTCTACTAATCTGAGAATTTTTCCTTGCCTTGATCTAACCTCGTATTTGAGTCGTCCGGATCTATATAAATGAATTTAATTATCAATTTCATTCAATTTATATTCTATTGTGTTCAATCTACACATTGGGTAAAATTTCCATTTTGCCCCTAAACTTTTATTAATTCCAATTTCGTCCCTAGGTTCAAAAAATAAAATTCATGCAATCTAATCCTCGTTCCGAGCCTAGTCGAAATTTCCATATATCATTTATAGCACCTATGTTTCACAAAATTTAAAATTTCTTTGAATTTCACAAGTTTACAATTTAGTCTGTATTACACAAAACTTTTAACTAATTCTTCAATTTAATCCTTTACCCAATTCTAACTTGAACTTCTATCAATTCAACCCCTAATTCATCAATTAATTCAACATACATCATGTCCAAAAATCTACTAACTTTCAAATTTTCAACATATACTAAGTAATATTTTATTCTAGGATCATAAAAACTTGAAAATTACAAGAAAATAGACTAAATTGACTTACCAATCGAGCTTGGAACCCTAAAAACCCTAATTTTCTTTTTTCTTTTTCTTTCTCTTTCTTTCGCCCCATGTTCTTCTCTGTTTCGTTTGGCTTTGTTTCTTTTATTTCCTTTCTTTTATTTATTTTACGTTATATATATAATATAAAACAATATAATAATTAATATAATACTTATTTATTAAGTAAATATATATATAATATATATTTCAACTAAAATATCTCAAATATTTCAATGTTAAACCACCTCAAATTATAACAATGGAATATTTCCCTATCTGGTCCTTTTAACTTTCTTTAATCTATAATTAAACTTTTACCTCTGTTGCAATTTAATCCCTTTACCTAATTATTTTTAATTCAAAGAAATTCACTTAACTAAAATCTAATTAACTACACAAATAACTTCTTAAATATTTATTAAAAATATTTATGAATCCGATTTACCGGAACGGAGTCTCGAGAATGCATTTTTTTTAATTTAGTCATTTTTAATCAATTAACCATATAATCAATAAAATTTTCTTATCAAAATTTTCATGCAGCATTCCTATCATAATATATATCATGCCATAATATGAAAAAAAAATTTCTTTTTAGCTCGGATTTTTGGTTACGAAACCACTATTCCGATTTCACTAAAATTAGGCCGCTACAAAACCATTAATTTTGAAAAATCACTGTACTTTTTTCTCCCAAGTACGCCAACTCTAGAAAGGAAAGTATATCGATTGCTTTAGGTATAGGAGAAACTCTGGATTTGGGGAAATATCTTGTGTAATACCCTGAAAATTTTTACAGTAAGATATTATCCTTGATATAGTAAAATAAGGAAATAAAGTGACAAAAAGGGAAATTTTGAGTTATGTCAATATTGAGAAGTATATTATGATATAGTAATTCAAGAAAGGACTAAATTGTAAAAGTGAGAAAAGTTTTGTTGCACAAGAGTAAATATTCATAATTTGAGGGGTTAAAGTGTAAATATGAAAAAGTTGAAGGACCAATAGTGTAAATAATTTAAGAGTGGAATGATCTAGAAACTAAGGAAAATGGATGAATTAGGACCAAATTGAACAGATGAAGAACTATGAGGGACTAAATTGCAATTTTACCAAATTAAATGATGACTCAAGGATGGAATTTTAAAAGATAATGAAGGGCAAAATGGTCAATTGGAAGAGAGAGAAATCTAGAAAGTAATAATGATGCTAGAGATATTTTGATATTTTATAATTATTTAATTAGATAAATATTATTTTATTAATACTTTAATAAGATATTTTATTATTATTTTATTAGTATATAAAGAAAGAAAGATGAGAAATTCTCATCCATATTTTCCCATGCACTAACGTGAGAGAAAGAGAGGAAGAAAGAAAGTTTTGCTTTCTTTACAATTTGGTCCTTTTACCAAAAATTCACCATTTTCACCCAAAAATCAAATGAATTTCTATAGCTACCAAGAGACAAAAATGTTAAGGAGAGCATGGGGAGTTAGAATATCAAGTTGGATTCAAGAAATAGAAGCTGGAGGAGAGAGAAAATCAAGTTAAAGATTAGTATCAATAGAACAAGGTAAGTATATCAAGATTTCAATATGTTTTTAAGTTTGTTATTATTGACAAAGCATGGAAATAATGTTATAGTAGAGTTTTCTTACATAAGGTCCTATGTTTTTGATATGTTAGTAAAGAGAAAATAAGAGAAAGTGATGAGAAATGGTGTAGAAAAAGAAAATAAAGGTGTTATAACATGGTAATTAATAGCTTGCACAAAAACAGTTTGGACAGCAGCAGTAGACTAACTTTGAAAAATCACCATAAGTTGTAGAAATCGAATTAGAAGATGAAAAAAATATGTAATTAAAACTTATTGAGTATAGTTTCTCATAGAAGAAATAGTGTAAGCAATGGATTTGTAAATTTTGAGATATAATGAATTTTGTGAGACAAGGTCAGAATGAATTCCGATTCCCCTGTTCTGACTTTGAAAAATCATAAAAAATTGAATAAAAATAATTAGGGGCTTAAATTTATATTTCTAAAATCCTGAATGAGTCTATTTTTAAGAGAAACAAACAAGAACATCATTTGAATCCTGTATGAGGAGATAATTAATTTTTGGTGAAGATGGGTCAGAACTGTCAGACAGCAGAACAGGGGCAACTTTAAAGAATAAACTGTACTTATTGGCTAAACCAAAAATTCTAAAATTTTTATGGTAAGAATATATATGAGTCTAGATTTAGGGAAAATTATCAGATATTAATTTGGAGTTCTATAGATCCAGATATAAATAATTTAGTGACTATGATGCAGATAGACAGCTTGAATATTCATAAAAGTAAATAATAAAAATTATGGATAATGTTACTTACAAGTGTGTTATCTACATTAAGGATGTGGAATGGAGAGGAGGAGGAAAAATATGTATGAATATTCATCTAGCATGGCTAATTTGCATATTTTAGGCTCAGGGACTAAATTGAATAAAAGTAAAACTTTATGGGCAATTTCGTAAACATGTCAGAAATGACCAAATTGCATGAAATGGATTATTTTATTATTTAAATTACAAAATTGAATGAAATTATTAATTTAGTTCAAGATCGAGGGAAAACATGTTTTAGGGATTAAATTGAAAAATGTTGAAATTATGAAAAATTCTGATATTTTATAGAATTCATGGATTGTTATCAATATATATGAGAATAATAGCTGGAAATAAGGATTAAATTGCAAGAATTTTATTTTCCTGACTCTAAGGATGAAATCGTCATTAATTAAAAGTTTAGGGGCAAAATGGTAAATTTTCTTAGAGCATTAATTAAATGCATTAGAATATGAAATGAATGAAAATGATGATCAAATTTATTTATAAAGATCCGGACGACTCAAATATGAGACTTGATCGTGGAAAAGAAAAGATATCAGATTAATGAAATTATAAACACAAACAAGCAATGAGGTAAGTTCGTGTAACTTGAATTATATTCTTAAATGCTTGAGATTGTATGTTATTTATGTGAATATGATTTGAATGTTCATTGTATGAAAATTTATGAAACATTGATAAATTTGATAAAAGGAGAAGAAATCCCGGTTGAATGAAAGGAAAATTCGATGGATCTCTGAAAAGGAATTGACGATAAAAAGGATCTAGCCCGGACGAGTGATCCTATCCTGATATAGCCCTCCCGAAGAATATGTGTAAAACGGATTTAGCCCGGACGGGTAGTCTAAATTAGGGTGTGAATTTAGCCTGGACTGGTAATTCAGATCCAAGCTCATTAGAGTAATTGTCGTTGCAGGGAGTGTGCTCTCTCATTAGAGTAATTTAGACAATACTCTATGAGTTTATATTACAGGGGATTTAGCCTGGATTGGTAATCCCACTGTAAGGATGAGGTTCGCGGAAGTGTGCTCTCTGATATGAAATGTGTAAGACCATGGTTGAAAGATACCATGGCAACCTGTGTGTAAGACCATGGTTGAAAGATACCATGGCAACCTGTGTGTAAGACCATGGTTGAAAGATACCATGGCAACCTGTGTGTAAGACCATGGTTGAAATATACCATGGCAACCTGATATGAAATGTGTAAGACCATGGTTGAAAGATACCATGGCAACATGTGTGTAAGACCATGGTTGAAAGATACCATGGCAACCTGATATGAAATGTGTAAGACCATGGTTGAAAGATACCATGACAACGTGACATGAAAAGAATAAGACCATGGTTGAAAGATACCATGGCAACATGACAGAAAATGAGTAAGACCATAGTTGAAAGACACTATGGCATCACGTCAAAGATAAATAAGACCGTGGATGGGAGACGCTATAACATCTGTTGAATAATTGATATTCAGGTAAAATGTATTAGATGACGAATGGTTATATGAAATGGTTGTGTGAAATGTTTACAAGAACTGGTCATATGAAAATATATGTACAAAAGCGTTGTATGAAATAATTATGAAAATGGATAAACGAAATAAGTATAAGTACATGGAATATAATTTATGTTAAGTTTGATATAAGCTATTACCAGAATAAATATACATAAAATATATGGAAATGATGAAGCATAAAATATTGATATAATGAAATGAATGATATATGCTTGTGAAGAAACGGTAAGAGCATGATATGTTTCATGACATGTACATATATGATTATCTTTGATATGTTGATACAAGGAAATTATGTAATTGAGACTATTATTAAACTCAAGTGCGACATGTCGAGAAAATAGATATATCAATGTTGAATTTATATGAGATATGTGCAAGTATACTAACAATGTTGTTGTTTGATGCTTATACAAGTGCCAAACTGTTGATTGAATGGTAGTATATTTATTTTATATGATGCATTGAATCGGTAAGTATTTTAATTTTTTTAAGTGATCTACAAATGGTAGTAATGCTCCAAAACCCTGTTCTAGCAGCCGATACGGGTTAGGGGTGTTACATTTAGTGGTATCAGAGCTACGGTTTAGTCGGTTCTAAGACTAAACGTAGTATATGTGAAGTCTACAAACACATGTCATTATAATATGTGATAGTATGATATCTCCCGACTCTGATGAGATTTGTTTTACTTATAAAATGAGATGCTTTCTAACCCAAGATAATTCTGATAATGCTAAAAACGATACTCAGGTATATGAGTACATATTTGATTAGAATGAATCAGAATTCATAAAAGTATGAATAAATACATGTCGATGATGAATGTTATGTGTATTATTAAAAGTAAATTATATTGCTACATGAAATATTGTGCTGATGACTAAATTACAAAATATATAAAAGTGGTATAAGAAGTACATGATAAGGATTATTAGTAAATTATGGATGAATAGTGAATTTTGAAAAATATTACATGTATTAAAGTATTACATCTTGGATTTCCTATGCACATGAAGAGAGCTTCTAAACTTCAACTACGAATTTATTGTTGATAAAGTTCGGAATAAACTTAATGCTTAGAAAGCCAACAGTTGATTCCCATCCATTCGATATTGGTTTTTGTTTCGAATTATTACATGCAATGTTGCATGCTCCCTAATAGTATTCATAGTCACCTGGATCAAATCAACAAAAAATTTGCTTTGGAGAAGCGATGCTCTAACGAATCATGACAACCTTATCAAATAGGACTTAATCTCACAATCTGAAGCTTATAGAGGTTTGGGTATCCCAAAAGAAAAAAAATCAGGCTTTGTTAGTTAAACTTGATAGGAGGCTCATTCAGGAAAAAGATAGCATTTAGGACAAAATCCTTATATAAAAATATCTCATTAACCTTAGAAATCCGCACCTATTAAGGACAACATCTCCGATCTGGTCTTTCTTGAGAAAGATTAGCCACTTTCTTGAATCAGGGATAAGATGGGTTATTAAGGAGTAGATTTGTGAAATTTTGGAGTGATAATTGGTCGAGGAAAGGCCCCCTCCATCATCTAGTACAAGAACTTCTAACTTCTTTTGAGGAGACTTGGTCTTTCAAACAAGTCCGCAATAACTGGGATCTTAATGAGCACAAGCACCCCTATTTCACCTCATGAGTTAGGCTTGGATATGTTTGTTGGGGTCTTTCGAAATTTGGATCTTTTACTCTTGCAAGTACATAATCTTTCATCCAGGCATATAGTGCCCATTCCCATGTCACCTCTTCTGATTGCAATATAACTCTTTGGAATTTAATCTAGAAAGCTCGTCTCCCTCCAAAGCTAAGTTGTTCCTTTGGAAATATGGATGGATAGCTCTCCCAACCCGATCTTTTATGCTTCGCCGAGGAATGAATATAGTAGATCTTTGCCATTGTTACTCAAGTGAACAAGAACCCATTATCCATCTATTTCGAGAATGTCATGTTGTCTAGTAGCTATGGAATTTTGTTTATTCTCACTATTTGGGCCTCTTCAACAAAGAAATTGGGAGGAATGGATTCAAGGTAATGTCACCTCAAAAGAGTGGGTCTATCATCCATCAATTCATTGGTTCATTGTCTTTGTTTTTGCCCAATGGAAAATTTGCTTGAGTTGTAATGCATTAGTTTTTTTCAAAATTTAAACTTCTACGAGGTTTTGTGCAACGAATAATCCTTGGTGCGGGGGAATTTTCTGCTCATTCCCCTGTGAAGAATCTTAACTTTCTAGAATTTGTTCTAGTGCCATGGAAACTCCTCCAATGGGATCTTTCAAATTAATTTATGATGGATCATCTTTTTGGAATCCGAGTAAAGCAAGTGCGCGCAATTATTCGTAATCACTAGGGCACTGGTTGATTGGTTCTTTCTATCACATCATTAATCCAACTAGTGTAAAAGTGGAACTTTGGGCATTGAGAGATGGACGAGCATTTGTCCCTGTACTTTTTTGAAAATTGGTTGATTTTAGTCCCTATACTTTTAGAATTTTGAAATTTTAGTCTTGATCCAAGCAGTATCAGTTAAATCCATCTGATTAAGTTCAATTACTAGTCCTGTACTATGCGTATAATTGGACATTTAGTTCATATTCTCCAATTGAATCATTTTAAATCTCTATACTTTTTGAATTTTAAAATTTCAATCTTGACACAAATAATAATAGTTAACCTATTAACATGATTCTTAGTGAGTAATATCTGGAAATAATAAGCTAACATGATATTGAACATATGATAACTCGTTTGTCCCATTAATATTTGAAAATAATATAACTTAATGAATTTAATAGATATTGTTTGGTGAAAATTAAAATTTAAAAATTTAAAAAATACATATATTAAAAATGATCAAATTAATATACAAAGACTAAATTCGTATAAAGACTAATAGCATTTCATATCTTTGATTCAAGGTTTGATTGTATGTTTTTATATATTCGTTTCAGGATTTGATTGTCACTCAAGTTTGAAGAACAATCTTCCAAAATTTACACTGAAATTGTTACCACTTGTATTCAATTATTAAATAACCAAACCCAACACACCATCACAGCAGGCACTTAAGATAAGCAGCAGGGGGGGTTATTGCATTAGATAATAAAACTGAAATTAACCCAAATAAAAGAAAACATTTCCCAGTAGAAGTTTTAATTAGGAGGTAACATACAAATATTCATATCCCTCCCAACATATAAACGAGAACTCTACCACCCTTTATTCGAATAATATCCAAAGCCCAACTCAGGTATGCGATTGCCCTTTACCATCCTCCTCTTTGAGAACCACCAGAGGAATGTGCATTTAATCTATCAAGCACAGCATTGAAATCCGGAGGCTGCCCGCTCTCTTCCATCCTCTGAATCACACTGGCAACATGATCACCTCTGAAACCCATGCTCACCAACTTTTCAATCAGCTCACTGTAGGGATGATTGCGAACAAACTGCGGATGGTTGGTGTTTCTAACCATAACATTAGGGCCAGTACCTGGTTGAGTCTGAAGAGAGACATTTGCTGCTGGGGGATATCCACCCTGTGAGAAGTTAGGCTGCTGGGACGGGTGATGTGTTCTACCCCCTTCACTATCATATACCATGTAAGCACTTCCTGGAGGAAAGGGGGGATTGGAGACAGGTCCTGTGTACCTATCAGTCGGTTGTGCTCCAAAAGTGCCTTTGATTTGTTGAGGAGGTTGTTGGGGAGCTGTTCTGCCGGGTACTCCGTACCCATAAGTAATGGTATCAGCACGGCTAGACACGGGTTGAGGAAGTCCAGAATATGAGACCTGCATGGCCATGCTGTTGGGCAACGCCTCTGGTTGAGATTGATTTGTTGATTGAGTTGGAGGGTAGGGAGAGTAAGCCGGTGTTGATGGGGCCCTCATCTGTGGTTGCATAGAGGACTGCTGCTGCGGTTGCACTTGCTGTGATAATTGTTGAGGCCATTGCTGCTGATACTGAGGGAATGATTGGACCTGATTACCTTGGGATTGTGTAGGCTGTGTTGGCATCCTAGAGATGTCTTGTATCTGAGGCGGTCGGTATTGAGGATCAGAAGTCACATATTGACTCTGGGGGTGCTGATTTTGTGCTGGGGCAGGGGGAGGGTTAGGGGCGGGGGCTGGAGAAGGAGCTGCAGCTGGAGCTTGAGGGTTGGATAATTGATTTGAAGGCATGTAGTAGGATTGTTGGGTCAAATTTTGAGGTGGGGCTTGAGAGTGTGCCACCACAGGCTGTTGTTGTGATGCTACTTGATGAGGTAGGGAAAGAGCTAATTGTTGGTTTTGCATCTCAGATGTGTGGTCAGTCTTTTTAGGATCAGAGGCAGGTGGTGATACTCTCTCCTCAGTCGATTGTGAATGGCTGGAAGAAGATTCCTTCTGTGCAAGTTGTAGCTTAGCCAACTCCTTCTGAGTCTCCGCAAGCTCCTGCTTATCTCTTAGGATCTGCACAGACCTGTGGACCTACAATGTGCATTGATACTTGAGGAGTAAATAGCTTGAGTGAAATGGAACTCAACACATGCATGATATCGTACTATGAGTATCTTCTCTCCACGCAGATCTATGTAGAATGAACCTAACCTGAGCCTAAATTAATCATTGTCCCGAAAAACATTTTTATGAAGAATAATATAATGTCAACAATTGAAGAAACTGAAATTTAAAATTATAATAATAGCTGGGACTCAATATAAAATATAGTTCTTTTTCCAATCATATTATCAAAACTTCTCCTTTATGCTAGCTCCAATTTAGTCGATAGATCGGTACCTTTGTGAGCAAAGACAAATACATGTTTGCTTTAAAGAAAAATAAGGATCATATAACCATCTCACTGCTACAAAGGGAGAGAAAGCACACCCGATTGATTATCAGGGTTGAGTGTATAGATGTGGCGCATCTTATAGCCAATTAATAGATTAAGCCACCTTATCCGAAAATATAGGATGTTCTAGGGAACTCACCTCTTGTAGATGTTTCTCAATAGATTTAAGCTTTGAATCTGCATCTCCATTCCCATGAACTAAATCAGCTCGCATATCTCCAATTGATCTATCAAGATTGTAGCAATATAGCTCCAACTGTGATAATCGAGAACTTATTCCTTCAAGAAAGCGCATGAGATTATCTGTGTATCTTTTCATGGTTTTTTCAACAGTAGCAGCCACATCTGAGGAGAAAGAGTCTTCCGGCTGACTGTATCCACTAGGTGGAAACATTGAACGTGCTACTCTTCCTTTGTGAAACTCCTGCAGAGTTGGTACGACGACAAGATTAATTATTTACTCTTAAGCAAAAGGGCCACTATGCCACTAGCTCAGAAACACAATGGGCAGAATGGAAAAAGGAAAGTGTGGATGATTTTTCCCCATAATAGATTGAAATACAATGCACCCCTAAAGACAATATGTCTCGATTCTATAATATCACAAAGGAATTCATCATAGGCTCAATCCAATATCATGCGAGGATTGAATAAACTGAATAGCATGAAGTATGACAACTTTCGAGGCCTAAATTACAGTTTGTGGAACTTTGATGGAACTGCATGTTACCTGTTCTTGGTCACCCTTTACATATGAAACAACAAAGAAAAAGGCTTAGGATCAAGAATTGAATGCTCTAATAAATACACACACACACAAATATGAGTAAAAAAAAACCTAAAAAACAGTGGACCTTGACCTCCCTCTCCAACGACAGATGTCAAACCACACATCTGTAGCTGATTATTCAATAACCCTAGTGTGTTCTTAAGATGCGAGGACTTATTTCATCGAAAGATGAAAGATAACTCTATATTGGATCAAAATATGTTCTACCAAACCAAAAGTTGTGACATAACTTGCAATATGTTCTACCAAAGATAACTTGCCATGGACTTCAGCCACTAATATGAGATTCGTAATCAAAGCGAGAAAATTCTCAAATATATATTTTACGTTTCTAAAAACAAACGAAAAGCCCAACAATCATTCCAAAAAAGAAAAAAAAAGCAATAAAAGGGGAAAAAAGAACCTAGAATGTCGAAATTCATTACAAATATTTACAATTAAAAAAAAAAGAACAAGAAAAGTGCTAATCTTTACTAATTTAAGGTCAAACAGTCTATCATGTTGATAGAATTAAAGGGAAAAGAAATCCAAAATTCATCACAAAACAATGCTCGATTAAACCCAAATCATATGAAATATTCTACCCCCAACAACAACAAAAAAAGAAAAAAAAGAAAACCCTAGAAATGAAATTGCAGTTATACCTTATTGGAGCTGTTGGGTTCGGTGTGGTTGCCATTGGACGATTCCTGGTTGCCGTAATCCTCATAGGAGCAAAGAATATCATCGGACCCAAAATCAAACCCTTTGGAATTACCCGTGTTTCCCCGACCCGATGATCCAGATGCCATTTCCTCCAAAAACACAGATCCGAACAGTAGAATTACTTTTCTCTCTCTATTTCTATTTCTGGAAGAGATAACAAAAAAACAAAAACAAATTTTTAAATAAATGGAAGAGAGATTATGGTTTTCGCTTTAATGAGCTTGTCTGCAAGGCAAGGAATTTTCTTTTGAAAGTTTTTTTTTTTTAATTTATAGGTAGACAGAGAGAGTGGAGAAACGTTTATTGTTTGTTGCAATTAGATAAGGATGAGTATGATCCTTTCCCTGACTTTCATTTTCTTATTTATTTCACATTTAGTCCTCTATTTTGTTCCTATTCTCATTTTTTACATTAATTTTTTGTATTTTTCATTTATGTCACTTTATTTTAATTTATTTTTGTTTCTGTTTTGTTAATTTTCTTCCCATCCCTCCAATCATACACAAGATGATTTAGTGAGTGAATTTTGAACATCACTTTATCTTACAAATTATTGATATTTTTTTACAATGTCTAAACTCTAACGTGATCATAGAAATGCAACAGGGCCTGTCTCCATCGACCCGTGGGTGCACCAATACATTTGGTATTTTTCTTTAACATTATAAATAAATATTGAAATTTTATTTTTATCTATGGTTTAATTTTTATATTTAATTTATAATGTAATTTAATTTTTATATGTTTATAATGTTATTAGTTAATTTAAATAATTAATAATTTTTTATTAAAATATTAAGTAGTTAGAAATAATTTAAATAGTTTAGATATTAGAGATTTGATATATGGTTTTTTAATTCTTTTAGGTTTGTCTTATTTTTTGCATTATAAGATAATAGCTAAATTTTAGTTCTGGTCCTTACAATTTATTAAAACTTGATATTTAATCTATATTCTTTACTTTCTAATGTAATCTTATATACTTTTATAATATAATTTTTTAGTCTAAATAATTAATATTTTTAATTATTTCAATTAAAATGTTGATATTAATTTTTCTCAAGAGTATTATTCTAACAAAAAATTATGTTATCATGATGAATGTTTTTTAAGGAAAAAAAATCCATATCAACATTTTTAATGTTATTTTTTCACTACTAAATTAAAAAAAATTAATTTCAAAATATCGCACAGGTGAATTTAATAGAAGAATTTTAATAGCGGTAACAACTAGACCTAAATTTTTAATTTCAAAAAAGTAAATGAACTAAATTCCAATATATTAAGCAGATAAAGAACATATTTTAGTTTTTAAATTTAGCTTATAATTAAGCTCTAAATAACAATTAACCCGATGCCAACTTGGATCGAAAATCATAGTAGTTTAAAGGCATAATGATTTATCTGAGTCTCTAACTTTACAAAAAAAAAGAGTCATATTAACCTCTATTTTTATATTATTTTTAGCCTTTAAACTTGCGATATTTGTCAAATCACCCTAAAATGAATGAAAAAATTAATGCTTTTTTAACTTTATTACATACAAGTGAATGGCACATCAATCTTTAATTAATATTTAAAATTTTAAAAATTTCAATAAAAATTGTAAAACCTAATTTTTAAAAATTAAGAATGGCTAAAATTATTAAAAATTTTAAAAGATATATATTTTTAAAATTTTAAAAAATTAATTAAATGTTAATATATTATTTATATCACAATCTACGCACATAACACGCTAGTAAAATTAATAAATATTAATCTTTTTATTTATTTTAAGGTGATATGATAAAAAAAATTAATTTAAAAATTAAAAAAATAAAATGAGAAGCTGAAATAAATTTTTTTAAGTTGGAGGAAAAAAAAACTATTTAAACTTTTAAAGCAATGTTCTTGATGTCATTTAAAGTAGAATGTTGACAAATCATGTGTTCTTTGTCAAAAAGCAAATCAGAATATTTGAATTTTATATTAAAAAAATCTCTCACAAATAATTGATCATTATGATGAACTTTACTTTGTCAAAAAGTAATTATACTGTCTTCAACAAGTAAATCAAATAATTTAAATTAATTTAAAATTTTAATTTAACATAAATACAAAAAAATGTATTAGTTTTAATAAAATTAGTTTTCTTAATATTCAAAATTTTATAGTAAAAAAACATTATTCTAATTTCAGAAATATGTAACTCATAAGTAAATAAATTAAATCATTTTGAAATTACAATTTAATATTGATATAAAATTTAATTTCGATTTTAATAAAATATTTTTTACCAATTAAATATTATACATCGTTGTAATTCCAGCAATCAAGAGTAGGTGTGTTTGTGCATGCTTAAAAAATTAGAAAAATGTTATAAGTAGAAGTAATTATATTATTTTTCTAATAATAAAATAAAATATCATTATAATAATATACTAATTAAAACAATTATGAGTTAAAAGAAAAATTCTCAAGTCAATCAAGAAATTCACAGCCCCCTGTTTATTCTCTTACCAAGGTCCTCCAAATATTAATAATAACAATAAAAAGGCACTAAAATTTTGGAAAGTCTCAAGTTGTGTGTAATAAGAACTTTCAAATTGCTGTGCCCAGAACTGCGAAATATTTAATTTCAACAAATTAGTTTATACCCACTTTGTATAAAAAAAAAGTTAAAATATTATTCAAACCCTTATTTTTGTTTGTATTTAGAATTAGTCTCTATTTTATTTTTATAAATTTAATCCCTCTACTATTTGAATCTTAAAATTTAGATCCAATTGTCATTTTTAAATAAAAAAATTCTCTTGATAGCCATGTAACAATAAGATGATGTGATAATATGAATTTAATAGAAAAAATTTTAACAATATTAATAATTGAATTTATATTTTTAAATCTGAAAAATAAATTTCTGAAAAAAAAAAAGTAAAGTGACTTAGAGAAACAAACTAATCTAGGTTAAAACTTAAAAGGATTTCACTTCTATGTTTGGAATGCCCAAATTGTGTTAAAGGATGTGTGGTCGGTTCCGGTTTGGGCTTGTAGGGGTTACCAAAACTTCTATTTATTGGATGACTGGGTCAATATTTAACAGGGCTTGGGTTAACAATTATCCTTATATTTTTTTATAAAAATATTATAAGTACATGTTCAAGTCACCATAAGTATTAAATTATTAAAACATAAACTATTTTAGAATAATCATAAAATAGAATCAAATAATTACAAATATAATATACTAAAAGCTAAATATAATGGAGACTAAAAATCAATAAACTAAACTAATTAAATTGGACTAATTAAAATCCACACATAATCACTATACATTATGGAACTGGGAAATCCACCTTGATGATAATGGTTGCCTTCACAAAATTTCATATTAAGTCGTAAGTCAGAAATGCATAAACTAGTGTTGAGTTGAATGGGCTGTTGATACGAGTCACAAAAGCCCAAATTCTTGAAGGCGAGGCCCAATAAGCAAATTCCCAGCCCAATCAAGAAATCCATCCATACTTAATTGAAAATCAGGCCAAATTGTCAAAGTGGCCCAAGTTGTAAAGTTTTATTTTTATTTATTTATTTTACTTAGTTTAAATTTTTATATTCAGTCCAAGAGTTCCAAATAAAAGACCCTTGGCCGAATTTCCATATTAAAATAATTAGGAGTTTTTTTTATTTTAGTTTTCTAATTAGATTAGGACTAGTTATAAGGCCTATTTAAAGGCATGGCTGTCCACCTTGTTAAACACTTATCATTATTATTAAAATTTCAGATTTGTTGAGAGCAGAATTTTCTTTGAGTTTTCTCCAAGATTTTTCTCTTGAGTTTTCTTTAGAAGTTGTTTTAACAATCTTGTGATTGTGGGAGCCATCTTCAACCTTCTTCTTGCCATTGATATTCTTTGGAGGGGAGATTAGAGCCGTTTGAAGGGAGTTGTGAGATCTTTCGAGATTTCAAGGCTTCTTAGGACTTATCTTTTAATTTCTTACTGTCAATTCTTTCTTTATTTCTACTTGTGCTGAATCATTATCTAATCTATTTTCTGTTCTTATTGTGTTTTCAGCCTTTTTCTATCTTAAGGAATCAGCCCAAAAATCCCCAATTTCTAGGGTTTTTCCATGCTCTTTTTGGGTGAAATTAGATTGTCGAAATTTGGGGAAAACTATCTTGGTGTTCAATTGGGCAGAATCACAATCTCCTTGAGGGTTTCAAGAACCCTAACACTTATTTCTATTCTCAATTTGATTCTTTGCTGATTTGGGGATTTTATTTCAGATCTGAAAATTCAAAAATCTAATCTTTTAATTTTCTGTTTCGTTTCAGATCTAATTGTTTAGGGTTTTCGTAGGAGTTTCCCGTGATTTGGCAACTCGATCTTGGTCCGCGCGCAACCCCGTATCATTTGGTATCAGATTTTGGGCGTTTTGGGTGTTCTTGGTTGATTTCTAACTGATCTCTATTTTTTAAAGCATAAACAGCAGTTTTACCCAGAAAAATTGTTCAAAAAAATTCATTTGAGTGGGTAAACGTTGTCCGATTGATCTGAAATTTTACATACATGTGTTTGGCACTGTGATTGAATATAAAAAATTATTCCCGCAAAAAAATCAGTCAAAAAGTCAAAAAAATCGAAAAAAATACGAAATCCAATAAAAATTTAAAAAAAATTCAGCGGGTTGAGTTTGGTGCCCAAACTTTCCAGATCAAAAATTAAATATTTAAGGACATTCGAGATTTAATTTTGTGATTTTTTGAGATCAGGAACACCTCGAACGAAGTTGTCAAGTTACTCCACAGTTTTTCGGGTTTTCTGTTTTCAGTAATTTTTATTGATTCTTAGCTGTAGGTTTTCATTTGTTTGCTTTTTATTATCCTTTTAAAATATCTAACACCTTCTTGTTTCTTGTGTTAGTAGGATTTAAACGTGTGCACAATCCTTCCTCGGTGCAACACGAATCACTTGGTGTCTCGTCAGTTTTTGGCATCCTAGTGCAAATTAGGATTCTTTGGTAGTTTGGTTCACACTCTCTAATTGGTTGATATAAACTCTGATAAAGAACTCACAAGATTGAATTCGACCTCATTGAGAATTTGATTTTTTCTTTTGAGTGATTAACGGTGAGGTTTGATAACTTTTATTTTTGAGTGTTGAGTGTTTTGCAGGTTTTAAAAAAAAATGTCTACAGGTGATAATACTAGTGACATATTTAAAAAATTCCAACAACAGTTGGACGAACAGGCTGCTGCACTTCGAGCGTTGACTGCTACTATCAATGAGGTGCGGTTGAATCAAGAGCCTCAATATCGAGATCAAATTAAAGACGATGTGGATAACCAGCCTCCTGCTCATAGGCGCGCTCCTCGGCGTGTCCCTAGAACTGATTATGATCTTCATGATCGTGGACAACCCTCTTTGGCAAAACCAAAGAGCGAGCAGCAACGAGAACATCTCTTTCATACTCGCTGCCATGTACAAGGTAAGCTTTGTAGAGTTATTATTGATGGTGAAAGTTGCTCGAACGTAGCCAGCACGACGATGGTGGAAAAGCTTTGCTTAACCACTACCAAGCATCCACGACCTTATCAACTACAAGGGCTTAGCAACGAAAGCCAATTTAAGGTCACTCAACAAGTGCGCATCGCCTTTTCTATCGGTAAATATCAAGACGAAGTCGTGTGCGACGTAGTACCTATTCAAGCCTGCCATTTATTGCTAGGAGAACCATGGCAACTGGATCGAAAAGTCACTCACGATGGTCGTACCAATAGGTATTCTTTCAAGCATCAAGGAAAGAAACTTACCTTAGTGCCGCTCACTCCGGAACAAGTCCATGAGAACCAAATCAAACTGAGAAATTCTGTTAAAACAAGTGAGGAAAAAGAAAAAGAGAATGAAAAAGAGCAAAAAGAGATTGCGAGTGAAAAGGAATGTGAAACAGAAAAGAAATTTGAAAAAGAAGTTGAAGAAAGAAGAGAAAATGAGTTAGAAAAAGAAACAAAAGAAAAAGACGAGGAAAGGCTAGTGAGGAATGTTTCCACTAACCAAGATATGAATTTTTCTTGTGTTGCTACTTTTCAGGTTCCTGAAAGATCGAAAGATAACTTTCAACTTCAATACCTCTCAAATGAAAGACGCTTTCATACGATCAACTTAGGCAAAGATGAAATCACACTACATGATCCCGAAGGTAAGCGAGGTAAGGAAATTTTAGAAACCGAGTCCATTGCAGATTTGAAAATTATTGATAAAACTTTTGGTGACTTAGTTCTTAAAAGATCCCCTCATTTTGATCCGATTAATTGTTACTCTTCGATTGTGGTTGATAAAGTCATTACGAAAAGAAGCGTGATTTGTTATTCTCTTGATTTACCTTGTGTAAAATCCTCGAATTTGTCCAAATCTGTTTTGGAGAATAAGGTAACGAAATTTTCCAAATTTGTTTTCAATTTATATTCATGCCTTAAACAGTTTATGTGGTTGTACATGAAGTTTGAGTTCCATTTGACAAAGGTTAACTAAACAACGGAGATTCGACTACACTATGCCCCCGATGAGCGAAGGTTTGTTTTAAATGAAAAGGTAAAATCGACCCTTATTCTTCTGCTTATCGAGGTAAGATGCTTGAAACCTTTGAAACACTTTAGTACTCCTCGGATAGTGATAAAGATTGTGTTGATGAACACTTAGATCGAAACGTGCTTGACTGTCCTATTTTATTTATTGATGATCTATCTGTTTTGATGGTTGATAAAAAGATTCTTGTTTTTGATAATGCATGTGTGAGTAATCTATAGACCGTCGATTAATGCATGGTATGATTATGCAACTCTGTGAACCATGTGAATCTTTTCAAATACCTACTTGTGACGATTATGTTTACCATTTGATTTATTACTCGCAATTTATTCATGGTTTGTGGGAACAATGTGAGACGACTAAATGCCTTAAAACATGTCCATCTTTGTTTCAAATATTTGACGAGGCAGTGGTGAGTAAGTTAGATTGTTTGCATGGTAATCTGAATCTGTCCATTCACATGCGTTATACCTGTTCTATTATGCTTATGATTGGACTACAAGCTTATTTCCGTTGCTATTTACTATCTCATGGCTATTCTTCTCAGTGGACTCAATTGCCATTAGTCCCGTTCGATAGAGGAAAGTCGAGTTCATTTGATTTTTCAGATTCGAGGACGAATCTTTTTGAGGAAGGGGGGAATGATACGAGTCACAAAAGCCCAAATTCTTGAAGGCGAGGCCCAATAAGCAAATTCCCAGCCCAATCAAGAAATCCATCCATACTTAGTTGAAAATCAGGCCAAATTGTCAAAGTGGCCCAAGTTGTAAAGTTTTATTTTTATTTATTTATTTATTTATTTTACTTAGTTTAAATTTTTATATTCAGTCCAAGAGTCCCAAATAAAAGACCCTTGGCCGAATTTCCATATTAAAATAATTAGGAGTTTTTTTTAGTTTTAGTTTTAGTGTTCTAATTAAATTAGGAAAACATTTGAAAGGCCTATTTATATGGCTTGGCCAGCCACCCTACATTACATTACAATTACATTGAAAATTTCAAATTTGATTTGAGTGAAAATTCTCTTTGAGTTCTTCAAGGATTTTCTCTTGAGTTTTCTTTAGAAGTTGTTTTAACAAACTTTTTGATTGTGGGGGCCATCTTCAACCTTCTTCTTGCCATTGATATTCTTTGGAGGGGAGATTAGAGCCGTTTGAAGGGAGTTGTGAGATCTTTCGAGATTTCAAGGCTTCTTAGGACTTATCTTTTAATTTCTTACTGTCAATTCTGTCAATTCTTTCTTTATTTCTACTTGTGCTGAATCATTATCTAATCTATTTTCTGTTCTTATTGTGTTTTCAGCCTTTTTCTATCTTAAGGAATCAGCTCAAAAATCCCCAATTTCTAGGGTTTTTCCATGCTCTTTTTGGGTGAAATTAGATTGTCGAAATTTGGGGAAAACTATCTTGGTGTTCAATTGGGCAGAATCACAATCTCCTTGAGGGTTTCAAGAACCCTAACACTTATTTCTATTCTCAATTTGATTCTTTACTGATTTGGGGATTTTATTTCAGATCTGAAAATTCAAAAATCTAATCTTTTAATTTTCTGTTTCGTTTCAGATCTAATTGTTTAGGGTTTTCGTAGGAGTTTCTCGTGACTTGGCAACTCGATCTTGGTCCGCGCGCAACCCCATATCAGCTGTCGTAGCCGAAACTAAACAAATGATTGACAGAAGAATGTTGTAAGCACCCAAACAAAGTATATTTGCTAACTGTGTTACTTATATTTGGGTGAATCTTGCATGGCCTGGATCCGTCTTTTTCTTTCTTCTTTCTCTTCCTCTTCCTCTTTTGTCTTCTGCTCTTTTTTCAATGGTTGGGTTTCATGTTAATTCTCAAGTTAGAGTTTGGAGGTGAAAAATCAGTGGTGTTTTTAAAAGAAAAGTACATCACTGTTTTTTTGGTATTAAAGTTCAAGCAACAGAACCAGACAAGGCCAAGATCGGTTTCTTCTTCTTTTGTCTTGCCTTTCTTTTATTTATTTATTTATTTGGCTTTGGATGAATCAGATTTACTACAAGGCAATGATGTCAAAGCACTAATTTCTTGTTCTGTTGAGGTATGGAAGCATGGAGGTCAAAGCAGTGATAGAGAGATGGAAAAATGATCTGCGAATAGAAAGGAAGGCAAAATAATTTTTAACTTTTTTTTTTTTGAACCCTAGAAATATGAATGGGAAAATTTTTCACAAGTCAGTTCCTGGGAATAACTATTCGATTGAGTCAAGTTGAATTGAGTAAAAAATTTTTTTAGTTAGTCGAGTTGATAAATCTTATTTTAGCAATAGAACTCAATTTGATTTTTTTTCTGAATTGAATTGAGTCAAGTCGAGTCGAGTTAACGAATCTTATTATTTGTACTCAATATTGCGTTTACATGGACCGATTATTTAATTTGTAGACGAAATACAAGATTATTTAACTACATAAGTTATATAATAATTTTGCTTTTTTAACTTAATGAGTGAGCATTTATCAAAATAATATAATTTTACCTTTTAACTTAATGACTTTGACTTTTAACGTTAGAAAAGTAAACATTTATCAAAACGAAATAGTTTTGCATTTTCTTATTCTGATTTTCAGATAACCCAAATTGTGTAATTCATATTCGAATTATACCGAAAAATTTAACTTTTTATTAAAGTTGATCCGAATAACTTGATTAACTCAAATAACTCAAACTATTTAATTTAAAATTTAATTTTTTATCGAATTTTTCGAATCAAATCAAATTTTATTCACCTTTATTATATTCGGCTCAATTTCATCTGTTCTCTAAATAGCAATGCCATGTTTTGCTCATCTAGAGTGCCACGTGTCAAAATCAAACTTTAATACCATCAGGGTAGGGTACAAAATATAAGTACTGGAACTAAAATAATAAATTAAAACTATAAATACCACATTGATAATTTTATCAAAAAGCAGAGGTAAAACTTGTCTTTATCCCACGATTATAATTTTGTATCTGGCATGATTATAATTTATTTGTTTTCAAGATTTCACGTCTTTTGATGTTCAAGAATGTGGTGGCGTAAGTTTCCAAATACTAAATATATAATAAAATATATAATACTTTTTTTTTTCAGATATTAAACGAATATATTGTATTATTTGTTAAATTATTTAAAATCAATAAATTTTTTTTACATCCATTGACTTTGATTATGTAGTATTCACATAACAGTCCACATATATATTATGTTAATAATTAATTATTTTTTAAATTTTAAAAATATTTTTAAATATTTTTATAATTGTTAAATAATTTAGTAAATTTTAAATTTTAAATAATTTTTATAACTTTTTTGAATTTAAAAAGTTTTAAAAATTAATTATTATCGTATCAGCACAGTGAGTAGTCAATAATATTTTTATTTATTTTAGAATTATTTAATAAATAATATAATTCTAAAAATTAAAAAAATTAAATGAAAGGTTGAAATGATGTTTATAAAGTTGAAGGGTTTGTGAATATTATAAACATATGGGCAAGTAGTATTCCACAAACCATTCATTCATCCACAATGGGGAAAGGAAGCTAAGTGACGCCATGCATTTTTCATTTGCAAAAGTAAATGGTAGTGTTGAGGTTAATTAGGTCATAAGAAAGGGTATTTATATTCGATAATGTTTCTCACATCACACCCAATATATTCTGACTTGAAAGCTATGTTGGTGTACGTGGTTTTACTCCCTCTTCTTACTAGTGGCATCTGATGTACAAACCAGACAATAATTTTGCTTCAGCTTCCCACTCAAATACAATCTCCACCTTTCCTCTACTCATCACCCCACATAACATGATAGAATATCAAAAGAAGCAAAAACAATATTTATCAACTTTTGTAGGTTATAAATTATTAATATAAATATAATTAAGTATGATATTAAATTTAATTAAAAATTTTCCTTTCAAATAATAAATTGTTCTTTTCCGTTAATGATATATTAGTATTGTTGGTTAAAGCGAAGATTATAGGTTCTTGAATAATAATGTTCGAATCTTATTATTTATAATTGCGATGTATGTTTTGTAATAGTTTGATTCTATGTTATAATTGTCCATCAAATTCTCAAAAAATAATTCATTCTTTCTGACTAAATAAAGAAAAATATTAAATCTTAATTATTGTATTTCATTTATCTTACCATAGTGTATATTAAGCATTTGATTGAACATGAATCACAAGTCAATTAGACACTAACTTATGGCTCAACTCAACATAAATTTAATTATGAAATTACTAAAATACTCTTACTTTATATAATCTTCAAATAAAACAATTGAAAAAAATATTATTTAAAACTTCAATACAAGATTAACAATTTTTTTATTAAAAAAAACTCTCGCTACTTCAGTAATAATTATTTATTAAAATATTTTTAATATAAAATATTTTAATTCACTCACCTGTAGTGTATAAAAATCAATTTCCATTTGGAGAAAACTATGGAGTAAAATAAGGAAAAGCAACATTACTGGTTGCTTTGGCGATACCCAACAAGCCTCCACCCTCACATGCTGCTGTATGTAATAATGTAAGGAAAAGAAAGCACATCATTAATTTTATAGTACAATGATTCTGGCAATGCAAATACTACAAGCTATGCCAACCAAAAATAATTGATATAGATTTTCAACAAATGGAAAGAAAAAAAAAAGAAGTTTTTAACAGATGAGGATGAAGACTAAAATCATGATTGAAACGGTTAGTTTTTATTCGTCAATAATAAAATCACACCAAAACATTCAATCCATCCATGAATGATGATGATGATGATTAAACCGCAGCTTAAATTATTGTCCACAAAAATTACATAATGCATACAGCAGAGAACGAGTAAATCCCAACATCACAGCTACTTGTGTTTTTTTAGTTGTCTTCGTCCCGACCCAGTTTGTCGGCATGATTTTGTTTTTCTCTGTCGGCTTCAATTCTCACGATTTCTTTGCTTTCATTATTGCTCATTTCAACCCCCAACGATGACAGTTATAATTTAGGTAAATTATAAGTTTAGTGCCTTAGATCTGTTAAAAAATTATATTTAGTTATTGAAGTTTTAAAAATTATTGTATAGTTACTAATGGGGTGATTATATTTGTTATGTCTGTATAATAGACCTTACAGTTTATCAATAATTTAGTTTGCAAACCTCAATTTGACGAATTATATATTTCTATTAACGCTAAAACTATATGAAGGTCACGAGGAAACTCAAAGTAATTAATTGTTAGTCGCCTTATGTTTGAATGCACACAGAAAACAAAAAAAAAACAGAGAAAAGGAGGAAAGAATCTACTTATTTTATTTCATAAGCTCTAATAATTTAAGAGGACTGAGCATCACATTTATACAATTTTAGCTAAACCACACTTTTATACCTTAATACCCTAACATGTTCCATCCTAATACATCACATCATGTCACTACCAAAGGTATCAATCAGATTTCTACGTCAACAATTTTAAATCACGTGGCCAAAATTATCCTCTACTATAAAAGTGCAATGCAAATAGATCACAAGCTCAAGTAGATAACCTACCAAATCTCCTTCTCTCCAAAGAGAATTGGGACTTTCTCCCAACCTTCGTTCCTTCATTTTTCACCAAACATTTATCTACTTCTTTTTTTTCACCTCGCTAGTTAACAAGATCTATTTCTTAAGTTATAATTATGGAGCGATTAATATGATTAATAGTGTGACAACAATATGATGTGGAAGGTTAGCTTCACTTATATGGTTTTAGGGTTTAGGTTAGACTGTACAACTAATCCTTATATATTTTTCAAATAAAATCTTTTTATTTTCTTTTAATACTTCATTTTATTTTTCTTTCTTTATTTTCCCTTTTTTTCCTGTCTCAATGTTCTCTTCTTCCTTTTCTTCATCTATGGTGGTAGGCTGGTAGTGAGAACATGGTCATACTATAAGTTTTAGAGATACTTGGCTACAAATATTTGACACATTTTGTATCTTCATCATTGTCAGTCCAAGCCTCTTCCGTCACATTACAATTATGGGCGTAAATGAGACATTTATATTTGTAAGCTACTCGAGTTTAATTCGAAAAAAAAAATTGAATTTGATATGGTTATTGTTATGTAAAGCTCAAGAGCTTGAGCTATTAATCAAGAAAAGTTTGAGTACCTTGATAAGTGATTTGAGCAGTTTGCGAGTCTAATAGATTTTTTATTTAAAATATATATTTCGTATTAAATTACTATTTTACCCTTAATATACATTAACTTAAATTAAAACCCTTCTTTTTCTCTCTCACACAGTTTCGTGGTTTTTTTTTGGTGAAATATAGAAAAACGTCACACATGAATCGTAATTAAATGTTTTTATGAGATATTGAAAATGTTAGAAAAAGTGATTTTTTTATGACAATGTACAAGTTATAAAAAGCAAAAAATGTCAGAGAAGGTTCAGGAAAAGCTTGTCTATTTTGTAAACAAAAAATGTCACGAAAGGGGTATTTTTAGTCACTTTTATTTCTGAATTTAAAGTAATAATATAATTTTTTTAAAAAAAGTAATTCATTTTTCAGATTTTTTTTATTTTAAAAACCTTCATAAAAATAAATTTCTTCCTTCATATCCCTTATCTAATCACAGTTTTAGAATATGTTTAGATGGAGAAGTTTAATTTTTTTGAGATTTTTAAAATGTTAGCATTTTAGAATTTATATAAAATGCAAACCTAACCGCAGAATTTGATCACTAGAAATTCACCCCTGGCAATACGTTTTAATTTTTTTTTCTTTAAAAAATAATAGATAGTTTATTAATGTGTATATATATACATATTTTAAATTGTTTTTTTTTTGTGTTCGAGTGTACAAGTCTATTTTTGCCCGGGCCCATTAAAACCCTAGCCCAAAACAATGTAGCCCACACAAAAAAAAAACAACAAAGAAAAAAATCAGATTTCTCAAACCCTAGGTGTGCCACACCTAGGGCCTTCTGACCACCTGCTCCACTGGCCACGCCTGCAGCAAGCTACCGTCCCATCACCCTTACCACTACCTGCAAACAATAGCAACAAGACGACCGTACCAGTGCAGAATAGAAAAGAAAAAGAAAATGTATTGCAAATCGGCTATAAAAGTCGATCTCTTGTAAACGAAAGGGAGGATTTAACCGAACCAAGAACACCTGCAGAAAAGAAAAAAGGGAAAAAGGAAGTTTTTTTTTAAACAAGTGAACATGATTTTTTAAAAAGAAAATCTGTCTTTTATAAGCTCTCAAAACGATGTCGTTTTTGGATTGGCCTTAAACACCCAAAACGACGTCGTTTTATCCCTTGGTCCGACCCGACCCGCCTCAGGATCTGTGAGTTTTTTAACGGAAGGGCTAATTGCAGTTTTAGCCCTTCCGCTTTTTTATTACTTCGCAATCAAGTTTTTTTTGTTTTTAATTTTGCCCCGAACTTGCGCTTGGATTTCAATTGGGTCCTTCGTGGTGCTGCGTGTTTTAGAGGGAGGGTTTATTGCCTGCTTTGGTCCCTCCTTGTTGTTTGCGTGTTCAATTTGGTCCTTTCCTTCTTCATTTATTTTCAAATTGACCCTGAACTTCCACTTTAAGTTCAATTTAGTCCCTTTTTGTTGTTGTTTTCAATATTGTAATTAAATTAATTAATTTAATATATTATTATTATTATTTCTTCTTCTTCTTATTATTTTACTGTTACTTATATTTATTATCATTACTATTATTACTATTATTTTACTATTATTATTTTCACTATCTTCATTATTATTATTACTATTATTATTTTCATTATTATTATCGTTATTACCATTATCATTACTATTACTTATATTTTATTATTATGATTATTGTTTTTTATTTATTATTTATAATATGGTTGTTATTATTATTATTATTTTTAATTACTGTTACTATTATTTCTTTTATTATTTAATATATTATTATTATCCTGTTTATTATTGTTATTACTATTGTACTATTACTATTTTTATACTTTCACCTATATTTGTTTTCTTATTATTTAGTTTTCATTTATCTATTTATTTTTCTTGCCTACTTGTATCTTTGATATTGTTATATTTTAGGTATTATATCTCTATTTATATTTATGTATTAATATCATTATTTTACTATTGCTATATTTTTCATACTATTATTATTGTCACTAGTATTACTATCATTTTTTAAATAGTTTTACATAATATTTATTTATTTACTACCAGTTTCTTTATTTTCAAATACTTTTAACTTATTTATTATTTCTCTCTTATTTCCTTTATCTCGTCCGTCTTATTATATTTTTGCTTTTATCGCTATCGTTCACATTCGCGTTTATATTCATTCTGTCATATCTGTCAATACTGAAATTTGTATTTGTTTATGCATTCTTTATTATCTCGTTTCATTACGAATTTATATTTTATCCAACCCAATATTAATTCTTTCATAAAGGTGATATTTCGTATTTAGAAATTCGAGAAAATCGTGCCCTAACTTACTGGGTTTCGATTTTTCTCGTTTAGCCTAAATAACGGAATATTCTTTTAAACCGCAATACGGGTTTTTGAATAAAAAGGTTTACTCTCGGAGGTATGAAGTGTTGTGCCCCAACTTACCGGGTATGACAGCTTATTACCTCGAGATAAGATTTTGGTAAACAAAGGCAATATCCGGTATTTGGAAGTTTGAGATATCGTGCCCTAACTTACTGGGTTTCGATTTTTCTCGTTTACCCTAAATAACTGAATATCCTTTTAAAAATGGGTTAAAATACATGAATTTTAAATAAAAGGCAAGCTCATTCTTGAAGGCTCGAGATGTTGTGTCCTAACTTACTGGGTGTGACATTTTATTACTTCGAGATGAGAAGGTCTTTAACATTCGTTTCAATTTATTTGATCATTTTTAAATTAGCATTAATACAAAAAGGGATCGTATTTTAAATTCTTTCAAGTTTTCAAATCTTCGACACTAAGACACTAATTAATCAACTAGGTACCAATTTTGGGCGTATCAAGGGTGCTAATCCTTCCTCGTGCGTAACCGACTCCCGAACCCATTTTTTTGAATTTCGCGGACCAAAATCGTTGTTTAAATAAATCAAAATATTTATTAAAAATAACCACTTTTACGAGGTGATCCGATCACACCTTCTCAAAAAGGATTGGTGGCGACCCCTGTTTTTTTTTTCATGTCCAAATAAAGTCGACCCCGTTTTTCAGTAAAATGGTTTCGACAGTTTGGCGACTCCGTTAGGGACCCAAATAAGAGAGTCAAGCCACAAGTTGATTAACTTTTGTCTTTTTGTCGAAAATTGAAAATTTGGTTTTGATATACGATCCTTTAATTACATTTCATCTGTTTTCATCCGTTGGTGTTACGATCTTCATCATTTTATTCATATTGTCTTTATTTGCTTCGAGCTTTTTGTATATCCCTGCACATCGCATTGTATGACCGCGCGGTTACACCCTTTTAAGTGGGAGTGAGAAACTATTCCTTCATGAGGTCTTCACCTCCGTGTAAGATAGTGGATCGCTTTCGGGATACATCTATACCTATGTCTTCGTGAGATTTTCATCTCCGTGCAGCCATAGGAAAATGTATTCCCCTGAACTGAACTCGGTCTATATGAGCCTATGATGGGTGAGGATCGAGGAATCTACTGGTTCGGGTACCTTTTGCTTTAGAATCGAGCCGTATATAGAGAGCCCTAAAAGCTCACCCTAAGTAGAGGCACGCAAAATCCTAGTTGTCACCCCGATTGGTGCTCTATTCTGTTTTCATTTTATGTTGATGCATTGGATTTTGCTTTGATCACATTGCATTTCCATCGTAAGAGATCCTTTCGTTGCATTTTTATTTGTCATTGTTACGATTCTTATCATTGAGGTTTATAATCGTTGTGTTAGTTTGAGTTTAGGCGTCTTTCTGTATATTGCATTGCATGATCGGTTGATCTTACCCTTTTAAGTGGGAGTGAGAAGCTATGCCTTCGTAAGGTTTTCATCTCCGCATAAGCTAATAGACTGCTTCTGAGATGCATTCGTACCTATGTCTTCGTGAGATTTTCATCTCCGCATAGCCATAGGGAAGTGTATTCCCCTGAATCGAACTCAGTCTATAAGAGCCTATAATGGGTGAAGATTGAGGAATCTGTTGGTTCAGGTACCCTTCCTTAGAATCAAACCACATGTAGAGAGACCTAGGAGCCCACCTTAGGTAGAGCCACGCCAAACTCTAGTTGTAATACCCCGAAAATCTTTACAGTAATATATTATCCTTGATATAATAAAATAAGAAAATAAAGTGATAAAAAGGGAAGTTTTGAGTTATGGCAACATTGGGAAGTAAATTATGATATTTTGATTCAGGAAAGGACTAAATTGTAAAAGTTAGAAAAGTTTTGTTGCCTAAGAGTAAATACTCAAGACTTAAGGGGTTAAAGTGTAAATATGAAAAGTTGAAGGACCAATAGTGTAAATATTTTAAGGGTAGAATGATCTAGAAACTAAGGAAAATGGATAAATTAGGACCAAATTGAATAAGTGAAGAACTATGAGGGACTAAATTGCAATTTTACCAAATTAAATGATGACTCAAGGATGGAATTCTAAAAGATCATGAAGGGCAAAATGGTCAATTAGTAAGAGAGAGAATTCTAGAATGTAATGATTATGTTGATATTTTAAATTAATTAATTAGATAAATATTATTTTATTAATATTTTATGAGATATTTAATATTATTTTAATATTATTTATTTAGTATATAAGGAAAGAAAGATGAAGAATTTTCATCATCTTTCCTTTCCATGCAAACCAACGTGAGAAAGAGTAAGAAGAAAAGAAGTTTTCTTTCTTTACAATTTAGCCCTTTCACCAAAAATTCATTATTCTCACCTAAAAATTGAAAGAATTTCCATAGCCATCAAGAGAGAAAGATAGCAAGGAGGTGATGGGGAGCAAGAATATCAAGTTGGATTCAAGAAATAGAAGCTGGAGGAGAGAGAAAAATCAAGTTAAAGATTGAAGTTAATAAGAAAAGGTAAGAACATTAAGATTTCAATATATTTTTAAGTCTAATATTGTTGAAAAGCATGGAATTGATGTTAATGTAGAGTTTTCTTTTATATGGTTCCATGTTTTTGATATATTAGTGAAGGGAAATGAGAGAAAATAATGGGAAATATGGTAGAAAATGGAAATAGGAGTGTTATAAACTTGGTAATCAATATGTTGCACTAAAGTAGTTTTAGACAGTAGTAATAGGCTAACTTTGAAAAATCACCAAAAATGATAGAAATTGAATTATAAGCTAAGGGTGATATGGAATTAAAGCTTATTGAGTCTATTTTTATATAAAATAAATAGAGAGAGTAAAGTAATTCTGTATTCTAAGATATTTATATTTTTGTGAGACTGGTTCAGAATGATTTCAAGATCCCTTGTTCTGACTTGGAAAAATCACTAAAAATTATAAAAAAATAATTTTGTTACATACTTTATATTTTTAAATTCCTTAATGAGTCTATTTTTATAAGAAACAAATTATAACATCATTTGAATTCTGTTTAAAGAGATAATTAAACTTTAGTGAAGAGTGGTCAGAACTGCCAAATAGCAAAATAGGGGAGACTTTAATGAATAAACTGTACTAATTGGCTAAACCAAAAATTCTGAAAATTTTATGGTAAGAAGACACGTGAGTCTAGTTTCAGGAAAAATTAACGGATCTTAATTTCAAGTTCTGTAGCTTAATATATAAATAATTTAGTGACTATGACGCAAATGGACAGTTTTGAATGTACATATAAGTAAATAGTGAAATTATTGATAATGTTACTTGTTGCATGTTATATAAATTAAGGATGTGGAATGGAGAGGAGGAGGAGGAAAATATGTATAAATATTCATCTAGCATGGCTAATTTGCATATTTTAGGCTCAGGGACTAAATTGAATAAAAGTAAAACTTTATGGGTAATTTTGTAAACATGTCAGAAATGACCAAATTGCATGAAATAGATTATTTTATTATTTAAATTACAAAATTTAATGAAATTATCAATTCAGTTCAAGATCGGGGGAAAACATGTTTTAGGGATTAAATTGAAAAGTGTTGAAATTGTGAAAAAATTTGATATTTTATAGAATTCATGGACTGTTATTGATATGTATGATAATAATAGCTGGAAATAAGGATTAAATTGCGAGAATTTTATTTTCTTGAACCTAAGGATGAAATCGTCATTAATTAAAAGTTTAGGGGCAAAATGGTAATTTTTGCCTGGAGCATTAATTAAATACATTAGAATATGAAATAAATGAAAATGATGATCAAATTTATTTATAAAGATCCAGACGACACAAATACGAGACTTGATCATGGAAAAGAAAATATATCAGAATAATGAAATCATAAACACGAACAATCAATGAGGTAAGTTCGTGTAACTTGAATTATATTCTTAAATGCTTGAAATGCATGTTTTTGATATGAATATGATTTGAATGTTCATTATATGAAAATTGATGAAACATTGATATATTTGATAAAATGGGAAGAAATCCCGGTTGAATGAAAGGAAAATTCGATGGATCTCTGAAAAGGAATTGACGGTAAAAAGGATCTAGCCCGGACGGGTGATCCTAACCTGATATAGCCCTCCCGAAGAATATGTGTAAAATGGATTTAGCTCGGACGGGTAATCCGAATTAGGGTCTGAATTTAGCCTGGACTGGTAATTCAGATCCAAGCTCATTAGAGTAATTGTCGTTGCAGGGGATTTAGCCTGGACTGGTAATCCCGACAATACTCTATGAGTTTATATTACAGGGGATTTAGCCTGGACTGGTAATCCCACTGTAAGAATGAGGTTCGCGGGAGTGTGCTCTATGATAGAAAATGTGTAAGACCATGGTTGAAAGATACCATGGCAACCTGATATGAAATGTGTAAGACCATGGTTGAAAGATACCATGACAACGTGACATGAAATGTGTAAGACCATGGTTGAAAGATACCATGGCAACGTGACGGGGAAATGAATAAGACCATGGTTGAATGATACCATGGCAACATGACAGAAAATGAGTAAGACCATAGTTGAAAGACACTATGACATCATGTCGAAGATAAATAAGATCGTGGAAGAGAAACGCCAAGATATCTGTTGAACAACTAATATTCAGGTAATATAACAAATGGTTAAATGAATTGGTTATACAAAATGGTAATGTGAAATATTTACAGGAATTGGTCATATGGAAATAAATGTACAAAATAGTTGTATGAAATAATTTATAAGATAGATAAATGAAATAAGTATAGGTACATGGAATTTAAATTATGTTAAGTTTAATACGAACCATTACCGAAATAAATATACCTAAGATATAAGGAAATGATGGTGCATGAAATGTTGATATAATGAAATGAATGATATATGTTATTAAAGAAACGGTAAGAGAATGATATGTATCATGACATGTACATATGAGATTTTTTTTTATGTTAACATAAGGAAAATATGTAAGTTAAGACGAATATTAAATTCAAATATGACATATTGAGAAAATAATAATTTATATGAAATATGTGTAAGTACACTAACAAGTGTTGTTGTTGATGCTTAGGCAAGTGCCAAGCCATTGATTGAATGGTAATATATTTATTGATGCATTGAATTGATAAGTATTTAAGTGAATTTTTTTTAGTGATTTGCAAGTGGTAGTAATGCTCTGAAACCCTATTCTGGCAGCGGATACAGGTTAGGGGCGTTACACTAGTGATCACCCCGATAGGTGTTCTATTTTTTATTGTTTATTTTTTCTGCACTGATATATTTTGTTTTGTTTTCTCTGTGATTTCATTGCATTACATCATCATAGAAAGGAGGTGTTGATTCATATTCGATTGCTAAATAGAAATGCTTGTCATGACAAAATGGATTTTTTTTTGATAAAGTGGATTATAATACGGTTGTCTGAATATGGTCCAAGTAAACAACAAGAGAAGGCTGATAGTTCATGAAGGAATACACGATTTTGCTTCATCGCCTGAGGATTCAAGCCAATAAAGATTATTCGAGAGTCGTCATGTCTTAAAGAAGCTAACGAGTATCGTGGGGATAAGTGAGCAATGAGTCACAGCCTGGATCAAGCAAAAATGAGTTAATGGGGACATCTTTTAAAAAAATCGCTAGACTCGACCATAACATCCGAAAATGAAGAGGAAGATAGGTGTCTTTGCTTAGAATATGAGAGAAAGGTCGTATATATAATACGTTTTATGTAAAGGAATTTATTTTCTAGAAAAGTTGTTCTAATGGAATTGAATTCAAAATCAACGCCTCTCTTTCTTTTTGCATGCATTTCATGCATTTGCATTGCATTTTTAGTATATACATTAGATTTTCCCAAAAGGACCTAATTAGGTAAAATTATTTCAGAACCAACAAAGGATATGGACCAAAGGTTGGAGAGAATAGAGCAAATGCAGATACAGATGCAAGAGCAATTGATAAAAATTCAACAAGATACGCGGGAACAAATGATAGAACTCCAAAGAAATATGATGGGCCAGTTAACCTAGTTACTACCCGGAGAATTTGAAAAAATGAGTGGCCCAGTGGTCAATAGTGAAGATGATAATGAGGACATCGTCTATTCCCCAAGTTCTACCCCAACCAGACACCTCGGTATTATTGAACTTCCCGATGGGTTCAGGTTTTAACCCGAAAGATGATCGAGCCAAATTAGTTGTTCTGGCAGAAACAAAGAAAATGGGAGAATGGACTCTAAAGACCCCAAAAAAGAAGGAAAAGGAAACGAATAGCACGAGTATGTATAACAAGGGCCATTCGAAGCTGATTACCGTAAACCAGCCAAGGACGGTAACTACCAGCCATCAGGTTTCCCCAAGACAAAAACCCAATCCAAGATCGAATTCAGAAAAGCCCCGGTTTGCACCTATCCTAATCATGTATAAGGAGTTATACCAAATTTTGTTTGACGCACATGTTGTATCCCTTTTTTACATAGAACCAATACAGCCTCCATACCTTACATGGTACGATACAAGCGGCCAATGTGAATGTCATGCGGAAATCACGGGGCATTCCATCGAGAACTGTACCTCTTTTAAAAAGTTAATCAAAAGATTTACCAAATGGGGCATCGTGAAATTCGATGATCCCTCTGGTGTAGAAAATCTATTACCCAACCTTTCTGTTAAATGGGTAAACATTATGAGTTCCATGATGGATAGGGGCATGAGATCTAAGGGTATATCGAGCTCAGGACTCTAATGCAAGACCTGATATTGTGGAATCTGAATATTAACGATGTGTCAGAAGAGCGAACATGGGAATGGAATTTTTTGAGCATCTGCAATTACATACTTGGAAGTGTTTTGAACAATGGACTATGGAAGAGATCCATTTATTTTTAGAGCTAATCTAAAGTAATATTCAAAACACGCTTGTTGTTTTTTGTGAAATAGGCTTGTGTGCTAAGTCTTTATTTCAATAAAATGTATCTTTTTTGAGCAAATATTCTTTTATTTCATTTCATACTGTACAAATAATTGTTCTTAGAAATTCGTTTATTCTTTATTCATGATCATATCATACAAATAATTATCCTCAGAATCATTTATTCTTTGGAATCTGCCTTTCTACCTACAACAGGTCTCCAGATATTAATGACGTGAGCGACGCTGTCACTGACTTTGAGTCTCTTTTTGAGCAAGATTGTGTCTAGAGGGATCTCAGAACCTTGAAGATGATAGAGATTGTAGCCGATCTCCTGATTTTTCAAGGATGGTAGAACAAGATGAAAAACAGGTCCTACTCTACAAAGGGTTAGTGGCATTGCGAGCCTTGGAAAGAAGTGAAAATCAAAGCCTAGCTCACCATAAAGACAAGCGAGACATCATTGAGTTATTCCCAATTCAAAGATGTTTTCGCATGATTGAATCAAGATACGCCTAGGCTACTAGGACCTGTGGATGCTATTAAAAGAGGTCCCTAAGCGTGTCAGAAGGACACATACTAGTGGCCAGGCTAATCATGAGATTCGGATTCTACTGGTCCAACGTAGAAGGGAATTGCATTAGTTATGCCGTAAATGCCAAATTCATGGAGACAAGATTCATGTGCCCCTTCATTTATTCATAGACTTTCTCTATGAGGGGTATAGAGGTTGTGGACGGATCTCGCTGAAAGCTTCTAGCAAGCATTAATTGCTTCGCCAAGAGAGTAAAAGTTGCTTCAAATGCTAATGTTACTAAGTCGATAGCCATCAAACTAAAAAAAAAAAGAAAAGAAAAGAAAAAGAGGCGTCAACAAAGAATGCCAGAAAAGATTATGGCTAACACAACTGCACAATGTCACAAGTTTGCAGTTTGTTCAAAGATTAGGTGCCATATTGTAATGCAGCAAAAGCAGCAAAAAAAAACTAAGGATCATGGGGAAGATGACCGAGACTTGTAAAGATTGGCATAAGAAGTCACTATTTATCCACTATGTTTATCGAACGTCGGCCAGAACCTTAGCCGGGGCAACATATTGCTCATTGGTTTATGGAATAGAAGCGCTTTCGCCCATTGAAGATGAGATTACTTTTCTTCGAGTCTTGTCAAAGCTAAAATTGGATGAAGCAGAATGGATCCAATGAACTTAAGAAAAGAGGTTGAAAGTTACCCGTCATGGTCAAACGTACCAAAAACGAATGATGCAAGCTTACGATAAAGAGGTTCGTACTAGAGAATTCCACGAGGGAAACTTGATGATGAAAAAAATCCTTTTATATAAAAGGACTTCAGAAGGAAGTGGACGTCAAACTAGGAGGGACCTTATGTAGTAAAGAAGGCCTGTTCTGGAAAAGCATTGATATTGACCAGGACGGATGGCAAATCCAGTCAATGGGTATTCTACCTAAAAGGGGAGAGGCCAATGTGAAAACCCACAAAGGGTACGTTGAAAACAAAAACAAAAATTAAAAAATCCAAAAAAATCCTAAAGAAAAAATAGAGAAAAAGAAAAAGGAGGGGCCAATGGTGAAAACTCACAAAGGGCGCCTTAGGACCAAAGAGGACTCGAGTTGAAAACCCGAAAAGGGCGGCTCAAATTTGGATCAAAGTGGGGCATACAGCAGTCTTGCTATGCCTGAATTAACAATAAAGATGTATGCTACGTGTTGGGGTATTGACAAAGTACTCCGGATCCCTTAAATACATATTGAGCTAAGAAAGTTCCTCAAGAAGTTGGTACAGAGAAACTCAAGCTGCGATATCTGGGGCACCTAATCTTCCATTTTACCAATTTTGAATTTTTTTATCTTTGATTAACTTATTCTTTTCAAGATACGTCCCAATAAATTTTCTTCTTAATTGCATTTGCTATCCTTGATTAACTCACTTGCTTCGAGCTATGCTCTTAATTAATTTCCTGCTGGTCCATTGTTATGATCTTTTTCAAGCATTTTGCATTCAAAATAAAGATTAGTGGACCAATAACACTTTCACAAAAGAAGTTTTGCATATTACTCTGGAAGCTTCTAAATAATATAGGAACCTGAAACATGACCATAATTTAGAACTCACCAAGTCTAAGGGTTAGAAATATTTAAGAGAGACGAGTTTAAAATTGTGGCTATCTCTCTAGATTTTTTATTAAAAGATATCAGTTGCACGAAAAAATAAAATACCGCGCCAGTGACGCAACCTCGATGAATAACGAGCAATGTCAACCCAAGTGTAAAAAAGGGTCACTCTCGGGAAAAGAAAAATAATACTCTACATTCATGCAAATATCAGGCATATACATCTGGTCGTTACACTAGGGAATGGTGTAACAGATTAAATCGATTGAAGATGATACAAATCCTATACCTTTAAGTTGCAGTTGGATGGATGAAAGAAACCAAATGTTACTCCCCTGAAGTTGCGGTGGGAGGTACAAACTTTATGTTCCAGAAGGTACAGCGGAAGGGACTTTAAAATTACAGCGGGGCAGGCTTGCTGAGCAAAATGTGATTGTTTCTTTGACTTTTCTGTCAAGAATACCAGCCGAACAAGATGGCAGCGTAATATATCAGTGATAATGCCCTGATGAACAACGAGTGATGATACCTTAAACATTTTGAAAGGGATTATTCTCATTTTTGCATTCATTTATAACACATCTAGTTAGGAGCATTTAATTCATTTCGATCATAGCATCCTAATCATTTGGCATAAGCATAGGTACTTGAAACCGATTCTACATATCATACCCCTAGAGGATGGTGTAGCAACGTCTGAATTTACAGATCTTATCACCCTAAGCAGTAAGGAAACAGATCGAAGGCGATGGGCCTTAAACTCCTAAGCAGTAGGGTTAACAGGCTGAATTTACAGATCTTATCACCCTAAACAGTAGAGGAACAGATCGAAGGTGATGGGCATTAAACCCTAACAGGATGAATTTACAGATCTTATCACCCTAAGCAGTAGGGAAACAGATCGAAGGCGATAGGCCTTAAACCTCTAAGCAGTAGGTTAATAGGCTGAATTTACAGATCTTATCACCCTAAGCAATAAGGAAACGGATCGAAGGCGATGGGCCTTAAACCCCTAAGCAGTAGGGTTAACAGGCTGAATTTACAGATCTTATCACCCTAAACAGTAGGGGAACAGATCGAAGGTGATGGGCCTTAAACCCTAACAGGATGAATTTACAAATCTTATCACCCTAAGAGTAGGGAAACAGATCGAAGGCGATAGGCCTTAAACCTCTAAGCAATAGGGTAACAGGCTGAATTTACAGATCTTATCACCCTTAGTAGTAGGGAAACAGATTGAAGGCGATGGGCCTTAAACCCCTAAGCAGTAGGGTAACAGATCGAAGGCGATGGGCCTTAAACCCTTAAGTAGTAGGGTAACAGGCTGAATTTACAGATCTTATCACCCTAAGCAGTAGGGAAACAGATCGAAGGCGATGGGCCTTAAACCCCTAAGCAGTAGGGTAACAGGCTGAATTTACAGATCTTATCACCCTAAGCAGTAGGGAAACAGATTGAAGGCGATGGGCCTTAAACCCCTAAGCCGTAGAGTAACAGGCTGAATTTACAGATCTTATCACCCTAAGCAGTAGGGAAACAGATCGAAGGCGATGGGCCTTAAACCCCTAAGCAGTAGGGTAACAGGCTGAATTTATAGATTTTATCACCCTAAGCAGAAGGGACACAGATCGAACGCGATAGGCCTTAAACCCCTAAACAGTAGGGTAACAGGCTGAATTTACAGATCTTATCACCCTAAGTAGTAGGGTAACAGGCTGAATTTACAGATCTTATCACCCTAAGCAGTAGGGAAACAGATCGAAGGCGATGGGCCTTAAACCCCTAAGTAGTAGGGTAACAGGCTGAATTTACAGATCTTATCACCCTAAGCAGCAAGGAAACAGATCGAAGGCGATAGGCCTTAAACCCCTAAGTAGTAGGGTAACAGACTGAATTTACAGATCTTATCACCCTAAGCAGTAGGGAAACGGTCGAAAGCGATAGGCCTTAAACCCCTAAGCAGTAGGGTAACAGGCTGAATTTACCTAAACATTATGGTAGCAAGCTGAAGCTACAAATCTCTTCCCCTTGAAATGGCATTGGAGAGGCTCAAAGCCATAGCAGATCTCTTTAAAGTTTGAGCGGAGTAGATTGAAGTCACAAGTCTTATCTCTCTGAAGTTGCAGTGGAGCAGGCTGAAGATAGCAAATCTTATTTCCCTAAAGTTACAGTGGAACAGATTGAAGCTACAAATAAATAGATCTTATCTCTCTGAAGTTGCAGTAGAGCAGATCTTAGCAAACCTTATCCCTCTGAAGTTACAGTGGGGCAGTTCGAAGTTACAAGTCTTATTGCAATGGATTGGATCGAAGCAACAAGATGTAGTGGACTGGAATGAGGCGACATAAAGAAGAGGAGCACCAAAGAAGTTAAGACTCCGCGAGACCGGGCAAAATTGGTCTTTCTTAAAAGTCTTTGCTCTGTTCTCGTTACACGAAAACGAGTAAAGAAGGGCAGCTGTACAAGCCTATTTTTGCCCGGGCCCATTAAAACTCTAGCCCAAAACAATGTAGCCCAAACAAAAAAAAACAACAAAGAAAAAAATCAGATTTCTCAAACCTTAGGTGTGCCGCACTTAGGGCCTTCTAACCACCTGCTCCACTGGCCACGCCTGCAGCAAGCCACAGTCCCATCACCCTTACCGTTACCTGCAAACAACAGCAACAAGAGGACAGTACCAGTGCAGAATAGAAAAGAAAAAGAAAATGTACTGTAAATCGGCTATAAAAGCCGATCTCTTGTAAACGAAAGGGAGGATTTTTTTGAAATACAAAAAATTATAGTAAGCATTGAATACAAAGAAAAAGTAGAGATTCAAATATCAAACTGAAATCTCCAAAACAGATTCGGAGAAAAAGCAAGATCTACAAGGGAAAACGTTGCTTCTTTTTTTTCTTTTCATTTTATTTTCCTTTTTCTTTCCCAAGCTATTCATAAACACATATCAATATTTTCTCCGTTTTTCCTTAAAAAACCAGTAGAATATAAAAATAAAAATAAAAAACAAAATACCTTTTTTTGAAAATTCCAGCCACCGTGCGCGGTGGCCGGCGGCGGAGGATGGCGACAGTTCCCCGGAGATCTAACCGGACCAAGAATAATTGTAGAGAAGAAAAAAGGGAAAAATGAAGTTTTTTTTTAAACAAGTGAAAATGATTTTTTAAAAGAAAATCTGTCTTTTATAGGCCCTCAAAACGACGTTATTTTGGGATTGGCCTTAAACACCCAAAACGACGTCGTTTTATCCCTTGGTCCGACCCGATCCGATCCGACCCGCCTCAGGATCCGCGAGTTTTTTAACGGAAGGGCTAATTGTAATTTTAGCCCTTCCGCTTTTTTATTACTTTGCAATCAAGTTCTTTTTTGTTTTTAATTTTGCCCCGAACTTGCGCTTGGATTTCAATTGGGTCCTTCGTGGTGCTGCGTGTTTTAGAGGGAGGGTTTATTGCCCGCTTTGGTCCCTCCTTGTTGTTTGCGTGTTCGATTTGGTCCTTTCCTTCTTCATTTATTTTCAAATTGACCCTGAACTTCCACTTTAAGTTCAATTTAATCCCTTTTTGTTGTTATTTTCAATATTGTAATTAAATTAATTAATTTAATATATTATTATTTCTTATTATTATTATTATTATTTTACTGTTACTTATATGTATTATCATTACTATTATTACTATTATATTACTATTATTATTTTCACTATTTTCATTATTATTATTACTATTGTTATTTTCATTATCTACTACTATTATTTATTATCGTTGTTACCATTATCATTACTATTACTTATATTTTATTATTATGATTATTGTTTTTTATTTATTATTTATAATATGGTTGTTATTATTATTATTCCTTATTTTCTATTATTATTATTATTATTATTTTTAATTACTGTTACTATTATTTCTTTTATTATTTAATATATTATTATTATCCTGTTTATTATTGTTATTACTATTGTACTATTCCTATTATTATACTTTCACCTATATTTGTTTTCTTATTATTTAGTTTTCATTTATCTATTTATTTTTCTTGCCTACTTGTATCTTTGATATTGTTATATTTTAGGTATTATATCTCTATTTATATTTATGTATTAATATCATTATTTTACTATTGCTATATTTTTCATACTATTATTATTATCACTAGTATTACTATCATTTTTTAAATAGTTTTACATAATATTTATTTATTTACTACCAGTTTTTTTATTTTCAAATACTTTTAACTTATTTATTATTTCTCTCTTATTTCTTTTAGCTCGTCCGTCTTATTATATTTTTACTTTTATCGCTATCGTTCACATTCACGTTTATATTCATTCTGTCATATCTGTCAATACCGAAATTTGTATTTGTTTATGCATTCTTTATTATCTCGTTTCATTACGAATTTATATTTTATCCAACCCAATATTAATTCTTTCATAAAGGTGATATTTCGTATTTAGAAATTTGAGAAAATCGTGCCCTAACTTACTGGGTTTCGATTTTTCTCGTTTAGCCTAAATAACGGAATATTCTTTTAAACCGCAATACGGGTTTTTGAATAAAAAGGTTTACTCTCAGAGGTATGAAGTGTTGTGCCCCAACTTACCAGGTATGACAGCTTATTACCTCGAGATAAGATTTTGGTAAACAAAGGTAATATCCAGTATTTGGAATCCATGCATATACAGTATGACTCATAATTATTTTTGTGAAATTTTTAATGATTTTTTAAAATCAGAACAGGGGAACTCGAAGTCATTCAGACTCTGTCTCACCACAATTTAAATATCTCATAACATAAATCCAATTGCATGCACCGTTTCCTCTATATGAAACTAGACTCATTAGGCTTTAATCTCATTTTTTTTTCCAGCCCTTAACTCAATTTCCACAATTTATGGTGAATTTTCAAAGTCAAACTACTGCTACTTACCAAAAACTGTTTTAGTACAAATATTGTTAACTAGTTCATAACATCTTTACTTCAATTCATTCAAACTCTATACATGCCATATAAATCTTTAAACATAAAACAAAAACTACCAGAATTGATCTGAATAGTGTGCCCTGTTGTGTTGATCCGATCTACCCACTCCACTTCAAGCCAATCTACATAAAAATATTAAACACACACAAGTAACCTTATTGAAGCTTAGTAAGCTCATAGGCATATAAACACGAATCATATCAAATATCGTACACAATCATATATCTATTAGTTTAACTATTTCATCCTCCAAATCACAATTTCATTAATAACTCATTGGAATAATTTCCATATGGCTACTCACAATTTAACTCCCTTAGGCCCATTTCTCATTTACTTCATTGTCAAATTAGGGAACAATAAGGGAATTGAGTGCTTCATTATCACATTGCCATAGTAAACTATGGACTTTCACATTGTTACGCATCACACACCGAAGCCATAGCCTTGCCATGGTCTTACACGGTTCACATATCATACCGAAGCCATATCCCAGACATGGTCTTATACGGAATCACATTATCACATTATACCGATGCCATAGCCCAGCTATGGTCTTATACGGAGTCACATTATCACATTGCACCGATGCCATAGCCCAGCTATGGTCTTAAACGGGCACACTTATCACATATTTTTCGTCAATTCATCAGGGTCACAGAATAGAAGCACTCAAATCCATTGTTCCTACTAATTTGTACTTTTAGTTACACATTATTCATTAGTTAATGCAAATTGATAGTATTCATCAACAATAAAATACTTTAACAATCATAAGATTTTCATATCAAAACATTGAACTTTGCCATATGAACTTACCTGGACTAATTTGCAAAAGTCGTAGAAATTCAGGGACTATTCTTGAATTTTCTCCTTTCCACGATTCAGTTCGTTTTCTTGATCTATAATTATAAAATCATTCCTTCATTAGCATCCATTTCAATTCTATTTCACTTCACAATTTATGCTGTTCAAATTTCGAAATTGCACTTTTACCCCAAAATTTATAGTTTTCACAATTTAGTCCCTACTCAATTCACCCATCAATTGAACTAATTTTTCTCAATTAACACTTTATTTTATCATTATAAACTATTTAAAAACCTTTTATATTCTTAATTTCAACAGAAACCTTCAATTCACAACTTTTTCACAATTAGGTCCTAAATATCATTTCCTATCAAAATCACTTAATAAAACCACCTTAATATGAAATTAGAACTTAAATTTCATGATAATTAATCATAAAATTCCCTTATCCATCCAGGTTAACTTCCAATTTCACCCATAAAATCAAAAACTAATGAATTCTACAAGTGGACCTAATTGTAAAAGTCATAAAAACATAAAAATTATCAAGAAAAGTAAGAATTAAACTCACATGATGTAAAAATATGAAAAACCAGATTTCTCCAGACCTTCTATGGCGTTTTTGCTGAGAAAATATGAAGAAATGTCTAGATTTTTCAATTACATCATTATTTAACTATTAACTTTTATGCTATTTCCAATTTTGCCCCTTGTTCACATTGTTTTCTTGCTTATTTCATACCCAAACCGTCCAGCCATTAACCTTTGGGTCTAATTGCTCTTTAAATCCATCTTTTTAAATACTTAAGCTATTTACTCACAATTTAATAAATTTTGCGCTATTTTCAATTTAGTCCTTTTTAATTAATTAGCCATCCAAACGTTAAAATTTTCTAACGAAACTTTACTACTAACTCAATGACACTCCATAAATATTTATAAAAATATTTATAGCTCGATTTTCAACTTTGAGGTCTCGATACCTCATTTTTGACCCGTTTGACCTAATAAATTCTTTTAATTCACTAATTTCACCATTTCACAAATTCTTCTAAATTCTTACTTGACTCATAAATATTAAATTACTATCTTGTTCAATCTTATTTGTCGAATTTAGTGATCTCAAATCACCATTTCCGACACCACTGAAAATTAGGCCGTTACAATTCCCCTGAACTGAACTCGGTCTATATGAGCTTATGATGGGTGAGGATCGAGGAATCTGCAGGTTCGGGTACCTTTTGCTTTAGAACCGAGCCGCATATAGAGAGCCCTAGAAGCTCACCCTAAGTAGAGGCACGCCAAATCCTAGTTGTCACCCGGATAGGTGCTCTATTCTGTTTTCATTTTGTGTTGATGCGTTGGATTTTGCTTTGATCACATTTTATTTCTATTGTAAGAGATCCTTTCGTTGCATTTTTATTTGTCATTGTTACGATCCTTATCATTGCGGTTTATAATCGTTATGTTAGTTTGAGTTTAGGCATTTTTCTGTATATTGCATTGCATGATCGGTCGATCTTACCATTTTAAGTGGGAGTGAGAAGCTATGCCTTCGTGAGGTTTTCACCTCCACATAAGCTAGTAGACTGCTTCCGGGATACATCTGTACCTATGTCTTCGTGAGATTTTCATCTCTGCATAGCCATAGGGAAATGTATTCCCCTGAATCGAACTCAGTCTATAGGAACCTATAATGGGTGAAGATTGAGGAGGAATCTGCTAGTTCAGGTACCCTTCCTTAGAATCGGACCACATGTAGAGAGACCTAGGAGCCCACCTTAGGTAGAGCCACGCCAAACCTACGGGTTTTTGAATAAAAAGGTTTACTCTCGGAGATATGAAGTGTTGTGCCCCAACTTACTAGGTATGACAGCTTATTACCTCGAGATAAGATTTTGGTAAACAAAGGCAATATCTGGTATTTGGAAGTTCGAGATATCGTGCCCTAACTTACTGGGTTTCGATTTTTCTCGTTTACCCTAAGTAACCGAATATCCTTTTAAAAATGAGGTTAAAATACATGAATTTTAAATAAAAGGCAAGCTCATTCTTGAAGGCTCGAGATGTCGTGTCCTAACTTACTGGGTGTGACATTTTATTACTTCGAGATGAGAAGGTCTTTAATATCCGTTTCAATTTATTCGATCAGTTTTAAATTAGCATTAATATAAAAAGAGATCGTATTTTAAATTCTTTCAAGTTTTCAAATCTTCGACACTAAGACACTAATTAATCAATTAGGTACCAATTTTAGGCGTATCGAGGGTGCTAATCCTTCGTCGTACGTAACTGACTCCCGAACCCATTTTTTTGAATTTCGCGGACCAAAATCGTTGTTTAAATAAATCAAAATTTTTATTAAAAACAACCACTTTTACGAGGTGATCCGATCACACCTACTCAAGAAGGATTGGTGGTGACTTTTTTTTTTCATGTCCAAATAAAGTCGACCCCGTTTTTCATTAAAATGGTTTCGACATCGAGAAATAAAAATAAGGATATTTGTAGGTAACTGTGGAGAAAATATGGGTGTTCAATTTTGATTAAAATTGAAGTAATTGATTGAACTAATTTAATTCGATTAATCGGTAGGTTAATCGATCTAATTCGGTCGGAAGTCAGTTGATGATTTTTTAGAAGTTTAGTTATCAGTTAATTAAATTCAAAATTAGGTAATTAACCAAACTTAATAATTAATAATACAAATTATATGTAATTTTAATTTGGTTAATTTAGTCAAATAAAAATTATCAATTTATTTTTTATATGTTTTATACTTGTTTTAACAAAAATAAAAACATATAAATTTTAATTAATTCAGTTAACCAAGTAAATTAACTGAAATATTTCGATTCAGTTAATTTTTAAAAAAATTAATTCAATTAACAATTAAAAAAATAAAAATTCGATTAACTTAATAAATATTAATTCAATCCAATTAACTATTCAATTAACCGTTGAACACATCTAACCATAACTTTCGAATGTCAACATATTGGAGAACTTTTCCCATGGAAATAACGTGTTGATGGCATGGTCTGATTTGGACCATACACGTGCCTTCCAATCATTGAGTTTTACTTTGAATTCATCTACCTATCGCCAAAAAATCAACGACCACGTGCCGCCAAAATTTACCTTATGTAATTTCTATTACGAAATTGCCCTTCCACGTTTTTCAAATGCAAAAGAAAAAGCTTTTATTCTCTATTCTAAACATAATTTGATTTCGATAGTTTTCATTTTTTATCCTAATTTTAGATTTTAGATTTTATTGGGATAAAATAAACTTGGTTTCCAAACTATTTTCTTTATAATTAATTAATTTTTAAGTAAAAATAATTAATAACTTTATATAATGTTTCTAAATAATATATAGTACTTTTAGGTCGCTCTTTCTAATTCAAACACAAAATATTTATTTTCTTCATCATAAAATATTGAATATTTATAATTTAAATAAAAGATATAATTAAATTTAATTTAGATAACCACAATTTCTTTAACTTATAACAAAAAGAACAGTTCAAAACACCACAATCAGATGAATTTTTGATTTTTTCTTTATCCAACTATATTATAAAATATTTATTTAAAAATTATGTCATAAATTAATCGCATAACAACTTAACTGAAATTTTACCATTTTAAAAAAGTTTACCAACACATTCTTTCATTTTGATTTCTTTTATAAATATTATCCAACTAAAACCCTTATTTATAAAGCCTTATACCACATGACTACTTCAACTCTTGATGCCTTATACATAAAGATTTTATAAAACACTATTTATATCTGATTAGATTTATTCATTTGAGAATTGTAGATTAGGTCTATTTTTTGAGATCTTAAAGATGCAAGATGCTAAGTGCAGGGATTTGTAGGAAATTTTTTTAGATTATTTTCTATCTACATTAATTTTAATTCATGATTAATTATGATTTATTTGATTAACTTATTTTATTTCTATTTTTTTTTAAGGATGGTGAAAAGATTCTATCTCAACATTGATTTTGATCATTGATATTGAATATAATGAGTAAATTTTAAATTGGTAAGGAGCTTCAACGTTTTTTTTTTGAGGTATATTCAACCATTCAGCTACATCAAGTTTTCATATATACTTTTATATTATATGGGTAATGTATCAATCAGTTTCATAATTAGTATGTTTCTAATTTTCTTTAAAAATATTTTGAGATTATATTTTGAAATGAAAAATTGGATCGGATCAGATTTGATCCACCTATAATCCGCTCTTTGTGCATTAGCCATAAACTTTAATCTACTACCTGTGACAGTAGGTAGTACTTGAAAAGTGAAAAAAAATATCTTTATCAATCATTATATTATTGCTTATTCAGTGTTAGTAAAAAATAAAAATTTAAAATATATATAATATAATAATAAGACGTTCATTGAAATGGTTAAAATAAAGGACTTAATGAGTTTGATATTTTAGGTTTGAGTTATATCATATATATATATATTTATATTTTAAATTTTTTTTAGTTTAAATTATGTCTTATAAATTATATATATATATTTTAATATTTGTGTTTTTAGTATATTTTTTAACGGAATTGATATGCATATTTCAAAATTTCATTTTCAAATATTTTTTTTGACCGAATCGATTTTAAATTGAGATGTAACACCAACGGAATCCAATGAGAAAATGGTAGTATAAATAGTTGTTAAAGCCATAGAAGCATTGGATGGGCAAAGAGGTAAATGCAAGAGGCAAAAATACCAAGATGCGTATGGTTGCCGCGTAAATATTCCAAATTACCATTAACTAACTTGGAATCTCCCCCACTTTTATATAAAAGTCGTCAAGCAAGCACCCAATATTTTCTCACCATTTCTGTTCAATTGTTTAACTTCCCACCCAAGAAAATAACGTTCTTGCTTCCGCTTCTATCGAGGTCTTTTGAACCAGATTGCTTGTTCCCAACTATGAAGAAATCAGCCCTCTTCTCTGTTTCTCTCGCTGCTACAATCTCTGCTTTTACTCCCAATTTTCAGTTTACAAGCGAGGTAAAAGTCTTTTCACTTTATGTTGCGTTTCTCTTACTCTCTGAAAACTGGGTTTCTCTTCTTCTTTTTTCGGAAACAAAATTGTCCAAGAAAATAATGACCAAGAATTCTTGATTTCAACGGTGATGTTTACAATTTTCTTTTTTTTTGTTGGTGTGTTTGTATATATATAGTTTTGATTCTTTGATTTGCATAATCTGAAATTGAACGTTTGATCTTTCCGGTTTTCTATCTTTTCCCTGTCTCATGAAATCTTCAAATATTTTTACACGATTATTTTGATATCAATTTTCCACTGTTTCCTTTTAGTTCTTAGAAAATAAAATCAGTCAATATTTTTACTGTACTTCATTAATTTCTAAAAATTAAAGATGATGGTTGAAGTTAGTTAATATTGCAGAAGGAGACAGAAAATGAAAATTCTACAATCAAGAAATCAACCTTAACCGAGAAATTTGCTCCGAGGTTTGATGGGTTAAAGTTCATTGAGACTTTGATCACTGCTCATAGATAAAAGAAAATCCCCATCACCACAAGCTTCAAATTTTACCTGATTCAGAAGCTTTTTTCTTCTTCTTCTTCTTCTTTTTTTTCTTTTGTGTTTGTGTTTGTGACCTATTCGGCCTTTTTGTAGATTGTTAAGAAGAGAAAGAGATGAAACAACAATCCATGTTATTTAATTTGGATGCCCTTCCAAAATTTATGAGTTTTGAAATATGAGCTTTGGCGTAATTTATTATATAAAAATTAGATTTATAATAATATATTAAAAATTTTATCATGTGAACACGTGTGAATAAAATGTATACGTTAAAAAACATACAATAGTTCGAAATTAATTAAGAATAATATATTAAATATGTGTAATACTAAAATGAAAAAATAGGTTAAAGTGAGTAAAGTAAAATTTAATTACATAAATGTAGAAACTATTTTTAAATTTGAAGAATGGGAGTCGACTTAAAAACAAAAATAGAGTCGCCATCAATCTTTTTTCGAGGTGTGATCGGATCACCTTGATATTGATCATTTTAATAAAATATTTTGATTTATTAAAATAATGGTTTTGTGTCTACGAAATTCAAGAAAAAAAGTTCGGGACTCGGTTACGTATGTGGAAGGGTTAGCACCCTCATAACATCTAAAATTGATATCTAATCGATTAATTAATGTCTTAATGTTGAAAATTTGAAAAGATTTTAGAATACGATCCTTTTTATTTAAAAAGAACATTTGAATAAATTAATTTGGATGTTAAGACCCTCTTATTTAGAAGAAATAAAATGTTGTACCCAGTGAGTTAGGATACGACATTTTACATTTTTGAAATTGAGCTTGTCTTTTGATTTTAAAAATAAAGCAGTGAAGTTTAAAAAAGATATTCAATTATTTGGGTCAAATAAAAAATCGGAACCCAGTAAGTTAGGGCACGATTTCTCAAAATTCCAAACATAGAATATTGCCTTTATTTTTATAAACCTTATCTTAAGATAACGAAGCGTCATATCCAGTGAGTTAGGACACAACACTTTAAATTCCCGAGAATAAGTTTTCATTTGAAACTCATACGTTTGGATTGAAAAAAGGGTATTCGGTTATTTAGATTCAACGAGGAAAATTGGAACCCAGTAAGTTAGGGCACAATCTTCTCGAAGATTCCAAATACCGAGTATTACCTTATTATTTTTTAAAAGTTTTTTTGAATTTAGGGAAAAATTGATACAATATTAAATCGATGCATAGAAAACGTTAATGGAGAAATGGCAATATGAAAATATAGATAAATAGCTTATAAAACACAAAATGACAATAAACACATCATATACATTATTTAAGTAGCTCACATCAATAATCAAAGACAAATGAATTAAAAGACGTATATAACAATTTAAAAAACAAAGCAAGTTTTTGAAATAGAATGTAAAAATAATTTAAAAATGATTATAAAACAAATGAGTACGTAAAAAAATTAATAATAATAATAATAATAATAATAATAATAATAAGCTAATAATGACAAAATATGAAGAAATAATAATAAGAATAATGATAATTATAAGATAAAATATAATTATAGTATAAAAGTAAAAATAATAATAGTAATAATAATATTAATAAAAAGAATAAAAAAAAACAATGAATGTGATAGTAACATATAATAATAATGAAATAACACTAGTAATAGAAATATATAAAATAACAATAATAATAATGATATGTTAACAATAATGATAAAAAAAATAATAACATATGAATAATAATAGACTAATAATAACAATAGTAAAAATAAAAAATAATATTAATGGAATAAAAATAATATTAATAATCATACTAATAATAACAATAATAATATTAAAATTAATTAATTAAAAAAAAAACTGAAACGGATTAAATTGAACTTAAAATAGAAGTTTTGGGGCTAATCCGAAATAAAAATAAGGTGAAAGGACCAATTTACATGTACAAATAACAGGGAGGGACCAAAAGGGCAATAATCCATTCTCCTCCAAAACGCATAGCATCAGAGAGGACCAAATTGAAATCTGAAATAAATTTCTGGGCCAAAATTAAAAACAGAAGGAATTTAATTGCAATTTAATAAAAAGCGTAAGGATTGCGCGCCTAAATATCTTAAAAATAAAAAACACGTGGATCCCTAAAGCGGGTCGGATCAATGCACGAGTCTAAGGTAAAACGACGTCGTTTTGGGCATTTGAGGCCAGTCCCAAAACAACGTCGTTTTGGGGGCCTATATAAATCAAAAATTTTGACAAAAATCAATTAGCTCTCATCTTAAATAAAGAAAAAACTGAAAATGCTCTCTCCTCCCCTTTCCCTCAGTTCCTATTCCAGTCAGAGGTCCAGCCATTGGTCGCCGCGCATGCCGCCAGTCGCCGGTGACTGCACCGCCGCCTACTGCGGCCAGAAAAAATCAAAATTCTTTTTTTGACGATAAAAAAAGGTAAAATCCCTTTTCTTTTTATTTTTGTTTATTACTATAAATATATAAAAAGATCGTAAAAAAATAAAAATAAAATAAAATAAAATAGAACACCTTTGTATCTGTTTGCTTCTCTGCCTTTGCTATATTTTTGAACTCTCTCTTTTTTTATATATTGATTATAACAAAAAAACCCCTTACAATGGTTGTTTTGTGGCTTTTTATAGCCGAAAAATACAACAAAATATATATTTTTGCTACTATTGCTATTTTCTCACCCTTGTAGGTACATGGAGACGTGGAGGTGCAGGCGTGTCGTCATGGAAGCGCGAGTGGCGACGTGAGATGTGGCACTGAAGGCTGCGGCAAGGGTTCCTTCCCCTCTTTTTTTTGCTGAAAAAAATTAAGGTTATGAGCTTGAGTATTGGGTTTTAGAATTAGGTTAATTTTGGATTATTGAGTTTTGTATTTGGGTACTTGGGCTTGCTGTTGTAAATAGACAATTTTTGGACATTATTATTTTTGGTTTAAATTTGTTTTATTTTGTAATCTAGGCCTGGACTAAAATTGGGTCTTACAGTAAATATATATTGTTGAACCTAATTTTACCCGGCCTAAGACCCATTTACATCTAAAACACAGACCCAAACAATTAAACCCAATACAAGCCCATTACCCAAGATCTAACAGAACACAAAAGAAAAAGGAGGAAGCAAAACCCTAGCCCCACTTCTCAGTGCCGCAAGCCCCGAGTCCGAGTGCCGCACGTCACGCATCTCCGAGTCATGTGCTCGTCTACCTCTGAGATAGCTGCGATTACACCTATGAAGAGAGGCCGAACATTCGGCCACCAAAACGGTTGTAAAAAGGCTTTAAAAGCCGAGAACACAAATGTAAAAGGGGGATTTTTTTTTCTTTACGAAATCAGGAGAGAAATACATAAAAGAAAGAAAGATAGCAAGTTTTTTTTTGAAACGGAACTTCCATACATTCGAATAAGGTGATTATAGTCTTCCTATTTCAAGTTTTTTTTTGTTTTATCGCGGATATTTTTTCCTTCCTTTTTGAAATACAACAGAGTTTTTAAAAGGGATTTTAGAAAGGATTGGAGGGACCTTACCTGGCTCTCTCCCCAGTCGCCGTCGCGGTGCGTATGTGGAGGAGTTGCGATGATGGGCGTGGTCACCGGCCCTAGCAAATGGAAGAAGGGTGAAAGCTCATTTATTTTCTTTTCAATTTCGGCAAATGGGAATAGGGGGTCTTTAATTTTGGTTTTAGAATATGACAGACAGCCATCATTTTTTGGTTTTAATTACAAAGAGAACAGCGCCACTTCATTTTTTTGGTTTTATTACGCATTAGGTCCTCCCCTGTTGCGTAGTCGTTTGTTTGAGCCTTTTCTCTGTTTATTATGTTTTTTTAAAATTTGTGCTAGACATTTACGCGCCTTTTCATTTTAATCCCGTTTTAAATGCTGTACATTGGGAGAGGGGGATTTTTGCTATTCTGGTCCGAATAATGAGACCCGATGTAGCAATGAAAATAAAGGAAGAAGTCAAAGAGCAGTTTGATGCTGGCTTCTTACAGGTGGCTAATTACCCGGAGTGGGTGGCCAACGTCGTCCCTGTCCCTAAGAAAGATGGGAAAGTGCGGATGTGCGTAGATTACAGAGATCTAAAGAAGGCCAGCCCAAAGGATAACTTTCCGTTGCCTCACATTGACACCCTAGTGGATAATACGGCGGGTTATTCACTGTTCTCCTTCATAGATTGGTTCTCTGGGTACAATCAGATTAAGATGCATCCGGAAGACATGGAAAAAACAACGTTCATAACTTTATGGGGGACATTTTGCTACAAGGTGATGCCATTCGAGTTAAAAAATGCGAGAGCAACGTATCAAAGAGCCATGGTAACCTTGTTTCATGACATGATGTACAAGGAGATCGAGGTCTACGTTGACGACATGATTGCCAAATCCCGAACTGAAGAGGAGTATATGCGAGTTTTGAGGAAATTGTTTCTGAGGTTGAGAAAGTTTCAATTAAAGCTCAATCCGTCAAAATGCACCTTTAGAGCTAGGTCCGGGAAGTTACTTGGTTTCGTGGTCAGTGAGAAGGGAATAGAGGTAGACCTTGATAAGGTCAAAGCTATACAGCAGTTGCCTCCGCCACGCACTCAGAAGGAAGTCCAAGGTTTCCTGGGGAGACTAAATTACATTGCTCGGTTCATCTCGCAACTAACTGAGAAGTGTGACCCCATATTCCGCCTTCTTAAAAAGCATAATCCTGGTGTTTGGGATGATGAGTGCCAGAAAACTTTTGAGAAGGTTAAACAGTACTTGTCCAGTCCCCCCGTGCTAACACCACCTAGCTCTGGTAGGCCATTGATATTGTATTTAACAGTATTTGATAATTCAATGAGATGTGTGCTCGGCCAACACGATAGGACTGGGAGGAAAGAAAAAGCGATATATTATCTCAGTAAAAAATTCACTAAGTGTGAAATGAGATACCCCCCAATTGAGAAGCTATGATGTGCTTTGGTTTGGACAACACGAAGGTTGAGGCAATACATGTTGTACCATAAGACCTGGTTAATATCAAGGTTAGACCCTCTCAAGTACATGATGGAGTCAACCGCCTTGAATGGAAGAATGGCCTGATGGCAAATTTTGCTATCTGAATTTGACATAGTCTATGTAAACCAAAAGGCTGTGAAGGGGAGTGCAATAGCAGATTTCCTAGTTAGCAGAGCTTTGGAGGACTATGAACCCTTGAATTTCAATTTCCCCAATGAAGATCTAATGTATGTGGCAGCCATTGAAGAAGACACGCCCGAGGATCGTCTTTGTAAATTAAACTTTGATGGGGCATCAAATGCCGTTGGCAATGGAGTTGGGGCAGTACTGATATCCCCAAATGGATATCATTATCCATCCACTTGCAAGTTGGATTTTGACTGCACAAACAATATGGCAGATTATGAGGCATGTATCATGGGAATTCAGGCAGCTATAGACCGTGAAATCAAGGTGCTAGAAGTGTATGGAGATTCTGCATTGGTAATTTATCAGCTTAAAGGTGAATGGGAAACAAGATATCCCAAATTAATCAATTATCGAAAGTTAATCCTGGAGTTAATTGAGGAGTTTGAAGATATCACCTTCCATTACCTCCCACGAGACGAGAATCAGATGGCTGACGCCCTGGCAACACTAGCTTCCATGATCAAAGTAAATGAACAGGTGGTTATGAAGCCAATTCAGATGAGTATTTGTGAGGCTTAAGCTCACTGTTGTAATATCGATGAAGAGGAAGAGCGAGATGATCATCATTGGTATCATGATATCTTACAATATATGAAGAACTGGGCATACCCTGATCAAGCAACCGAAAATGATAAAAGAACATTGAGGAGGTTAGCCAGTGACTATGTCCTAGACGGAGAGATCCTGTACAAAAAGAGGAAGGATCAAGTGTTGCTAAGATGTGTTGACGCCGTTGAGACAAAGAAAATCCTAGAAGAAGTTCATGATGGCGTCTGTGGGACACATGTTAACGGCTTCACGATGGCTCGACAAATCATGAGATTCGGGTACTACTGGTCCACAATGGAAGGAGATTGCATCAATTACGTTAAGAAGTGCCATAAGTGCCAAATCTATGGAGACAAAATCCATGTGCCTCCTTCACCCCTCCATGTCATGACTTCTCCATGGCCTTTCTCGATGTGGGGCATGGACGTCATTGGGCCAATTTCGCCGAAGGCTTCCAACGGGCACCGATTCATTTTTGTGGTTATTGATTACTTTACCAAATGGGTAGAGGCACTTCATACGCTAATGTCACAAAGTCGACAGTTAGCAAGTTCTTGAAGAAGGAAATCATATGTCGTTATGGTATGCTAGAAAAGATCGTATCTGACAACACGTTGAATCTGAACAATAGCGCGATAGCGGAAGTCTGCAATCAGTTCAATATTAAGCACCACAATTCGTCACCATACCACCCGAAAATGAATGGGACAGTAGAGGCAGCTAATAAGAATATCAAGAAGATCGTGGGGAAGATGGCTGAAACTTACAAAGATTGGCATGAAAAGCTCCCATTCACCCTTTATGCTTATCGGACATCTGTCAAAACTTCTACCGGGGTAACACCTTTTTCATTGGTTTATGGGATGGAGGCAGTCTTACCTATGGAGGTTGAAATCCCTTCTCTCCGAGTTTTATCAGAGCTGAAGTTAGACGAAGCAGAATGGATCCAATCCCGTTATTATCAACTAAACCTGATTGAAGAAAAGAGGCTGAAGGCTATTCATCATGGTCAAATGTACCAGAAGAGAATAATTCGAGCTTACAATAAAAAAGTTCGCCCTAGGGTATTCCATGAGGGGGATTTAGTATTGAAAAAGATTTTCCCTATGCAAAAAGATTTCAGGGGAAAATGGATGCCAAATTGGGAAAGACCCTATGTGGTAAAAAAGGCTTTCTCTAGAGGGGCATTGATATTAGCAGAGATGGATGGCAAGAGCTTGTCTAACCCGATAAATTCAGATTCTGTCAAAAGATATTTTGCTTGAAACAACTGAGGTGAAAACCCGTAAAGGGTGCCTAAAAAAAAAGGCCAAGGTTAAAACCCGTAAAGGGCGCCTTGAGACCAAAGGAGTTTTGAATTGAAAACCCGCAAAGGGCAATTCAAATTTCGATTCAGACTGGGGCAAGTGACAGTCTCGCTATACTTGAATCAACAAAGAAGGGATGGGCTACATCGACAAAATACTATAGATCCCTTAAGCACATGCCAAGTTTAGAATGGTCCTCGAGGAGTTCGTGCAGAGAAGCTCAAACTGCGGAATCTGGGGCACTATTTGTTCTTTTTATCCATTTTTTTTGTATTTCAAGTAATGAATGTTTTCTTTTTTTAGTACATCTTTCGCGAATTTTGACTCGAATAAATTTTAGTTCTACCTACCCTTATAATCTTTTCAAGCATTTTATTGAAATAATGATTATGAACTAACAATGCTCTCAAAAATAGGTTTTACGTATTACTCTGAAAGATTTCTAAACAATACAAGTCCTGAAATAGGACAATTATTTAAAACTCACCAAGCTTAAAGGGCTAGAAACGTGTGAGGGATAAGGGATTAACCGCATCTTCAGGTCCTTTTTTATCGATTTGAACAAGAAGACATACATCAGGGTTGTTACCATAACAAACAGCGAGCGATGACAACCCAAATGTCAAAATGAATCATTCTCATGACATTTTTGCATTCATAATGCATCAAGTTAGGAGCATTTGATCATGTCATCCTAATCATATACATCTAGTTAGGAGCATTCGATTATAGCGTCCTAGTCATTTGGCATAAGCATAAATTCTAGGAAATCACTTCTTCTACAGATGAATCCCCTAGTGGACAGTGTAGCAAGAATGATTAAAATTACAGAGTTTATCAGCCTTATCTTCACTGAGCAGGAGTGAAGCAGGTTAAACACAGCAGATCTTATCTTCGCTGAGCATTGGCGGAGCAGATCACATTGCAGTGAATCTTATCTCCATGTATCGGTAATGGAGCAGATTCTAACCATCAACCTTATCTTCACTGAGTAGTAGTGAAGTAGGTTAAACACAGCAGATCTTATCTTCACTGAGCAGAAGCGGAGCAAATCACATTTTCAGTGAATCTTATCTCCATGTATCGGCAATAGAGTAGATTCCAACCATTAACCTTATTTTCACTGAGCAGGAGTGAAGCAGGTTAAACATATTAGCCTTATCTTCACTGAGCAGGGGTGGAGCAGGCTAAGCATAGCAGATCTTATCTTCGTTGAGCAGGAGCGAAGCAGATCACATTTTCAACAAATCTTATATCCATGTATCGGTAATGGAGCAGATTCCAACCATCGACCTTATCTTCACTGAGCAGGAGTGAAGCAGGTTAAACATATCAACCTTATCTTCACTGAGCAGGAGTGGAGCAGGCTAAACATACCAGATCTTATCTTCGATGAGCAAAAGTGGAGCAGATCGTATCTCTACAAAACAACAATGAAACATCCGGAAGCAATAGGATGTAGTGGGTTAGAACAAGGCTACTTGAAGAAAAGAGACAATCAAGAAGTCAAGACATGACGGGGCCAGGCAAAATTGGCCCTTCTAAGTCTTTGCTTTATTCTCGTTACACGATAATGAGCAAGGAAGGGCAACTGTTGGACCTAATTTTACCTAGCCCAAGACCCATTTACATCTAAAACACAGACCCAAACAATTAAACCCAATACAAGCCCATTACCCAAGATCTAACAGAACACAAAAGAAAAAGGAGGAAGCAAAACCCTAGCCCTACTTCTCAGCGCCGCAAGCCCCGAGTCCGAGTGCCGTCCATCGCGCATCTTCGAGTCATGCGCTCGTCTACCTCTGAGATAGCTGCGATTACACCTATGAAGAGAGGCCGAACATTCGGTCACCAAAACGGTTGTAAAAAGGCTTTAAAAGCCGAGAACACAAATGTAAAAGGGGGATTTTTTTTCTTTACGAAATCAGGAGAGAAATACATAAAAGAAAGAAAGATAGCAAGTTTTTTTTTGAAACGGAACTTCCATACATTCGAATAAGGTGATTATAGTCCTCCTATTTCAAGTTTTTTTTTTGTTTTATCGCGAATCTTTTTTCCTTCCTTTTTGAAATACAACTGAGTTTTTAAAAGGGATTTTAGAAAGGATTGGAGGGACCTTACCTAGCTCTCTCTCCGGCCGCCGTCGCGGTGCGCATGTGGAGGAGTTGCAATGATGGGCGTGGTCACCGGCCCTAGCAAATGGAAGAAGGGTGAAAGCTCATTTATTTTCTTTTCAATTTCGACAAACAGCCATCATTTATTTTCTTTAATTTTGGTTTTAGAATATGGCAGACAGCCATCATTTTTTTGGTTTTAATTACAAAGAGAATAACGCCACTTCATTTTTTTAGTTTTATTGCTCATTAGGTCCTCCTCTGTTGCGTGGTCGTTTGATTGAGCCCTTTCTCTGTTTATTATGCTTTTTTAAAATTTGTGCCAGACATTTACGCGCCTTTTCATTTTAATCCCGTTTTAAACGCTGTACATTGGTAGAGGGGGATTTTTGCTATTCTGGTCCCCCTCGTTCACATGCGCGCCCAATACGGTCCCCCGCCTCTCTTTTATTGCGATTTCACCCCCAAAATCTCTGTTTTTAATTCAATTAAGACCTATTTCGATTATTTTTTTGATATTTTATCATAAAATTAATTATTTTTTGGGGTATTATTATTCTTTATTTTATTATTACTACTTTATCATATTATACTATTAATTTTAATACTTTTTTTCCTACTATTTATTATGCTATTTTTATTATACTATTATTTATTATACTTATCATATTATTTGTATGTTTTTTTGTTTTTCTAATAATATTTTTTTGTATTATTTATTTTAAATTATTTTTTTCTATATATATTTTATTAAAAAAATAATTATTTTAAATATAATTTATTTCATTTATTACATTTTTTTGTATCATTTTTACTATTTTACTATTATTATATATATTTTTCACTAAATTTTTTTTAAAATATAATTATTAACAGACCTACTATATTATTTTTATTAGTATTTTTATAAACCATTTTTTTCGGATATCATTTATATACTAAATTATTATTTATTATTTCTCACCGTCACTAATTTACTGTAGTTATTATTTTTATCACTATATATATATCATCATTGGACGTATTATTTTCACTTCTATTATGCATTTTCGCATCGTTAATATCTTTATTGCTATGTTTGTTATGTTATTATATTTATTACTAGTGTTATAATTATTGTTGATTTTCCTTACATTTACTATGTTCTAAGTATTAATATATACACTGTCAAGTTTATTATTATATTGCTATTTTCATATTGCATGTTATCATTTTTTTGTTAAGTTTCAACCGCCCCAAATTCATTTTTATTCAAAGATTTATCCTCGATTGTTTTCAAAATAAAGGTAGTATTCGATATTTGGGATCCTCGGGAGGATTGTGCCCTAACTAATCTAATTTTTATTCAAAGATTTATCCTTGGGATCCAATTTTCCTCGTTGAACCTAAATAATCGAGTACCCTTCTTAAATCTAATTGTACGAGGTTCAAATAAAAACCTATTCTTGAAATTCGGGACGTTGCACCCTAACTTACTGGGTGTGGCATCGCATTATATTGAGGATAGTGATTTCCAAAATCAAGGCAACCTTCAGTATTTGGGAGTTGTGAGAGATTGAACTCTAACTTACTGAGTTCTAATTTTTCATGAGTCCCGGAGGACCAAATATCCTTCTCTTGAACCTTCATACATGAATTTTAAAAATCGAAGACCAACTTAGTCCCGAAGGTCTGAAATGTTAGACCCTAACTTACTGGGTATGTCATTCTCTCTTTCAAAATAAGTAGGTCTTTACATTTTATTCGAATAATTCCGATTTTCTTTCAAATAAAAGGATCGTACTCTAAAATCTTTTCAAATTTCGACATCAAGTCATCAACTAATCAAATAGGTACCAATTTTTGGGTGTTACGAGGGTGCTAATCCTTCCTCGTATGTAACCGACTCCCGAGCCCATTTTCTCAAACTTAGCAGACCAAAAAGAATTATTGTTTTAATAGGTCCAAATGTTTTATTAAAACGATTGATTTTAAGGTGGCCCAATCTCACCTTAGAAAAGATTGGTGGCGGCTCCATTTACATTTTTAAAGTCGATCCATGTTTTTCAAAACTTAAAAATGGTTTCGACATATATTATTAAGAATAATAAATAGGTTGTAATCGTTTATCGAAATATCATATTAATAATACTAAATGTGCTACAATTGTTTATCATGATGCTATGATTAATATTGAGTTAATGTTGAATTGACTTATAACACCAACTAATCAAACAACATCATCAATATATACAATTCATGGAAATGTAACTAGAGGTATTCATGGGTCAGGCTACCCGGCCCGGCCCGAATGTCCGCCCGAAATGTGGGAGGGTTTGGACAAAAATACAGGCCCGAAAAATAGGTTTGGACAAAAAAATAAGACCCGTTTAAAAAATGGGCCAAGCCTCGAGTAAGGTATTTTTAGCTCGGGCCTGCCCGGCCCGACCTAAATTCACTAAAGGACAAAAAAATCTGCATTTTTTTAAATTTTTGAATGTTATTTTCTTGTTGTTTTCTCTCTATTTTGCTACCATTTTACCATTATGTTGCTATTATTTTATTGTTATTATTTGGATATTGTATAAAACTTATTTTATTATTAATTTTGTTATTATTTTAAATGCATTTGTTAATTTTTTTATTATTTTAGAGGCATTTGCTTGTTAAGTTGCATCTATCTTAGTGTTATTTAAGTCTACATATTTTTTAAAATTTATTTTCAATTTGTTGGGAAATATTTATTTTGATGTCTTTAGTATTTTTGATGTATTATATATATTTTAAAATTATATAAAAAAATATAAAAAATTAATACGGCTGGACCGGGCCCGGCCCGAGTTTTAGTATTTTTATTCCGGTCGGGCTTGGGCAAAATTTTAGGCCCGTTTTTAGGCCTGGCCCGGTCCAAGCCCAATAAATGGCATGGTTTTTCAGTTGAGCCCGGCCCAAACTTGGCCCGGCCCGGCCCGGCCCATGAACACCTCTAAATGTAAGTATTATATTAAAATCAAATTTTAATCTAATGATAAAATTAATGTTTTATTAATATACATAGCATTGGATCAAATTTAACCTTATGTAAAAAATTTTATTTTTTTAAAAAATAAAATAAAAAGATAAAAATATCGTCAAATAATATAACATTGTGTAAAATAAGGCTTATTTTTTTATATGGGTTGAGCCTTAGATAAGATTTTTTAGTTTGGACTTGGCCCGACTCAAATTTACAAAAAAAAATGTTGCTGTTTTTTACTGGTTTGTCATTGTTTTACTATCATTTCACTATTATATTGTTACTGTTTTGTTGCTATTATTTAGATTTTATATAACTTTTGTTTTATTATTAATTTTGCTATTAATATAAAGGTATTTGCTTGCTAAGTTGGACTTAGTTTAATGTTGTTTAAGTATATTTTAAGAAACACTCATTTGTTGGGAGATATTTATTTTAATATTTTTAGTGTATTTGATGTATTATATTTTTCAAATTTATTTTTATATAAAAAATAATTATGAACAAGTGGAGTCCATTTTTAGTTTTAATATTTTTATCCAGATCGAATATAAATAAAATTTTAAGTTTATTTTTTAATTTAAATCCAAATCTAAAAAAGTAACCTAAACTATTTATTTGGCCTGGACCAAACTTGACTCGACATAATAGCAACTCTAGAAACGAGTATCTATGGAATCAAGCCCACAACATTAGGACTTAGCAGAGCAAGAACTAAAAAGAGAATAAAAACTACAGATTCATTACAGATAACTATAAAAATTTTCTAGGCATTTAAACAAAAAATTTACAATTTAAGCATCACGTTTCTTAGTAAAATCATTAAAATGGGATAGGAAATCTGACGTGGATGTTTTACAAATATATTTATTTGTTTTCTTGGTCCCTCTCCATTTGTTTTTTTTTTCTTACAATAAGCTAAACACAACATCAAAGATCTCTGCAAAAATTCAAACATCAACAAATGTTTTCTTCTTCTTCCTTCACAATGGGAGGCTGTACTTCCAAGCATTCAAAACCCAAAGACAACACCGAAATGACTATCCTACCCTTCGTCAGCCACCCAAATCTTCTCTGTCGCTTCTGCCTCCGACCACCCCTTTTCTTCCCACTTACACTACGAGTCCGGCTCACCCAACCAAAACCAAAACTCCTTCGATGCCATTGAGATTTCTTAAGAAATCGTTGCCGCCTCCTTCTCCGGTGAAACACATCCGAGTGGCGTTGAGACGGCGACAGCCTAAGGTGGGAATTGCAGAGACGGAGGAGGATGAGATGGGGTTGAACTGGATAAAAGATTTGGATTTTTGAAGGAGTTGAGGAGTAAATTGGTAATTGGGGAAGAAGTTGGGAGAGGGCATTTTTGTGTACACTTGTTCTGCTAAGCTCAAGAAAAGCGAATTCCCATGTCCAAGCTAACAATGTTCTTTTAAATCTTTTTCTCTTAAATTTGGGACATTGAATTCAAAGCTTTGTGCTTTAAGATATTGAATATTAGCTGAAATTTCCTTGAAGACACTCTTGTATGATTCTTGTTTCGTTTGCCTAGAATGAGGTAATTTATTGCTTTAATGTTTCCATTTCATGATATAAAATGATAATTTTATTTTTATTTTTTTTATTTTGATGTTGTGTTCACTGTTCAGCTTATTGTAAGAAAAAAGAAACAAATGGAGAGGGACTGAGGAAACGATCATGCTTATCTAAATAATTGGACTATGTTTTTTTATTAAATTAAGCCAAGGATCAAGTGAAGCATAGATGAAATAGTAAAGAATTTGTGTGGGATATCCTTATAGAAGAAGAAAATGGAGAAATTAGATTGATGACAGAGGGATTAGATATATAGAAGCGTACAGTTGGAATATTTTAATTAAATAATTAATACGAAGCGCAGAAGAATATCCACATTCAAAAGAAGAGAGAGAAAATGGTAAGGGAAGCAGAGGTGAGGAAGAGGAAAGGAGGGGTAGAGAGGGGGGTAGCAGGACTGGCAGGGGGATCAGCATCGCAAGCAAGACCTTTTCGCTCCTCGTGGCATAAGTGGGCGAACAGTCCTGGTGGGTATTTGCCGTACAGGTTGATGTAACTGAACATGGTCCTAGCACAGTCATTGGTCAAATCATTGACTTTATCGCTGAAAGGGCAAGCGAAATCCTTGAGCGCTCCGCAACAGTTGTTCTTTGGGTATTCGGGTCCTTTGCAACGGCTTGTTATGATCGTGTAATTCTTCTTCGTAAAGTCTTCATCGCAGGCTGCACATCAAAACCATAAATGCTATACCAAGGTTAACGTGGAAAATTGATAAATTATTTTGTTTCACATCCATATTTGTGTACCCAAAATGGTGGAAATCATAATAATAAAGACAATGCAGGACATTTAATATGATTTTGATGAATATAGACATGAATATTTTTAGTTTTTTCTTTTCTTTTCCAAGGAAAAGGGAACGTACACTTTGTAGCCTGAAGGAGGTTACGCCCAGTAGTTTCATGAGCTACCAAGGCATCATCTGCATGTAAATATTTATGCAATCACATTAATAAGGTGGTTTATAAGAAATCAACCTAAAATACATACATGGGAAATGAAAAAGGGAAGAAATGATTACATGAAACGTAGGTGGATGCGGAAGCAAATCGAAAAAAGCAAACAAGAAACCAAAAGCTTAGATTTAATGAATTTAAACCCATTATTTGCTTTTCTTTCAGAATCTGGGAGACCTAAAATAATAAATAATATATTATTATATTTTTAAAGATCTCTCGTGAGCAAGGCCAAATCTCCCTTTCTTCTTTTCCTCTCGACTCTCTTTCCTTCTGGGAAAGGAAGAGGGGAGGGGAGGAGAGGAAAATGTTGCAAAAATGTTGGAAAATTCAGGATACAAATCCAATGCAAAGTCAGCTGCATGTTAATAATGCCAATCTCAATTTAAGCTAACGGTGCTGGCTTCCAATCATCTTTTTAAGAGTATATGTTGGTTTTTAGTTTTAAAACATTTAACCATAATTGTTTTGGGAAGATATTGTTATAATTTGTTTTTAGACTGTTACGGCCATACACTATTTTTTTGGATTATTTAAATATATATATATTATTTGTATTTAAAAATGCAAACACCATTAAAATTCATTTAATTAAATTCAACACCATTTTTTTAGACTATCCGTGCACATGTCTCAAATTATGTTAGTACTTGAAGTGATCATAAATGTGACAACATCCATGGCATTAACTCTCTCAACTCAAGTGCTTATCTTAATAAGTTAAATATGAATGTACTTAAATTAATGTCAGAAAGTATTTTTGGATTCCTTATGATTTTTGATTTTTAATATTTATAATGATGCATGGTTGAATGTTTGCGTGATTTTGGTATTACATACCCCATGGTATACATATATAAGTATATTTGGTTAAATGTCTAGTTTTGCACAAGTTGGTGGTTGGTTCAATTAGGCTAAGTTGAAATGCATTGATTGCCTTGATGTTAAGATGTTTGGATATGTTTTTATATATGTTAAATTGGTGTGAATTATATGACATTTAGACATCATTTTCATGCTTTACATATTACACTTTTCGCATTTTAACATTTGGTCTCAAAATAAGGACACCATTGTCTCGAGATACCAAAAAACAAAATAACTATTTTAAGTATTTCTGAGCAATGGTTTTGAAACATGTTAAGTATGTCTCAAGACATACGTTGTCATATCTCGGGACAAAATCTCTTTGTCTTGAGACATCCAAACATCAAAGTTAGGAGTTTGGAACAAGGGAGTTATATCTCAAGACATAAAAGACTATGTCTCAAGATATGAATTTCAATGTCTCGAGACACACTATTAAATTTAACCGATTGAGTTCAAATTCGAATCCTAGCTCTGTATTTAGTCTCATTTAACTTTGAAACACATTATGTGAGATCATTTAACATTAATTAATCATATATATGCACTTAATTGAGAACGAACGAAATTTAATATGATTGAATACCAAATTATTTATGAAATGAATTGAGATAATCTGAGTTACTCTGACAACATAATGTGACGTCACGTATTCAAATCTAGTGACCGGATTGTGTATATCGTGTCACATTAACATTGTAAAATTAATATAACTTTTTTGTCCACGTAAAAATATATAATATTAATATTTTGATAGCATCTATAATGTATGAATTGAATTTATATGTGAAAACCTAAAAGAAAATAAATGTATATTATATTTAATTCTATATTTTATTATTAAATTAAAATTTAATTTTTTTTATGTATAGATGCTATCTAATTAAGTTGATTCAATAAAAATTTTGGCTCCCCATATAACTTAGACTCGAATCTAATTGAGAAATTAAAATAATGAAAATTGATTAAAAAAAATTAGTATTTTGTGTAAACTATGGTTACATTATTTTTTAACCTATAAAACAAATGAATATTATATAAATTTAAAATAAGTGTTATTATTTTATTAATAATATTTCTATTATCAATATTTAATATAAGACTAATCGATAGATTTTATATTTTTTTATTGATTATAATATTAGTATAAAAATATGAAATAATTATAATTATAATTATTTTTACAATTATTATCACTTAACTTGTATGGTCACATTAGGTTGATTATTTATTTGTATTATATTATAGAATAAAGATTCAAAGATTAAATATATTTTAAGCAAAATTTTTAGAATTAAAATGGTGGTTAAACTTATCAAACCACTTGTTCATATAGTTCGATTAAACAAATCATTAAAAACATAAAAATACAGTATTTTTAAAAAATAAAAAAACAATTCAATCGATTTTTTAGTCTAGTTCTACCAACTCGTATCGATTCACAAGTCAACCAGTTTAATGCCTCTCCGAATCAGTACCTCGATCGGTTCAATTAGTTCAAACAATCATGGCTCTAAGTCTCTATACTTCATACATTTGGAATTTAGTCCTCCAACTTTTATTTTCAAGAATTTAATCTTTCAACTTTATGGTTTAAAACTCCACTTTCAAATCATATATAACCAACCACAAAATATTTTAATTAAAAAGTTAACAATATTAACCATTTAAACTAACTAATAAAGTTATAAAAATATAGAGACGAAATTATGTTAAAAATTAAAATATAATGATTAAATCTCAAATCTAAACATATTAATTATAAGAACCAAAATTAAAAATTAACCATGAAAAAAAAAAGAGCTGCTGTGTGCCACATGCAATAACGAGGAAGTTCCTTTTCACATTCCTTTAATAAATAGGTATAAATTAGAGTTGAAATTCATATTAAATTACACATTATTTTAGATTCGCTACCTTAGCCTTTGTTGATTTGGTTATTAATGCCAAATCAACTTTAAAAAAAAAATTTAAACGAAAATGATCGGTAGGCAATTAATTGTTTTATTTTATATGGTTAGATTTTTATTTGTTTTAATTTTATAAATTAATTTTATGCTTTTTTATTATTTTATCTAATCAACTAATATTTTACTATTGGTTGCTTTTTTCTTCTCTCAATTAATTTTCAAAATTAATCAACTTTTATTATAAATTAAATTACTTCTAATTTAATATATTTTTTGAAATTACAAATACATTATTTTATGAATTAAAAAAAATAAGTGACAACATTAAAAATTACCTAATCAATTTATTAAATATTTTCATCCTCTAATTTTTTTAATTGAAGTATTTTTTAACTACTATGTTGTTATGTCAAAAATCTAGTAAGTAAACATATATATATACAACTTTTATTTAAAAGTTTTACAGTTAACTTTTTTTTATCAATTCCCACCACCTGATTAATTGCAAATATATGTTAGACTTACTAGATTTTTGCAATAATAACTTTCCTTAGGCTATAACAAAGATTAATTTTTTACAAAGCCAAAATACTTTCCCCTTAGGTTAAATTTTTTAACCTTACTAGGTCTAATTAATGTTTGTGGAATCAGAAAAAAGTAGGTAATTGCTGATATGAGTATACACTTTCTTAATTTTTTTCCCCATGTATTTAGAAGATCACATTTCCTACCCACATCTAAATTATGTTATTACACATGGACACAGATAGAAAAAAAAGTGAACTCTTTGATTGGTAACTGTGGTAAATTTCAAATAAAGCAAGTTCTATCCAGTTTGCAATCAGCAGTAAATACTAGATTGAGAATAAAAAGCCTTGTAGGCAAAGTTTACAATGAAATAGAGATACCTACCTCTATATATCAAAATACAATTTGAAGAGCTTAGCAGTCAATGCACAGCTTGTTACTTGACACCTCACTACATATCTATCAGTAGTTGTTGATGCAATTGAATCCGAATATAGGAACCTGTAAGAAACAAGAAACAATGTTAATGTTCAATAATCTGTTTATTTGTGGAAAGAACTTGGCCATAAAAAGGACAGGGGATAAGAACTGACTACTGATCCATAACTACCAATGATGGTTACCCATCTAATGGAAAAATGCCTAGCTCAAAGAGAGACTATTTGTTTATTCCTAGCATCTCTATCATGTCTATTAGCACTTGGACTCAGTCTTTGGTGAACAGTCAATCGAGGAGAAAAAATTGAAATCATCAAAATCAAAATACAAATCCATACCTAAATTGGAGTAAGCTTGCTTCTGATCACCATCAGGTATCTCATTCAATTGGTTGGCTGTTAACAAATGTCCCTAGAGTGTCTTACTTTACGAGTGATGGACCTGCCCATCCGAAGGCGTCGAGTCGTCAGTACTTCTAACAGGACAATTAGAGCATCTTCAACTGCTTCAGCCTGTTTATCCAATCCATGGGTGCTGCACTCTGGAAGAAGCTGCAGCTCAGCAAGAACACTAATAGCTGCTGCGGCTGTACAAGTACGGTCCCATGATGGTTGAGGACTGCTCTCAAAACAACATAAACTGTTAGTATATACTTCAACAGATCCAAAGGGGTTCAGGAATAAAAAAAGCGGATGCCTGTGAAAAGCAAGTGGTTTGCAATTTACCGAAGTTTATGCATTGCAGATGCACCTGTGGCAAGAGATATGCAAGGGATGTCTTCCTCTCCCCAGGCCAACTTTGCTTGCTCCTACAAATAACATTTCTATCAAGCTCTCAAATAGCAGTCCAGGAAAGTTATTAAGAATATAGGTTCAAGCTATAATTAGACAATGACAGAACCATCCCTTATTTACACCTGGAACAAGCACCTACAAGCTCCATGCATTACAAGTTTAGTACTATAGGTCAATCATGAAGGCTAAACCAATGAGGCATAACCCATAACTCAATGAGCAATCTATTGACAAAAGCGAATGTAAAATAAAGTGCTTAATCAAATTACCTTTACACGCCTGAACATTGCTGCAGAATTGCTCCATGTACCATCAATCAAAACAAAATTCAGAGGTCTATCTTTATTTGTCTGTGGAACAAAATCAAGATAACAATTACAAAAAGAAATGAAAGTTAAATATTACAAGTTGTATTTACCTGAGATGTGCTGTAATGCAAGAGCGTTCCGCACTTGGCTACCATTTCTTTATCAATTAAGTTGTTTCAATCACTTGTAAAATACAGTCCCAGTAAGGTTCAGATATTACTATTGTCATAGTTACTTTAAACAATGCCACATGGCTTCCTCCAATGCTTTAAGCATATGGAGAAAAGATACTTCAGACAAAGCATATTGTCATGAAGAATTCAGAGAACCAACACAGTAACTACAAGCCAAATTGTTTTTGGAAATGGGACAAGACAAGTATATAAAAGTTCAATTAGAATCCAAAAAAAAAAAAATTATATCTGGAATAGCTTATCATCAAGCAGCAGTTCCATGCAAATTTTTTGGAATGTTTGGTGAAATATGACCTTAAGTATTGAAGTAATCACCGCCCTTTCAAAATCAACAAATTACTCTTCAAATATCATCAAGTAAAATGCAAAGCAAGAAAGTTGTATAAAGAGTGATTTAGCATGTAAGAGGACAGTACCAACGAATATGCACATTCCATATCTGCTGAAGTTTGATGGCTAAAGGCATCCTGAACTGTCTTTGGTGCATTGTTGTGGTTTGGATAAAGGCACCAAACCTTGGCTTTTCCTGAGGTTTCAAAGAAAACCAAAACTTACTAGGCAGACCTTTCTTTAACACCAAAATGTACATAAAACAAACTTTAGACGCAGAGCATCAACAAGACAAGATATAAGAGCTCACACGTAATACTGGATAAAAAATTCATGATCATGTTTTGACAAATAGGTTGCTACTAGTCTTTGATTCATAATAACAAATGAACAATATGAGAAAGGCAAACCCACATATATGTTACCCTCAGTCAAAAAGCACAGATGATAGTTTATATTACATGCAATAAAAGATGATTATGTCGCAAAGACAATAATTTGGATACATAAGTACAGTGAAAAGAATAAAGATTTTACTATATTCTGTTCCTAAATAAGCTTAAAACACAACCACATTATCCATAAATAATTTACCCCATCAATACTGCAATATTTCCCTTTTTTTTAGAAGAAGGCTGAAAGAAACCTGCATCCTTAAATGCATTCCACATGATCTCCTCATCTTCAGAAATTCCATAAAGACACAAAGTTGCAGCTTGAACACCAAATACTTGCCATAACAACTTGCCAGTGTTGTTCTGCCGTAGAAAATCCTGGAAAAGGAAGATTATACATTTGATGATATAAATACAAATATACCATCAATCAGAAGCATCAATATCAAATGGTAAAACAAAATCCTAACCTTTGGGTGCATATACACCCAAAATTTTATGCCATGCCATAGTGAGGAAGGCTTGACATTTGAGCACATACAATCTTCCATAGGAAGCCAACACTGAAAATTGTTAATTCATCGTCAAATATGGAAAAAAAAAAAAAGGAAATACTTCTAAAGGTTGCTCTTCTTCTCTGAAACATATCAATGAAAGCTCTGGAAAGCAGAACATACCTTCTGGCAGAGATAGCCCCGACTTCCGAGCAACCGGCATGCTATTTGCCGAGCAGAATAGAATTGGAACTTTTTGTCTGAGTCAGCCAATGTCTCATATTTTGCTCTGTGCTTCTTATCCTCCTGGATTTTAAAATCCCCCTGATTGTCACCGCCATAGACCATAAGTAAGAAAAAGCAATAACAACCTTCCAGTGGTAGTTTAAATGATCACTGATAAAAAGACTAGAAGAGAAAAGCAATACTGGAAATATGATGATTAAAAAGAACAACAATGTAGCAAAGGGAATGTATTATTGGCAAACAGATAAACCATTAGTCTATCTGTGTTTATTAACATATGTGTAATTTAAATCTCAGACTCAGTACATTGACTTCAACCCATTTGACATCCATGAAACTTGGCAAATATAAATTGTCTTCTAGATGCAATAATATCAATGATCCAAATACAAAGAGATATCGAAAGGTAGAAAATACGTAAAAGAAACGCCCTGTGTAGTCCTAATGCTATATTCCTTGAAACACATTTCAACCAATTTTCTCTCATTTCAGATATCAAAAGTGAAATAGCAAAAGAACAAACGTTTCCTTTGCATATAAAAAAATGAATAAATCAAAAGTAAATGACAAAGGAAAAATATATATTGTTAATGCCGGGGGGCGCGGAGAGAGGCTAAATGGCGAACCTGTAATTTACCACCATTACCACCAAAAACCATGTGGGCATCAATATTATTCTCCAGAAGCTTCAAATCCTGAATGACAGCATTTACCATTGCTGGTACTGGAGATATGCAGCCCCATCGTTGCCATTCTTCCAACGTGATGGGGCCACCGCAACCACTATCATCTAATAGGGCTTCTCTTGGAGAGGAACGAGAAGCAGAGCTCATGATTGAGCTATGAAGGCTCCTGGGTCGATAGTCGATATGGGTTTTGGGTGAGAATTTGAGAGATGAGGAGAATTGCAATGTAAATGTCAATACCCTATTGCTGGCGCTGCTAAGCATGGTTACTTCGGCTGAGTTTTCTCAGGGTTTTTCTTTTTTTTCCCTTTTTTTAAATTTTTTAATAATTGGGAATTGTTTATTGGCCCTAGGAACTCGGGCCTTCTAAGAAGAAAATGTGAGTTGGGCCTAGTAGAAATTCGAGAGATTCATACATCAAATACATTAAGTTGAATTCCTTAAATTTATTTAATTTTTTTATACAACTTACTTATATTCATAATTCTTTTCACAACCAATAAATTCATTTAATTTGCCAATTGAATGTTAGTTCAATTAGTATCAACATTGTTATCAGTGCAGAAGAATGTGGGTTCAAGTACGTTGATGCGCATTATACTCTTATTTAAAGGCTGGGGAAGGGCTATAAGTAATTCTAGGTATTGTATCAAAAAAAGAGTAGATATGTTAAAAAACCTGTAATGAAATTAATATTAAAAAAACCCCACTTAATTTAAAATAAAATTTGAAGCATCCAACGAATCAATAATTTAAGGTATAACGATTTATTTGGCTCTCTAATTTTACAAAAATATTATTTTAACCATTCATTTAATTTCTTTATCTCTTTTAGCCATTAAACGTGTATTTTTTAAAAAAATAAAAAAGATTTAAAAATTATATTTTATAATTTTAATACTTATAATTATTTTTAATTTTTTAAAATAACTTTTATATATTTTTAAAGTTTTTTAAAATTTAATTTGCACTATTTGCTGAATCACCCCAAATTATGGCTATACTCTTACAATTGTGTTTAAATTTAAAATTTAGTATCTATAATTTAATTTGATATAATTTAATTCCTATACTTTTCTAATATCATCAGCTAATACAAATAGATGACACCCTAATTATTTTAGTTAAAATATTGTTCTTAAAATACCCATACCAACTTATCATGTTGAAATAGATTTTGTGTTAAAAAGATGTTTTTTAAAAAATTCACGTCAACATTGTTATTGGAACAATTAAAGTTAACAAGTTGGACTAACTGATGTTATTGTAAAAGTAAAAGATCAAATTATTTCAAATTAAAATATAAATACCAAATTCCAAATATGAGCATATTAGATGGATCAAATTTGCAACTTGACCAATATTTTATAGTGGATAAAGAAAGAGAAAAGAAAAAAGTTGTACACATGTTATCAACAAAAAAACCCTAAAAGCCATTCTTTTTAATATATAGATACATGTTTTTTTTTAAGACGCATTCTTTTTAATATATAGACCCCATACTTGACTCGATTGTTGGGTCTGAGCTACAGGATGTTACATTCGTTGTCAGAACAAGTATGACCAAATACATTCAATTACGAGCAATACATGCATATAATATGATATACAAACATTTTCGGGTCTTATACAAGCTTACGAAAGCTTTATTGCTAACTCGAGGTCGAATTAGAACCAAATTGTAATGTTTTCAAAATCTCAGTTTAACGTCGCGACTTCAGGGGTTCCTTGTCTCAACACGACATACTGACTTGGTCTCATCGCAACGACAAGGGTCCAAAATCGCAACGCAACCGCCTATTTCTAAATAATACCCACAAGATTCACCTAGATAACAATTTCATCACAATCAATCACCATTTCAACCGAATACGTCATTCTCAAAATGTTCATTCCTGATATATCTTATCATATATACCTTTATATTAACTAACCATACATATTAGGTTAAACACTTATGACAACTACCATTGATATTTCAAGTTGACAAATACATTCATGTATATAAATTTCAATATTGCAACCTTTAATACAATCCAAAACAAATACCATATTCACATATACAAATCCACCATTTGACCATTTCTAAGTTACCATTTCAAGCTTCAATATAAACATGATCACCTATTATACCAAAAATTGACTCAATCTAGGTACATGTCATACTTTAAACAAAAATAAGATTACACAAACATTGTTGAGTCAAGAATCTCCAGCTAGATGTTGGATTCACTTTTTAAAACCTTGGGATTAACCTAAACTTGCGTACGGAGAAAACAAACCATACGTTGAGCAATAAAGCTCAGTGGCATTTCCATAATTCAAGTTACAAAATGAACTTGGTCAATATAAAAATTCAATTCAAATATGCTACGACTCAACTAAATCAATTTACAAATTAAATACTCAAATGTCATTCTTACACACCATTCCAATTAATAATCTAACTAAACAGTGATATCATGCATTCTAAAACAAGATGCAACCATATCAATTTTCATTTACGTATACTCATATAGCATTAATATGACATTCAATCTCAATTTTTATCCCAAGTTATTTAATCTTTTGTTTGACAATTCAATTATATTTCTCGAGTCTATCGACTTGTTCAATTTCAATTCAGCCCTCAAGGCTCATATAAATCGGTCCAAAAAATTATTCATGTGTTGTCATAGATCACATTTCATATATATTCAAATATACCAAATCCAATCACATTTCATATTAATTACCATATAGCCCATCCATTTTTCTTTTATAATACTAAATTGTATTATCAATTCAATTAACTAGTATCATTCATCTCATTCATACTTTACATTTCCTATTAACCAGACTCAGACTCAGGATAAATATACAAATTAACCAACCAACACACCAATTTGGCACCGTAGTGCATCATAACATATACAGAAGGAAATACATTGGCACTCATGATGCATCATCGAATAAACCGAAGCAATCATACTAGCACACATAGTGCATATTCAGATAAACCGAAGCAATCATATTGGCATACATAGTACATCATCAGATAAATCGAAGCAAATAAATTGACACATAAGTGCACCATTGGATAAACCAAAGCAAATACACTGGCACATAAGTGCACTAGCACACATAGTGCATATTCAGATAAACCAAAGCAAATACACTGGCACATAAGTGCATTATCGGCTAAATCGGAGTATAAATCCGTACACAATATAATCCTATGGCATGCCAACTATATTCGACTCAGCCTGAACAATTAATAGTGTAACCAAATTTTCTAATTTCATCATATAATTTAATTCACATTCCATGAATCTCAGCTGACCATTCCAACACATCGTATAACATGTTTCAACTCAATTTCATATAAAATATCACATATAAAAAAATCATGTTATTTTTTATTTTATTCAATTTAGTCCTCTATTTCAATATACCATATCAATCACTGCAATTTAATTCATACAACCATTATATACTCACCTAATCACTAAATTATGAAATTTAACATGAATATGCAATAATTATATTGATCCTGAAGAATAGAAATACAAACTGAAAGCTCGTGTCACTTGTCGTCGACTCTCGTGTTTTCTTTCCTTCTTGATGGCTCGGTGTTGTCTTTATTTATGAATAATAATTCAACAATGACACAACATATATTTCCATCCATCCAAATCACATTCAAATACAAAGTCAAACATATTTTGTAATTTATTCAATTTAGTCCCTCAACCCAAGACAAGCATAACTTCGATTTAAAGCTTCAAATTAAAATCCAACTTCATATATATTCATTATGGAACTTCTACCAAAATTTCATAATAGTTTCACATTTTATTTAATTGGGTCTCTAATGTACAAAACTAACAATTAAGGTTTACAATTTAGTCCTTTTTCATAATCTAAACTTAATTTCTATCAAATTCACACAAATTTCATTCATTTCTCAACAATGAAAACTTTCAAAAACTTTAATAGTTTCACACATTGGTACATGGGCTAGCTAAAGTAAGCTCTCATGATTCAATTTCCATAAAAATTAAAAAAAATGGCTAGGGACTTGCTTGAAATTATACGGTTGAATGCTTGAGAACTTAAAGCTTTCTTCTCTTCTTATCTTTGGTTTCTACGGCTTAGGGAAGAAGCTGATGATATTTCATTTCTCTTCCCACTTCATTTGTTAATTATTTATTATTTAACTTTTAATTAATTTTAATTAACAAATTTAATTAAGGTTTATTTAATTAATTTACTGTTAATTTAACTAATACCTATTATCATTATCATCATTATCATCCACTAAAACATGTTAATATTTGGTTTATTAACCATTTTAGTCTTTTGAATAATTGCTATTTAAGTCCTCAAACTTTGACTTAATTAAATATCTATAGCGATGAAACTTTTATAATTTAATTTCTAGGCCTTAATTAATCACAATTTCAGCTAATTTACTTAATCAAATTTCAATTCATCTTTATATTAACTTCCTTAATATACATATTAATATTTACGAACTCAATTTACAAGAAAAAGATCTCAAAACTGCAATTTCTAACACCACAAAATTTTAAGTCGTTACACTAATATTATTATAAAAATAAACTAAACTATATCAAATTAAAATATAATAATTAAATCTTAAATGTAATCATAATTAAGAAATGAAAAAGATAATGCCCCAAAACAAGTAAAAGAAAAATGGGTACGTTACACAATATCATTTAGAGCCTTATATATCTATATTCGGCTTGATTATATTATAGAGTAAAAAAGTCGAATGTTAAAATATGTTTTAAATCTTTATATATTTTGTATATTTAAAATTTAATCATTTCATTTTTATTTTCAAAAATATAATCCTCTACTTTTTGAGTTTAAAAATTCAAGTTTAACTAATATCACCTTTAAATTTTTTTATTAAATTATTTGATGTGAAATTTTAAAAATTTTAAAAATTTATTCATTTAGTAATGTAACTAAAAAACATTAAAAATACTTACTAAAGTATTTTTCTAAAAAAACCCATTGGAAATTATATATGTTTTTTTTTCGGTAACAACAAATACCAGAGCAAACTACAGCACACCAGTTTGCTCCTTGCTCACTTCATGCAGATAACCATTCATGTATAGAGTCAACAAAGGCCTAACCGATACTGGAGGCATACGGAATACATGCAAATCATTAAGCCTAGCAGAACCAATCCTCGACAAACCGTCAGCAACTTGGTTTAAGTTTCTGCCAACATACCGCAAATACACAGTCGAAGGACGCCCACACAACTCATGTACCAACGTAGCTCAGTGAAGCTACTGTCCACCGCACCGCCACTCCGAACAATGTCAATGAGAAGAGTATTGTCACTCTCCACCTCAATATTCAAGAACCCCAGATCCCATGCTAACTTTAACCCCTCATACAATGCTCTCGCCTCGATATGGAACACAGAAGAAACCCAACTGTCATTGTGAATCCATTTATCCATTCCCCACAACTGTAGCGTAGAACTCCGCCCACTTTAGCTCTGCGCAGGCGTTCGGACAACAATCCGTCAAAATTAAGCTTGACCCATCCCTCACACGGTGGTTGCCAAAACAGGCGAGAATGACGACAACCTGAAAATCGATTAAGGATCGAAGCAGCCTCGAAGCTCCTAGCCCATGGTATACTTGCTACCACCAAATCTATACTACTACTAGTACTGTAGAAGACGAAGTCATTGCGACCCTTCCACAGTAACCAACAGGTCACTGGGGAACAAGGGGCTTCAACTAACTTGGTGAGCGTTGTGAATAAACGGGGTCTCCAAGTTCCCTTTCAACTATCCATCTAGTCCCCTGGCGAAGAACCCAACCAACAACAACCCACTCTGGATAAGACACTGCCACACAACCCGAGACTATTAGAATAATGTTTTTAAAATTTCCCCCAGCAGTGTATATTAATTATTTAGACAAAGTAATAAGGTTATAAAAGGAGAATGATTAAATTATATAAAAAAATTAAAATATATAAATTAAATATCAAATTTTAACATAGTTCAGGGATCAAAATTGAAACTTGATTATTGTTTATAATGTAAAAGGAAAAAGCAATATAAATATAAAAGAAATGAGAAGCTGCTTGTTAGTTTCAAAGACTTAGGATATTTCAATTATATATAACCACATAATTTTTAATCGAAATATTAATAATACTAATTATTTGGACTAATTTATAATATTAAAAAATTATAAAGACTAAACTAAAAATTAAAGTATATGATTAAATCTCAAATTTAAATATATTAGAGGTATCAAAGCTGAAATTTAACCATTTTGATAAAATGCAAAGAGAAATATCTTGGATTGCCACGTGTAAGATGTAGGAATGTAAAAGGATTCCTTTCATATAGTTATATAGATTACTATCGTCTACACCATGCTCGCGTTGGGTTGATTATTATTTATTTGTGTCAAATTATAATTTAAAATAAATTTTAGGTGATGTTTCTAATATTAGACTAATAGTTAAATTGATCAGGTCATTGGTTAGTGTACAGTTGGATTAAATAAATCATTGAAAATCATAAAAATAAAAAATATTTTAAAAAATAAAAAATTTGTTCAATCAATTTTTTAACCTAATTCAACCAGTTTAATGCCTCTCTTCGGACCAATACCCTAGCTATTTTCTGGTCTAACTGGTTAGTCCGATTCAAACAACCATGACTCTAAGTCTTTATACTTCATACGTGTGGAATTTAGTCCTCCTACTATTACTTTCAAGAATTTAATCCCTCTACTTGTTGAATTTAAAATTTCACTTTTAAATTATATATATATCCACATAACACTTTTATTGAAAAGTTAATGATATTAACTATTAGAACTAATTAATAACATTATAAAAATACAAAAGATCAAATTTTATTAGAAATTAAAGTATAATAATTAAATCTCAAATTTAAGCATATTAGAAGGACCAAAATTAAAATTTAACTATTTTTATAAAATGAAAAAAGGAAGAGCATGATGAGTGTGTGCAACGTGTTAATAGGAAGTAGGTTGTAAAGATTCAATCTCAAATTTAAGTGTATTAAAAGACTAGAACTAAAATTTAGTTATTTAAAAAATGATAATAAAAAAAAGCTTAATAATGTGTGCCACATGTCAGCATGAGGAAGATTTCTTTTATAAACTTAAAGCTAAATTTGTCACTTCTTTATAAATTGATACTTATAAATCTTTTTATCCCAAATTGATGTTCAAATTTTCATTTTATCAACTAATTTGGTACTATTTTGTATCTTCCTTGAGTCATTGAGAGGTAACAATATGTGATTGCGTCACGTGTCATTGATATATTATAAGAATGAAATATTTAAAAGAAAATAGGAAGTAAAAATGTATTATTTTTCATTGTCAGATTTTTTTACTTTCACCTTCTAAATTTCTAGGTTTCTTTCATTTATTCTAAATCTATTCTAAATATGTAAACACGAAAATTTTTCAATGTCAAGAAAAATGTAAATCTTAGCTTGTGTATATGTATATCTGTAATACAATCATAGGAGTATGTATATATATGGTCAACAAATGAAAAAAAGGCATTGGCTGTCAAATGCCAAATTATCGGTAAACTTTCTTCCAGATTGCCTACGCTTTGTAGTTTTGTGTTGTGGGCCGACATACACTCTTTTAATTTCAAACTTTGCACCAAAATTTCTAACTTTTAAATGTGTTTGAAAATTTCATTAATTAATATAAAATAATAAAAAGAGCGTTGAAAAAAAAATGATTATTCATCACTTGATGTAACAGCCCAATTTTTAATGGTGTTGAAAACAGTGATTCAAGATCACTAAATTCAACAAGTGAGTTGAAAATTTAATAAATTAATACCTATGAGTCAAGTGTGATTATAGAAGTATTTTTTGTAATTAGTGAATTTTGTGATTTAAAAGAATTAATTAGGTAAATCGGGTTGAAAACGAGGTATTGAGACCTCAGATTCATAAACTGAGCCATAAATATTTTTATAAATATTTATGGAGCGTTATTGAGTTAGTATTAAAGTCTCGTTAGAAAATTTTAACGTTTGATTATTCAATTAATTAAAAAGGATTAAATTGAAAATAGTGCAAAATTTGGTAAAGTGATTAAATAGCTTAAGTGACTAATAAGTAGAGATTTAAAAGGAAATTAGACCCAAATTATATGGACGTTTTGGGCAAAAAAATCAGCAAAAAGACAAGAAGAAACAATGGCAAAATTGGAAAATTTACAAATTAAACATATAAAATAAAGACAAAATTGAAAAATCTAGAGATATTGTCATTTTTCTTCAGCAAAAACGCCATGGGAGGTCTGGAAGTTTCTGGTTTTTCATATTTTGACATATGTGAGTTCAATTTTTACTTTTTCTTAGTAATTTTTATGTTTTTGTGACTTTTACAATTAGGTCCAGTTATCTAATTCATTAGTTTTTGATTTTATGGGTGACTTTAAAAGTTACCATGAATAAGTGCTGTATGATTATGGTGAATTATTATGGAATTAAAGTTATTATTTTATTATATGATGACTTTATTAAGTGATTTTGATAGAAATTGATTTTAGGACATAATTGTGAAAAAGTTGTGAATTAAGATTTGGTACTGAAATTATGATTTTCAAAGGTTGTGTAGTAGCTTAGAATGAATAAATAAAGTGTTAATTGAGAAATTTTAGCTCAATTGATGGGGTAATTGAGCAAGGACTAAATTGTAAAAAACTATAACATTTTGGGAAAAAGTGTAATTTATAGAATTAAAGGGTATAAACTGTAAAGTAGAGTAAAATTGAAATGAATGCTAATAAATAAATGATTTTACAATTATAGATCAAGAGCCCGAAGTGAATTGTGGAAAAGAGAAAATAGCCAATTAGTCCCTGAACTTGTATGACTTTTGCGAATTTTCTCAGGTAAGTTCGTACGGTTAAATTATTAAATTTCAATATCATTTTATGAATGGTGATTAATATTTATGTATGTTAATTGTTGAAAATGAGTAAATTATTACGAAATTGAACTGAGTATTTCGGAGGAACGGAACGCAGGAAATGAGTACGATCATTCAGTGAAAAAGATGAATTGACAGTAAATTACCCAAGTAAACCGAGATTCAGCATTTGTTGTGAATTCTCATGTTTGCTTTCCGTTTAGCTCTTACGAGCTTCCGTTAACTCATATGAGTTTCAGTTAACTCTTTTGGGGTTTCAGTTTAGCTCTGATGAGCTTCAGTTAGCCTTCAGGCTTCCGTTTAGCACTTGTGTGCTTCAGTTAGCCTTCGGACTTCCGTTTAGCACTTATGTGCTTCAGCTAGACTTCGGGCTTCAAATCACGATGCACTCAAATCCGTAAGCCGTTCCTTGAATGGACAAATTGGTAAGCCGTAAATGTAACGTGTGGAAAAAGAAATGTAAGTAATGTTATCATTATTATTATTAAGCTCAATTAAGTAATTTTTTTTAAATGAGATTATGACTTAGAGGATGAAAGTAACTTACTTGAAATTTTCATATGATTTAAATTTTGGAAAACTAATATTTGGTAAGATTTATTTTTCTATGCCTATGAGCTTACTAAGCTTTCATAAGCTTACTTTTGTGTGTTAAATGTTCGTTGTAGATTAACGCGAAATTGGTGGATCGGATCAACACATCGGGGCACACTATCCAGATTATTTCGGTAAATTTTATTGTGCATTTTAAGGTTTATATGGCATGTATAGGTGTAACACCCCTTACCCGAGACCGTCTCCGGAATCGAGTACGAGATGTCATCCAATTTAACTTACCGATTCGAAGCATAAAAATTTGCTTTTAAAATTAAATTCACTGTTCATAACAACACTGTCCACCTGCGCAACTGTCACTAATTTAATTATAACTTGAGTTACGAAACTCAAAATTTAAATCCGTAAATTTTCCATGAAACTAGACTCATATTCCTACTTACCATAAAATTTTCAGAATTTTTGACTTAGCACATTAGTACAGTTTATTCATTAAAGTATCCCCTGTTTCACAGCTCGACAGATCTGACCTCTTGGCGCTAAAAATCAAATATCTAATTGTACAGAATTCATATAAGGTTACCATTAATTTATTTTGAAAATAGACTCACTAAGGAATCTGAACATATAAATTATGACCTATAATTGTTTCTGTACAATTTATAATGATTTTCTAAAGTTAGAACAGAGGACTTCAAAAACCATTCTGACCCTGTCTCACTAAAATTTAAATATCTCAAAATATAAAATTCCTTTGCCTACACCGTTTCTTTCATGTAAAAATAGACTTGATAAGCTTTAATTATATATATCATTCACCCTCTAATTCCATTTCTACTATTTATGGTGATTTTTCACATTCACGTCACTGCTGCTGTCAAAGAAACTGCTTCTTTGAATTAGTTACCATTTAAACATACATAACTCCAAAACATATTCTTTAATAACTACTTCAATAGCTAACATTAGCCATATCATTTGGACATGCTCAAAATGATTAAGACTCTATACATGCCATAGTTTAAACATTTTGAAAAGCACATAATACCGAGATGGTTATGATAGTGTGATACGAGCTCCGACGGTCCACTATTCGATCAAGTTCAAATCACTATAAAACAAAGGAAAGAAAGAGATGTGTAAGCTATAAATAGCTTAGTAAGTTACATGTAAACAATAATTACTCAATTAATAATTAACACTTTTAACATATAACTAATCAAAACATTTCTTAGCAATTTCAATCACTTACACATACACAATCTTACCAATTCACTTGCATATACATTTTCACACTTAACATTTCATATTCACTTTAATTCATTATTAATCCCGTTGAACACTTGGAATATACACGGATACGTAGAGATTTAGCACATAAGTGCCACACTGATATGTAGCCGAAGCTACCACTGATATGTAGCCGAAGCTACCACTGGATGTAGCCAAAGCTACCACTGAAATGTAGCCGAAGCTACCACTGATCAATAACACTGGAAATGTCCACGGGTCTGCTCACACAAGCTGTCAGGTGTCTGCAACACATGCTAGATCACCCAGCACCCGGGACTCACTGTAACACTGTAACACTGGTCTCTAGTGACATGTCACTTGTATCCAATTCTATTCCTAAGTTCAACCGGGAATTTACACTTAACACTTTATTTTCAACACTTTATCACTTGAATAATTCATGAACAACTTTCATGTTCAACCGGGAATTTACACTTAACACTTTATTTTCAACACTTTATCACTTGAATAATTCATGAACAACTTTCCTTCCACATTCAATATTAATTCACATATCAAATATAATTCACAATTTATACAAATATAACTATTATTTACATATAACCTACCTCGGATGCAAAACGACTATTTTTGTAATTTAGTCGATAACTTTCTCTTTTCCCCGATCACTTGCACTATTTCTTCTTTCTTGATCTATATTAACACAATTTAATACATTTTATCAATATTCCATTCAAATACAATTCATACACAACATTTTGACACATTTACATTTTTCCCCATAACTTTTCAAAAATTCCACTTTTGTCCCTAAGCTCGTAAAAATAAAATTCTCTAAATTCTTAAATTTCAAACTTCACTAAATCATATTTCATGCTCATAACGGGCCTCAATTTCACAAAATCACAACTTTATGCACACTTTACCATCTTTCACAATTTAGCCCTTTTTCAACATTTTTCATTGAAATTCATCTAGTAAAACTTGTAATTAACACTTCAAACATTCATTATCTAACATCACTAATCAATTTACAATTATATCATGAATGGGTCAATTTTTAAACTTTAATTTCATTTAAATTAAATAGTAGAAACATGAAATTCAAGCTTCAATAAGCATAAAAATACGAAAATAATTAAAAACGGGGCAAGAAATCACTTACAATTGAGCTTAGGAAAATCAAAACCCTTAACTATGGTAACCTGAAACTTTCGGCAGCAAGCTTCTGATTTTTTTGAAGAAGATGGACACTTATTTTCTCTTTATTTTGTCTTTTACCCAATTTGGACAAAAATGCCCTTGACCCATTACTTAGATATTTTTCTAGAAATACCCTTTTGTGTCCATAACACTAATTTATGGTCTAATTGCCACATAAACACTTCCAATTTCATGCAATAATTCAATTAAGTCATTTAATCACTAATTAGACACACTTTGCATTTTTCTCAATTTAGTCCTAAAAATTCAATTAAGCACTAAAGCATTAAAATTTCCTATCCATATTTTCACACAATATTTCAATCAATCAGTAACTAATAAAAATTTATAAAATTAAACTATTTCACTTCGGATTTGTGGTTACGAAACCACTATTCCGATTAGGCCCTATTTCGGGCTATCACAATTCTCCCCCCTTAGGGATTTTCGTCCCCGAAAATCTTACCAGTGAATAAGTTGGGATACTGTTTCCTCATAGCCTCCTCGGTTTCCCATGTTGCCTCTTCCACCCCATGTCGTTGCCATAACACTTTCACTAAAGCAATTTCTTTGTTTCTCAACTGTTTCACTTCTCGTGCCAAGATTCGAATCGGTTCTTCTTCGTATGTCATATCCGATCGAATTTCCACTTCAGTCGGTGAAATCACATGTGATGGGTCCGATCGATATCGCCTCAACATAGAAACATGAAACACATTATGAATTCTTTCCAATTCCGGTGGTAAAGACAATCGATAAGCCACTGGACCAATTCTTTCTATCACTTCATACGGACCAATAAATCTTGGACTTAATTTGCCTTTACGGCCAAATCTCAAAATTTTCTTCCATGGAGACACTTTCAAAAATACTTTATCTCCTACTTGAAACTCAATCTCTTTTCTTTTCAAGTCCGCATACGACTTCTGTCGATCCGATGCAGCTTTCAAACAATCACGGATTATCTTCACTTTCTCTTCGGTTTCTTTTACCAAATCGACTCCATGTAACTGATTTTCATTAAGTTCAGTCCAATATAATGGAGTCCGACACTTTCGTCCATACAACGCTTCATAAGGTGCCATTTTTATGCTTGGCTGATAACTATTATTATAAGCAAATTCCACCAAAGGTAAATATCTTTCCCAATTACCTTCAAATTCCAATACACAACATCTCAACATGTCTTCGAGTATTTGAATTACTCTTTCAGACTGTCCATCGGTTTGGGGATGGAATGCTGTACTAAAATTCAATTTAGTACCCAATGCCTCTTGTAATTTCTTCCAAAACCTTGAAGTAAATCATGGATCTCTATCAGATATAATAGACATAGGTACACCATGTAATCGGACTATCTCAGCAATACACAATTCAGCTAACTTGTCAAGTGAAAAACTCATTCGCACAGGAATGAAATGACCCGACTTAGTCAATCAATCAACTATAACCCAAATTGAGTCTTTCTTTTTCGGTGACAATGGCAATCCAGAAACAAAATCCATAGTAATTCTATCCCATTTCCACTCGGGCACCATAATAGGTTGAAGTAATCCTAAAGGTACTTGGTGTTCAGCTTTTACTTGTTGGCACACTAAACACTTTGTCACATACTCGGAGATATCCCGTTTCATACCCGACCACCAATAAAATTTCTTCAAATCATTGTACATTTTTACACTACCGGGGTGAACTGCCAAATGACTATCATGTGCTTCTTGCAAAATTTTCTGAATTAAATCAACATTTTTCGGAACACATATTCTATCACGAAACATTAAACATCCATCTGAATCAATCTGAAAATCAGAATTATTGTCCACTGCACACTGAGTCTTTCTTCTTTGCAATTCATTATCCACTTTCTGAGCCTCACAAATTTCTTGAAGAAACAATGGTCTAGCTTTTAACTCAGTGATCACATCAGGAGAAGATGCTTCCTCTCTAGCTCGGATGGCATAAGCTCTTGCTGGAGCTCCCACTTCAGATCTTACAGTCGTGTATTTTGTTACGCCTCTACCACTAGTTCCATCCCCACATTTCTCTGTGGTCTTCCTCTAGTAGTCACACTGCTCGATCTCACATTCTGAAACTTTTATATCTCTTCTCTTTCCGGACAATCTTTCACAAAATGATCTTGAGATCCACATTTAAAACAAGCTCGGCTGATTAAATAACATTCCCTCAAATGTCGTTTTCCACAATGTTGACATTCCGGTCTAGTAGGTTTAACACTACCTGTACTTGCCATAGGAGTTGCCTGAGCTTTAGAACCTGAATATTGTCTTCCTCGATCTCTTTGAAAATTCACACTAGAAACATTCGATCGAGTATTCATTTCTTTAAACTTCTTCGCTTGAGACTGAAATGGCTTGCCCATTGATCTTTTTCTTTCATCTCTTGCTTCACTTTCCACCTTTCTTTTCTCTTTGCTCAATTCTTCAGCCTTGATAGCTCTTTCAACTAGTACCACTAACTCTTTAATTTCAAGAATTCCCACTAGCAATCGGATATCCTCGTTTAATCCATCTTCAAACCTTTTACACAATGTAGCTTCATTAGATACACACTCTTGGGCATACTTGCTTAATTTGACAAATTCTCGCTCATATTCGGCTACCGTCATGCGCCCTTGTTTCAATTCAAGAAACTCTTTTCTCTTTTGATCAATGAAACGCTGACTCACATACTTCTTCCGGAATTCTTCTTGAAAGAAGTCCCATGTAACTTTCTCTTTAGGCACCACTGACACTAAAGTTTTCCACCAATTATAAGCCGAATCCCTCAGCAATGAGATAGCACATTTGAGACTTTCTTCTGGAGTACAAGATAATTCATCCAACACTCTGATAGTATTATCAAGCCAGAACTCTGCTCTTTCAGGATCATCATTTACATTAGCTCGGAACTCTTCGGCTCCATACTTTCGAATTTTGTCCACTGGAGGCTTTGACAATTTTATCACTTCAGTTTGTTGAGGAGCTATGGGAACAGCTTGAGGAATAGGAGGGGGCGGAGGAGGTTGAGCATTAGGATTAGTTCTAACAAACTCAGTGTACCAATTGTTCATCATTTGGAGAAAAGCTTCTCGAGCCTCATCTCCTTGACCCTGAGTCTCGAATCGACTTTCAACAGGCACATTACTTTGAGCATCATCAGCTGTATCTCGGTTAGAATCCATTACTATAAAAAAACATTTTAAGATGTCAGGAGTCGTCACACTATCATTATTCACTTATGGCATGTATAGATAGTCTATTACACTCGCTACGTTAGTCCGAGAATCGACTAAACCGTAGCTCTGATACCACTAAATGTAACACCCCTTACCCGAGACCGTCTCCGGAATCGAGTACGAGATGTCATCCAATTTAACTTACCGATTCGAAGCATAAAAATTTGCTTTTAAAATTAAATTCACTGTTCATAACAACACTGTCCACCTGCGCAACTGTCACTAATTTAATTATAACTTGAGTTACGAAACTCAAAATTTAAATCCGTAAATTTTCCATGAAACTAGACTCATATTCCTACTTACCATAAAATTTTCAGAATTTTTGACTTAGCACATTAGTACAGTTTATTCATTAAAGTATCCCCTGTTTCACAGCTCGACAGATCTGACCTCTTGGCGCTAAAAATCAAATATCTAATTGTACAGAATTCATATAAGGTTACCATTAATTTATTTTGAAAATAGACTCACTAAGGAATCTGAACATATAAATTATGACCTATAATTGTTTCTGTACAATTTATAATGATTTTCTAAAGTTAGAACAGAGGACTTCAAAAACCATTCTGACCCTGTCTCACTAAAATTTAAATATCTCAAAATATAAAATTCCTTTGCCTACACCGTTTCTTTCATGTAAAAATAGACTTGATAAGCTTTAATTATATATATCATTCACCCTCTAATTCCATTTCTACTATTTATGGTGATTTTTCACATTCACGTCACTGCTGCTGTCAAAGAAACTGCTTCTTTGAATTAGTTACCATTTAAACATACATAACTCCAAAACATATTCTTTAATAACTACTTCAATAGCTAACATTAGCCATATCATTTGGACATGCTCAAAATGATTAAGACTCTATACATGCCATAGTTTAAACATTTTGAAAAGCACATAATACCGAGATGGTTATGATAGTGTGATACGAGCTCCGACGGTCCACTATTCGATCAAGTTCAAATCACTATAAAACAAAGGAAAGAAAGAGATGTGTAAGCTATAAATAGCTTAGTAAGTTACATGTAAACAATAATTACTCAATTAATAATTAACACTTTTAACATATAACTAATCAAAACATTTCTTAGCAATTTCAATCACTTACACATACACAATCTTACCAATTCACTTGCATATACATTTTCACACTTAACATTTCATATTCACTTTAATTCATTATTAATCCCGTTGAACACTTGGAATATACACGGATACGTAGAGATTTAGCACATAAGTGCCACACTGATATGTAGCCGAAGCTACCACTGATATGTAGCCGAAGCTACCACTGGATGTAGCCAAAGCTACCACTGAAATGTAGCCGAAGCTACCACTGATCAATAACACTGGAAATGTCCACGGGTCTGCTCACACAAGCTGTCAGGTGTCTGCAACACATGCTAGATCACCCAGCACCCGGGACTCACTGTAACACTGTAACACTGGTCTCTAGTGACATGTCACTTGTATCCAATTCTATTCCTAAGTTCAACCGGGAATTTACACTTAACACTTTATTTTCAACACTTTATCACTTGAATAATTCATGAACAACTTTCATGTTCAACCGGGAATTTACACTTAACACTTTATTTTCAACACTTTATCACTTGAATAATTCATGAACAACTTTCCTTCCACATTCAATATTAATTCACATATCAAATATAATTCACAATTTATACAAATATAACTATTATTTACATATAACCTACCTCGGATGCAAAACGACTATTTTTGTAATTTAGTCGATAACTTTCTCTTTTCCCCGATCACTTGCACTATTTCTTCTTTCTTGATCTATATTAACACAATTTAATACATTTTATCAATATTCCATTCAAATACAATTCATACACAACATTTTGACACATTTACATTTTTCCCCATAACTTTTCAAAAATTCCACTTTTGTCCCTAAGCTCGTAAAAATAAAATTCTCTAAATTCTTAAATTTCAAACTTCACTAAATCATATTTCATGCTCATAACGGGCCTCAATTTCACAAAATCACAACTTTATGCACACTTTACCATCTTTCACAATTTAGCCCTTTTTCAACATTTTTCATTGAAATTCATCTAGTAAAACTTGTAATTAACACTTCAAACATTCATTATCTAACATCACTAATCAATTTACAATTATATCATGAATGGGTCAATTTTTAAACTTTAATTTCATTTAAATTAAATAGTAGAAACATGAAATTCAAGCTTCAATAAGCATAAAAATACGAAAATAATTAAAAACGGGGCAAGAAATCACTTACAATTGAGCTTAGGAAAATCAAAACCCTTAACTATGGTAACCTGAAACTTTCGGCAGCAAGCTTCTGATTTTTTTGAAGAAGATGGACACTTATTTTCTCTTTATTTTGTCTTTTACCCAATTTGGACAAAAATGCCCTTGACCCATTACTTAGATATTTTTCTAGAAATACCCTTTTGTGTCCATAACACTAATTTATGGTCTAATTGCCACATAAACACTTCCAATTTCATGCAATAATTCAATTAAGTCATTTAATCACTAATTAGACACACTTTGCATTTTTCTCAATTTAGTCCTAAAAATTCAATTAAGCACTAAAGCATTAAAATTTCCTATCCATATTTTCACACAATATTTCAATCAATCAGTAACTAATAAAAATTTATAAAATTAAACTATTTCACTTCGGATTTGTGGTTACGAAACCACTATTCCGATTAGGCCCTATTTCGGGCTATCACAATAGGGTTTAATTGAAAGGAAGTGAATGTGTTATAAACTTAGTTATCAACATTTTTCACTAAAACAGTTTTTGGACTGTAGCAGTAGTCCAAATTTGAAAAATCACCAAAAATTGTGGAAATTGAATTAGAGATTTAATATAATATGAAATTAAATTCTATTGAGTCTAGTTTTACACAGAAGAAACGGTGTAAGCAAAAGAATCTTATTTTATAAGATATTTGATTTTTTGTGAGACAGAGTCAGAATGATTTTGAAATCCTTTGTTTTGATTTGGGAAAATCATTAAAAAATATATAAAAATAATTATGGGTTATAATTTATATTCTTAAAATCCTTAATGAGTCTATTTTCAAAAGAAACAAACGGGAATATCATCCGAATTCCTTATGAGGAGATAATTAATTTTTAGTAAAAAAAGGTCGAAGCTGTCAAACAGCAGAACATGGGTAAATTTGAAGAATAAACTGTACTTATTGGCTAATTAAAAAATTCTGGAAATTTTATGGTAAGAAAATATGTGAGTTTAGTTTTAGAGAAAATTATTGGATCTTAATTTGGAGTTCTGTAGCTCCAGATATAAATAATTTAGTAACTATGACTTGAGAAGACAGCTTGACTGGAATATGAGCAAATAGTGAAATTATGTGTAATTATTCTGTAAACTCTGGTAACATCCTGTAACCCCTTTCTGGCGACTAATGTGGGTTAGAGGTGTTACACTTGATGTTACAAATGTTTTTTATTTTAATTTATTTGGTTAGAAATGAAATATTCAAATTATTATATTTATTTTTTTATGAAAATGATAGAAGTTAAATTTATATGCTAATATTAATAAGATTAAATTTTTTAAAAATTTAATATAATTTTATACTTATAAATTAAGTTCAGTACTGAAAATTGAACATTCAAATTTCCGACGCTTAATTTTTTAGTTTATCAAAAGCACTTAAATGGTTATGAACTCAAGTAGTACTTCAATTTTTTTTAAAAAATATATTTTTTTTCTATGTTTCATATATATATATATACACTATTATTTAAGTGTGTAATTGAATAAGTGTCACAAGTCAACTTGACACCAATTCAATCAATAAAATTACTAAAACAATGTTACATATTTTAATTAAATTAAATTATTATGATTATACTTTTGTCTTTTTCCTTATTAAAAAAATAAAAAATTATAAATGTGAATATTTTAACTCATGCCACTAACATCTATAATTTTTTTATCACTTCGTAGATCAAAGCTTTATTTTGATATTTTTATACATTTCAATTGTATTATACAAAATGTTTCACCCACATTATTTGTATATATTGATAATGTCGTTGATTGAGTTGGTGTTCCAAGTCAATTCGATACTAACTCAAGAAAAATGATAATATTATGATAAAACAGTTGGAGTGCATTTAATATTCTTAATCTAATGTATTTGCCTATTTAAATTTCCTTTTACTCACAATTTAAACTATTTTTTTATTTTAATTTTACACATATTGCGCATGTATTATTATTTATTATATGTTATTTTTAGTTACACGCCTATGCTTAAATACGTGGTTTCCACACGCATATACATGTGATAGAATTTCTAGTTTATATTTAAGATTCTTATTGAGTTGGTATCATCCTTCAACCAGACTCCAACTTAAAGGAAAATTTACTAAAAGCTCATTATTTTTACAAAGCAATATATATATTTTTTAGGACAATTTTATAATTTCATATACATTTTTTTTAAATTACACAAAATGACATTCAAACTAAAAACATTATAATTTTTAATAACAATTTAACCAAACTCATATTTAATTATTATATCAAAATTTTAAAAATATTTATTACATAATATTTTCACTCACTATGTAATCTAAATTTTAGACCAATTCAAACACTACAGCAAAACTGACTTTTAGCGGCGTTTTTTTAGGCCTTTAGTGGCGCTTTTAAGCGCCACTAAAATTATTTGCGGCGTTTTTACAAGCGCCGCAACAAACGCCTCTATAGATGGCGCCGCTAAATTTTGCGGCGTTTATTTGAAAAAAGCGCCGCTAAAGGTCATGGCCTTTAGCGGCGCTTTTACCACAAACGCCGCTAAAGGTCATGGCCATTAGCGGCGCTTTTCCCACAAACGCCGCTAAAGGGGTCATGGCCTTTAGCGATGCTTTTCCCACAAACGCTGCTAAAGGTCATGAAATTTTAAAAAATATATATATATATAAAAGATCATGAAAAATATAAAAAAATTAAAATTTATTATCAAAATATTGAGAAGAATAATATCCATGATTTAAATATAAAAATTTTCTATTAAAATTCATTATCAAATTAAAATAAAAATAAAAATATAGAATCAAAACTAAAATAAATAATAAAAATTAGATTAAATATAAATATAGAATCAAAATAATAAAGCACCAAACTTGTATACTACCCACCATTATAAGTCACTAAAAGCAAGAAAAACAAAATGACTTAATTCATGGAATTCACGAATGTTAACATCAGACATGAGTTTAAAACTTTGCCTTCGGAAGGATGTTCAAAACCAGAATCCACAATAGATCGAAGCAGCTCCGGTTTCAACAGAAAGTTTCTGAATCCCGAACTGTGAATTCCAACATACCCCCTACACCACATAAAAAAGAACATTGCTTTACACTAAAACTAGCAGATTATATTAGAACATTGTTTACCTTAAAAATATGTATAAATTAAAATCAACTAAGGCTAAAATACCTGAGGAAGTGCTTTGACACAGCTGCGATAAGTATAAAGCACTGATGCCATCTCCTTCCCATCCTGGATAAGTGTGTTCTGCCATGCCATCAAATACAAGATCAGAGACTAAAACAAAACACTAAAAAGTTTATAAAATTTTGCAATTAACTTTAGACTCTAACTAGCTTGGGCAAAAAATAAGTTTTCTAAACCGTTATTATTTTAATAGTAAATATAATTTAACTGATTCTAAATGAGTTAAAAATTTTAATATATATAATTACATTAATTTATTAATTTATTAATGATTTTTTGAAAAAATTATTAAAATATTTAAACAAATAATATTATTATAAATTTAACACGCAGAAGAACGAGAATACAAATTAATTATATATATATTTGACAATTATTCATACTGGTTGTATTTTTACATGCCAATAAAAAGCAATAAAAAGCAACGTTTTACCTTAAAAGACTAGCGTTGAATCATGGTATCTGAAAAAACTTAAAGAAATAGAAATGATTGTAAAGAAGCAGTGAATAAGAACATTACATACTATGAATTTATATTCAATACACTCTCTGTAAATGGTTATCAACATGGAAATGAAAGGATCCTTATATGAAACAAATGGTAAATTTTGAATTTGGCAATTGAATCTTCATATCCTTATATGAAGTTTGGTCGGCAAATGAAAATGAAAGAAAACTAAAGCAACATGGTTCCAAAGGTAGAAAGCTATCTAAGTTAATGTCTTCGTGCACACATTTGTCTAAACCAATAGCTCTACCATGCTTTTATACCTAGGAAGACTAAATTAAGGACTACCACAAATGATGAATGCTAAGTAGAGAACCACCAAATAAAAAAACAAGGCAATTAAAAATGTAGTAGTTAAACTCAAGTATGTTATTCAAGTAATAAAAAAAGATTCAGGTTTAATTATGAGCCCGGGAAGTGAGCTGAAGTACTTTTCCACTACAATCAATGAAATCTCTTCAGCCTGGTGTGAACTCAATAAGCCTACAGTAGCAACAAAAAGGTACCTACTTCTATGGTCTTAAAGTTAAAAGAAAAAATAGAAACCAATTCCATAATTTCATCCTATGGCATGAAAATAATCAGAAGCAAGTTCAATTTTACATCAGGCATCCTTGGTCTGCCTAACAATATAGTCAGATTCACATCTAGATTATTAAATGATTATTCAGTTTCATACCAAGAAATTTAAAGAGTTTAAAAGTAAATCTAAGTTTCATGGTGTAAAAAACTTAGTATATCACAGTTAGCAATCGAAAGAAACACAAAATTGGAATTTGGAATGATACCCTTCAAGGTCAATACTCAAAGCTTCTCAGCTGACATAAGAAACAGAAAGCATAAATACTAGGGTCCAAAATTGATCTGAGCTTAAAAACTAATCAACATCTAATAAATTGAAACCAGAACACCCAGAGTAGCAAAAACAGCTGCAGGATTCTTTTAAATATTAGCACTAGAAACAAATTTGCACCAACATTCAAAGAGGTAATAATCCACAACTTCAATTTACAGCATTCAAACACTTCAATTTGCAGCACTTTAACACTTCAATTTACAGCATTAAAACACTTCAATTTGCAGCACTTTAACATTTCAATTAACAATATTTATAGCACTTCAATTTGCAACATTTAAGCACTTCAATTTACAGCATTCAAACACTTCAATTTGCAGCACTTTAACATTTCAATTAACAACATTTAAACACTTCAATTTGCAGCACTTTAACACTTCAATTTACAGCATTAAAACACTTCAATTTGCAGCACTTTAACATTTCAATTAACAACATTTAAACATCTCAATTTCCAGCAACTAAACACTTCAATTTGCAGTACTTAAACACTCCAATTTACAGCACTCTAACACTTCAATTTGCAGCACTTTAACAGTTCAATTTACAGCATTTAAACACTTCAATTTGCAGCACTTTAACATCTCAATTAACAACATTTATACACCTCAAGTACAGCAAAATGGAATAGCTTTGTTGTTTTTCCCCTTTTTTATTACTATTAGTAACCACTAGAGGACTGGTGGTAGCATAGCAATATTAGTTTTTTTATAAATAAATAAATAAGATCATAATGTTTTGTATAACTTAAGATCAGAGAAATGTTTATGGCGTATACCTGAACTTTGCATCATTCTTAGGAATTGAAGGTAGCCTAGTCAGCCTTCTGGTAGAAACACTTCCTCCAAGATTTAAGTGATAATGATATATCTTATTATCACTAATGCCTATAGCCAGACACAAAATTGACTTTATTAAATACATAACGAAGAATTTAACAGAAGGGACACACACACACATATTAACATCTCAATTAACAACATTTATACACCTCAATTAACATCTCAATTTCCAGCAACTAAACACTTCATTAGTGATGCACTAGCAGGTTAATTAGAGCCTGAAATTGCTTCATTAAAAAATTATAAAATATACTTCAAACATTTTACTTTAGAAATTGAGGGTAGTAAGCAATTTATTAAAAAAATTAAAAAAAAGTTATATAAGATTTTTATTATAAAATATCTAATAAAAAAGATAAAATTACAAATAATTATAATTAAAATTAAATGAATATAATGAAACTTAACCAAACCAAGAGATATTGATTCATTGAAGTTATCAAAACCTAAATTGATATCCACAAATTTATCATTCTCTTCTCATTTCAGCTAAACTTCGTACATAAACCACATGTCATTATGGAGGTGAAGTTAATAGTTAAACAATGAACGTAATCATTTTAACTAAAATGTTGGTTCACCTCTCTGACTTGTGCAATCAATAAACATTTCTAATGAATTTGAAATTAATGAAAAAAGAATATATAAATCAAATGCTATTCAAACAGTGAAATTTGAAGTACCTTGTTTACTCCTTTCAGCAAACAATTTCTCCCAGTAAAAACTGCTATAGGGAACGAAAGAATTATTTGGCTAATGATGCCTTTATTCCATATGGTGATAGAAGTCACAAAGATCAACACCTCAAGCAAGCCGTATGCAAAATGTAAACTCTCATACATCAAGATTTCAACAGCATCTTGTTCAATAGCCTTTTCCTGATGATGGAGAAAACACTTATATTAGTTAACTGCTGAAATCCCATATTTAGTTCTACTACTGGAAACTTACAAAGAGCCTATTCAATCACCTCTAAAATGTCAAAGCTAAAAAAATATATCATCAGTTCCTACTGTTTGTGAAGGAAAAGAATTTCAAACCATGAACTAATGAAAGCAGCTAATTTCAACAGCTTAACAACAAATGTACCCTTTTCCTATACCGATATGAATAGTTCTCTCATAGGCAATTCATCAAACATAAGGAGAGTAAACTTTAGATTCTTTACCATACGCAATCCAACACAAAAAAAATTCCTATAATTCTATAATCTCAATTGAATCCATAGAGAAACCCAAGAAACGGCTGGAACAACACATTGCGGCAGATTTTAAAGAGCACCTCAAAGAAAGAAAGAAAAAAGTCGATGGCATAGAAAATATGTTAAATATGACTCCTATTTTCAGTCAAATTTGAAAAATAGTCTTTCAGTTAAACTCTGTTTACTTGTTTCAATCAAACACTGATTAGTTTAGATTATTTTACTATTATTTGACTTATGAATTTAGCCTATAAATAGGCTCTTTTACAACCTTAGAAAACACCCATTAGAGATTAGAACTCATAACACATTTAGAGAATTTTGTGTTTACGTTTTGTGAGTTCTTTATTTTCGGGTTTTCGGGGTTTAGTTTTTATCTCCATCTTTTGTACTCTTCGTTCTTTTGCCATTATAATAAAATTATCTTTGCCCGTGGTTTTTTATCCTCTTTGGAGGGGTTTTTCCACGTTAAATTTGTGTGTTCAATTTCTCAATTTATTCTGCTATTTTCTTGTTCGTTGCTTAATCGGGTCGAAATCCTAACAAGTGGTATCAGAGCTAGTTCAATTTTCATAGATCAGCCCATTCAGAGATGGCAACAACAAGGTTTGAAATTGAAAAGTTCGATGGTGAGACAAATTTCAATCTGTGGCAAGTTCGGATGATGGCAATTCTAGTTCAATCAGGCTTGAAAAAGGTTGTTATTGGAAAAAAGCCTGAGAATCTAAATAAAACAGAATGGGAAGAGCTTGATAAAAAGGCTTTATCTGCAATCCAGTTGTGCCTCACAAATACGGTATTGCAGGAGGTATTAATGGAGAAGACCTCATCTGCCTTGTGGAAAAGGTTAGAAACTCTTTATGCGACTAAGTCTCTAGCTAACCGTTTAGTGTTGAAACAACGTCTATTTACGTTTCGCATGAACGAAGGTGAGCTTCTTAGAGATCACATCAGTCAATTCATTACTCTTTTAAATGATTTAAAGAATGTTGAGGTTCATATTGACGATGAAGATCAGGCTATGCTATTATTGTGCTTTTTACCCCCTTCATACAAGTCTTTCAGGGAGGCCCTGATTTATGGCAGAGACAAACTCTAGTTCGAAGATGTGAAGGGTTATTTGTTGAGTAGAGACAAACTCGATAATGAGCTTCATTTGGATAGCAAGACAGATAGGCAAGCTTCCATTTTGGTAGCATCAAAGAAACGAGATAAAAGGTGTCGCTATTGTAAAAAGTTAGGTCACGTCAAAGCAGATTGTTATAAACTGCGAAATAAAAAGCTGCTGAGAGTAACGAGGAAGATGTAGCTGGTGCTAATTTGGCCGATGAAAATGGGGATGATTTCTTGTTAGTGTCAACAAGTGATAACACCAAGCTCACGTCCGAGTGGATCCTAGATTCAGGATGTTCTTTCCACATGTGTCTCAATAGAGAATGGTTCTCCACATACAGTTCAATTGAAAGGTGGAGTTGTGCGCATGGGAAACGATTCATCTAGTAAGGTAATTGGTATTGGTACTGTTAAAATTAAGATGCACGATGGGACGATTAGGACACTCTCAGATGTCAGATATGTACCTGATTTACGAAAGAATCTCATCTCCTTAAGTATTTTAGACTTGAAAGGATGAAAATCAACATCGAGTTGAGCGGTATTAAAGTATCTCGTGGAGCTCTCGTTTTGTTAAAAGGTAAAAGAACCGGCAGTCTTTATATTCTGGAAGGTTATACAATGACCGGTGAAATCGGACGTCCCTCGTCCGTTACGGAGTTGAAGTCAACTTGTTTGGAGCGGAGGCAACTTGGTCATAGGAGGGAAAAAGGTATGACTGTTTCGTTGAAGAGAGGTTCTCTTTTAGATGCAGGTTTTGAAAAGTTAGGGCACTATGTTCGTGAAAATCAGACCCGGGTTAGTTTTGATCTGGCAGTGTACAAGTCGAAGGCTAGAAGTCTTCCAATTTCTAAGCACAAATTCGACTCAGTTAATTCCCTGCATAGTTTAAGATAGGCTCGTGGCGGGCTTTGGCAAATATGGTGTTGTGGAAATATGAGTCAAGGTGGAGATTTGTTAAATATGACTCCTATTTTCAGTCAAATTTGAAAAATAGTCTTTCAGTTAAACTCTGTTTACTTGTTTCAATCAAACACTGATTAGTTTAGATTATTTTACTATTATTTGACTTATGAATTTAGCCTATAAATAGGCTCTTTTACAACCTTAGAAAACACCCATTAGAGATTAGAACTCATAACACATTTAGAGAATTTTGTGTTTACGTTTTGTGGGTTCTTTATTTTCGGGTTTTCGAGGTTTAGTTTTTATCTCCATCTTTTGTACTCTTCGTTCTTTTTCCATTATAATAAAATTATCTTTGCCCGTGGTTTTTTATCCTCTTTGGAGGGGTTTTTCCACGTTAAATTTGTGTGTTCAATTTCTCAATTTATTCTGCTATTTTCTTGTTCGTTGCTTAATCAGGTTGAAATCCTAACAAAATAAAATAAAGAAAACCCATTAACAGGAAAACGTGAATGCGACTGATACCTTGAATTAGAAGAAAACCAGTAGGAAGAAAACCAGTAGGTTACCTTCAATCTAAGCAGGGAGAATAAATTACTAAAAATAGTAATGATTTAAAGCTATCCGTAAAATTGAAAGGAAAAAAAAAAAGAAAAAGTACAGGACATGATGGAAAGAAAGTTAAAAGAGATAAGCCGACTCACTTGACGACCATCGATTTCATGTGCTAAGACTCGAACATGCTCGATAGCTCTGGCTTCACACAGTTCTTTGCTCTGCTTTGCTTCCAAAAACCCTTTGTGCCTTTTTCAGTTTCTTTTTTTCTTTTATTCCAGATCGAGAAAAAGAGGGAGTAACGAGCGGGTAAGAGTGAGCGGTATTTTGATTTCCCTTTTTTTTGGGTAAAATAATGGCTTTTTGTGGCGTTTTTAAAAAAAAACGCCAGTATAGCTTAATTTTTTGCAGCATTTTTAGTATAAACGCCATTATAGCTTAGTTGGTTAAGTTTGCTTGCTCTTTACCTTAGTACCTGGGTTCAAATCTCGTTGTTAGCAATTTTGAATCTTTTTTGTACCCCTTCGTACCTTGCTCTTTTTTGTACTTGCATTTATTATTTTTAATCAATTAACTCTTCAATATTACATTAATATATATTATTAGTACAATAATATAGACGGATTGACAATTTGAGCTACATATTACAGTAATACATTAACATTAATATACATGCACATAATACATTAATATATATTATTAGTACAATAGTATAGAAGGATTCACAATTGATATACGGGCACATACATAATTTGAGCTACAATATTATGAATATTAAATCGCTAAAGCTAAAATTTTAGAATTGTTGTATAAATTTTTAAAATTTAATAAGTGTAAAGGATAGGTGCAATAAATTATACCTTATACAAGATTTGTGTTTTTAAGATATTATTAGAATAAAAAAATATATCTTATACAAAAATAATGACGGTACTAAAATATACAAAAATATTGCACATAATTCATTCCTTGTTTCACTGTAATAATCTTACAATGGTATTTCTATATATTCATTTTTTTTTTGCACTTCAATTTTGTTTTCCTCTATTGTTTCATGTTCACTTGAATGTGTACATTTGTCCACTTCTCAATTGTTTTGTACACTGAAAGTTAATCTATTATCTCTTAAATAATTTAAACTATAATCATAAGTTTAATATATTCAAATTAAGATTATCTCTTTTACAATTATATAAGAAATCATTTAATATATAAATTAAAAAATACTAATTAATCTAAACCCTAAACCTCTTAACCCCTATCCCATAAACACTAAACTCTAAACCCTTAAACCTTAACCCCAAACCCCAAACCTTTACACCTTAAACTCTAACCCTAACCCATAAACCCTAAATCATAATCCCTAAACCCATAATTCATCATAAACCTTCAAATACTAGTTAACTCCTAAACCTTAAACCCTAAACCATATATCTTAAACTATAGTTAACTCATAAACCTTAAACCCTAAACCATAAACCATAAACTGTAATGATAATTAATTCGATATTTTAAATTCAATACTATCTCTTTTACGATTATATAAGAAAATATTTAATATATTGTATAACCATAAATTTTAATAATTATTATTTTAGGGGTTATAGATTAGTGTTTATGATTTTTTTGGGTTTAGGGGTTATATGACTTTTAGTGGCATTTTTCCAAAAGCGTCGCTAATGCTCTGGTTTTTAGCGGCGTTTTGCAAAAAATCGCCTCTAATGCTCTTTTTTTTGCGGCATTTTTACTAAAACGCTGCTATTGCTCTGTTTTTAGTGGCGTTTTTGGTAAAACGCCGCTATTGCTATGTGTTTTACAATTTTTGCGGCGTTTTTTGATAAAACTCCGCTAAAGCCCTATTTTCCTGTAGTGAAACTATGCTAGATATTTTATATAGAACCGAACCACACAAATATCTTATATTTGATTAACTTGCTAAGATCGACCAGTCTACGGAATTTTCATCGTTGAATTAAACTGTGCCATTTTTTCAATGTATATAACTAGAACTTGACCTATTGTGTTTTATTTTACATATATATATTATAAAGGTATACAAGCAAATTAAGAAAGATTTTATGTCACATTATAGATTTATGACAAAGGATACTCTCAAAGTGTAACATCTCATCTATTATAATATTAACATAATTATTGGACTTTACATCTTCATTCATTTATGAATAAATATAAAATATTTTTATATTAAAAAATAAATTCTATTTAAAATTCATGTTGGGTTTAAAAAAATCAACTAAATTAATTTATAATTGAAAATTTCCTTTAATTTTTTTTATTAAAATAAAAAATCCATTATTCACAAAAGGATGAAACGAACATGCACACACCAACAAAACTTTAGCAGTGTTAGCGTAGGTCCGATTCTCATCATACATAAATATTATATTTATTTTGATATGTTCTAATTTCATATTTTATTTCAAATTAATTATAATTATAATTGATGGAATATATGATTAGTTTTAATTATATTTATAAACTCCTCCCAAATAGATGTATAAGTTTGTATATGTCAGGAAATCTTTATCCTTTAAATGTCAGGTTTGGCGTGAATATTCATCCATTAATTGAGTGGTGTACCTTAATTTTGGTTTTCTATTTTTTTTTGAAAAATAAAATAATAAAATTACATCCAATTAAAATGATTAAAAGTACTTCTCATTTTATCTCATTGAAAGATGTCTGATATTTCATTAGGGATTGCATCAAAAATTTATAGGTTTGATTTCCATATAAGACTCAACTTGGTCAAATAATCCATAATAATATTATCTTCTCTAAGTATATGTTGCACCCACCATTGTAGTTTGACTTTCAAGCATTGTTTCCCAATTTTGATAATATTAAAGTTTTCTTTTATTATCTTATAAGGAGTTGCTTTCTAAGATTGGTATATAAGAAATTTAAGGGCAGCTATTCGAATTCAACATATATATATATATATAGCAAATATTTCTATCTCATTAACAATTGGGATTTTTTAAATTTTCAATTATTGCTCTACATATTTTAAACTACTTAAAAGTCTACGTTCCTTTTTCCTAATTTTTTCTTTAAATTGTAGTTGCTTAGATTTAAATACAAAATTTATTGTAAGTGTCTTCATAAGAGTGACGGAATTAGATATTTTTTGATTTTATATAGTATTTTAGTGGCCTTTTCGCAAGCAGATTCCAAGTATGGGTGTGTAAAATAGATAACACATTTTTCCAAAATTTTCTTATTTTAAACGAAGAACAATAACTTTGACCAGTGTGATCCATGGAATAAAAAAAGTCAACATGTTTAAAATAATGTGAGTTGAACAATCATACGTTATTATTGACATTAGTAGCTAATAAAAATAGAACACGCGGTACTCATATTGACAACTCCTTTTTACAGTTCCAAGACACGTGGAGGTCAGTTACGGGGAAAGCTGAAAATTTCCAGATATTGTGATGCGCGTAGTAGATAACGGTGCATCGTACAGCGTGTTGCTGCGCTTGTCACCGCCTCAACCAGCCACTCACCTTTCTGACACGGTGACTCTCTCTTGAAGTGACAAACCTTAAAAATGTGAGTTGTGGAGCCCTTCTTTAAACCATTTGTCCGGGAGGCTGAGGCCTATAGAGGGCCTTTCTTTTAACAAATTAATTAAAAAAATTAAATATTTATAAGAATGATCTAACTTTAAAAACAGTAATAAGATTTACTTGAAATTAAATAGTGGAGGGCAGTACCGGCACCCAAGTCAATCGTTTCCCTATCATTAAGTGCTAATTGTTGGGAGATTTTTAAAAAAAAAAAACTATTTTTGCCAGTATTTATTTTTTTAAAAATACCTTTAAAAAATATGAATATTCTATAATTTTAAAAAAAATTAGTTTAATAGGTATTGACGTACAAGTGATCAGCACCAGTTCAAAATTTTAACAATAGCAGCAGGGTTTATTCATCAAAAGAACAAATACATTTGCAAACAAATAATTCGACTAAATTTCCTGGGAAACAAAACAATTTTTTGTAGGATACAGAAACTTAAAAGAAAAGCTTCATATAATACGTAAATGCATTAAATTCTTAACCAAAAAAAAAAAAAAAGATATGTCACCTATCATTTTAACATATGATATATTTTATAGAGACCATAAAAACCTATCTTCACTACTCCTTACTAAACTTTCGCCCTAAGTCAAAAGGAAAGAATAGAAAAACAGAGGAGAGCAATGTTATCAAATGTGTGGACTTACATTTAAAAGTTCCAGGGTTCCTAATTTCCTCAGGCAAAAAAATGAATATATTTTTTTTAAAATTTTTGAACTGATTCAGACTACTTCAACACCAATACCTATTAAAATAATATATATTTTTAAAATCATGAAATATTTATATTTTTTGAAGGTATTTCAAAAAATTCATTCGGATGTCGATCATTATAGTATTGGCACAAAAAAAAAATTAAACTCTCAACAATCAACGGGGATGATGGGGGAATGATTTACTTGGGTATCGGCCATGGTGTGCTAACACCACCCTCCACAGCTAATTTTAAGTTATCCTTATGATTAATTTTAAAATTGGGTCATTTTTATAAATACTTAATTTTTTGGATTAATTTAGTAGAAAAGCTCGTATTGAGTCAGAGTAGTGGAGCCCCCTTGCCATGGTTTGTTAGAATCTGGCTCTCGACCTCAAGATGCGAACTCAATAGTTAAAATTCGACAAATGTGAATGCAAAGGCAACAGCAGGAGCATGGGGCACCTCTAACCAATTGGCTTTGCTCAAAGTCAATGTCGGGCCTTTTCTTATGAGTATTTTCCTTTGGTTTCGTATTTGTTTCTTTTGTGTTCAAGAATAAAATATAGGTTAGGAAGAGTAATTTTGTTCAAAATAAAAATAAAAGAGAGAAACGGTTTCATCAGATCATGGATGTGGGAAGACCTAAAAGTTTACTGAGTGCCGCATGTAGAATGTTGGAAATCATTGGCTTGAGAGTAAAAGAATTCCGTTTATTGTTTTGCAAAAGGTTCAACCATTGCATCGATTACTGTGCTTTACTCCGGAAAAGCTTTATCTTTTTTAACATACGAGTAAATTAATTTGTGTATTTAAATTAAAAAATAAATTAATTTTTCAACCAAAATTTTTATCTATTTTTATTGTTATAAGTTCGTCTCTATACATCAATTATATATGTTGTTTAGTTATTCCATTAACCATACTAATTTTTAACAATAAAAATAAATGAAAATTTTAGTAAAAATATTTATTTTACTTTTTGATCTAACATATAATCTGATTATTAATAAAATTATTATTAGACCTAGTCGATGAATAAATAAAAAATTGAATTAGCTCATTAGTAAGGATAAGGTTTCAAGAAGTTTGAGGGTTACTTAATTTATTGTGAGAATAAAATGGAAATTATTATGACAATAATTAGTGCAGCGTATCTATTTGATTGATAAAGAAGATATAAAAAAAAGAACGTAAGTAATAATGACTGCGACTAAAAATAAAAGAGTTAACAAATTTAGTATGTGAGGCTTGGAGAGCCGAATATTAACATTTTGGAATTTGGAGGGATCAAACCATAAATTTATCATATTTTCATTTCAATATTAGAGGTCTAACCCTAATTTGCCTTAAAAATGAACCTTAGTATACCTTTACTTGTAATTATAAATTCCTTAAAAAATTTCTATTGTACAAAATGGTGAATTATTTTGGTTTTGGCTAGAAAAACAAAACTTTGATTTTGGTTATGGTTTATATAATAAAGAATCATTCTCAAAGTCTGAATTGGTTTAAGAGTTGTGTATGATTTGATTTTCATGAGTTAAAGTTAACAGATTAAAATTTTTTTACACTGATTTTTGAGATAATAAATTTTTTAAAATTTTGAATTTGTTAATACATAATTAAAATTATAGTGGTTAATTTATGACTTTTCACTTGGTGGGTGTGGAAAGTCATATGTAAGTGAAGGTGGTTAGAATATGAGTTTTTTTTTTTGAAGAGATTGGGGTTCAAGAGTAAGAAGAGAGATAGTCTATCTATTTTGTTGTTTGTGAGCCTTAAAATGGGGTGTATTTGGTTATTTTCGAGACATCGCCTTTTAAGTATGGTTTGTCATGCTAGGACAACTTATATAAGATGTACAAGTGACAATATTCTATCCATATCAAATATGAGTCTTGAGGTCATTAAATCTTAAATTTACGGGATCATGATATTATAAGTATTGTTAGAGGATTGTAGTATGAGATAGACTAGCAAAAATAGCAAGAGATGCATGAGGTAAAGTATTTATTAATTAGATACAGGTATAATACAATTATTTAGACAAACCCTAAGGTTTTTAATATACAGAGTCCAAATAAAAAATAAGTGCCAATGATGAGATCAGTTTTCTTTTTTTAATTTGCCATCCGATCAGAGAAAAGGAACAATTAACATTATGAATAGCCAAAAAAATGACGGATGGCTCTTTACGGCTATCTCTTGTCTTTTTTTTTTTTAGTTTTGAGGGTTCGGCTACCTCATTAAGGGAGACATTGGGTGTGTTTTTCTTTACAATTAACGTAAAATTAGTGATAGTGATGAAATTAGAGATTATATAATATAAGATAAAAGGAAAATTAAATACATTGTATTCAAAGTCTTTAATATTTTCTTTTAATCACGGATAAACCTATTAAAAATATTTATAATTAATGATAGCGTATCAAAAGAACCAAGAAATTTTTATTAATTTTCCTACAGACAATAATTTCAAAATTATTTTTAAATATATTGAATACTTTAAAATTTTAAACATAATATAATAATATTTAATTCATATGATGATGTGTGCATTTAAAAAAAGGTTGATGAGTTAATCCTAAAATTGCTTACATACTTAGCTTCATTTTCGTATTTTATTATGTCTGCTAATAAAATTATAATGAAAAAGAAAATTATAAATAAGTTCGAGGGGCTCTTTCGAAACAGACTGATTGTACCTAAATCTGTTTAATGTTCGGATTTAAAGAAATAATCTCTAAATTTTCAAGCCATCAACAGTTCTTGCTTTGATAGTGGGATTAAACTCAATCATATTGTATGTGCGAAGATTTATACTTTATTCGTTTAGGAAGGTTTTGTTTTAAGAGTTAGGATTTACTTTTGCCTCCTTCATAAGTTAATCCTTAAACATTAAATCAAATAGCAAATTAGTCCTTCTGTTACAAGTTTTATCTATTTCTATTGTTAAAACTGGTTTTTGTCAGTTTTTAACAATAAAAATGAATGAATTTTTTATAATAAAAAAACTCGTTTATTATTTAATCTAATATATAGTAACTTTTTATTGTACTTTTACTCATGCATTGTTATTATTTAAACACTAAAATAGGTGTGAAAAATAGAATTTCAATGTCCTTTGCTTTTTCCACCGGATATTAAGCATTGTAAAAGGTAAGTTAACACAGCATTTCACACCTCAACTGACCATTTAAAAGAAGTATCAAACGCATGCAAAATTCTTAGCTTTCACCGAAACATAGTAAAAAATTCTTACCACAGTTACTTTTACTAATATTAATAATTTGTGTAGGAAAGGAAGAAATTGAAAAAGTAAATATGACTTTCAAAGCGAAGTTGCCTTAATTTACACGTACTTCATTTTGTTTTAATATATTTAAAATGAGAATGGAAAGGTGGGTGTCAAAGGTAAAATTAGTATATCAGTTGCCCTTTATAGACAATTCATTGGACCCTCCATCTTATTCAGTAAACTGAAATAGGACCTAAATCATATGTTTTTAATATTTACGATTGGATCTGAAATAGAGTGATTGGTGATCCACGATTTATCACTTTCAAAACTGGATCAAAATGAAATATTAATAAGGGTCATGGATGATTAATGTAATTTTACATATTAAAAGTAAAATACGCGTATCATATATAATATATATAACCTTTGATCACATGCAAAACAAGATATATTAAATAAAATATTAATATATAAAGAAAGAGTGCCACGTAAGATAGCGGGAATCATGAGCCATCAAACTCGCCGTGCGACAATAGCAAAGTCATTTTTAAATTTTTTTACTAATGTTTAATCCACTTATTATTTTTTTTTAAAAAACATTATCATTATTTTATGATGATATGCATTTGCCTCCATCTATAAAGCAGAGCCGAATCGATTCCTCTAAGCTCTCATGTTCTCTCTTGCTTTCATTTGTTTAAAAGCCTTTAAAAAAATCTTATTCCTTCTCAACTCAACTATTCAATCTCTTTTGTTTTTTGGATTATATTTGTGTCTTGTGGTTTTGGGTTTCTTTCAAACAAGAGCTTTGCTAGATTCTCCATTCAGAAAAAGAAAAGAAAAGAAAAGAAAGTTCTCTCTGTTGATCAAAGTTCACGTAAAAGAGACTTGTCAACTAGCTGGTATGGTTTTTTTATTCTCTGTGCAGCATTTTGTTTTCAAGTTTATCCATAACCCATTTCAATTCCTCACTCTTTCTCCTTTTTTATTTTCTGGGTTCTTTTTTGTTTCTGTAATTATCAAGAGTTGAAAAAGAGCTTAATTCTATATTTAAGCTTGAGGAAGATTTTTCTGGTTTTCCAAGTTGAATTCCTTTTGATAATATTTTCTCAACTTTGGAGAGATTTTTCTGGTTTTTGGCTGAACTTGCATTATTGGGGTTGAGCCATTGAAAGCTGAATTTTAAGTTTCTTTGAAATCCTCACCCCCTTCAAAAAACAAAAGTAGCTTAAAAAAGCTGAAATTGGGTGTTTTATCTTTTTCAACTTTCTTATCTTATCTCTATTTGCTTATTGTTTTGTATTCGGATTTTAAAATGTCAAAGTTAGGATGGATCTAGCTTAATGCTTTAACAATCTACTAAAATTTCTGGTAAATCATCGTTAGGGAAAAACGTGAAGTCCTTAGAATCTCAAGGTTTGATGGAAATTAGTTTGAATAAATTTTATTTTTTTTGAGTATTTTGAAGAGAAGAAAGTTATAAACAGCATGCAAGATCATTCATTCTTTAGGCACCAAAATAAGGAAATTTCACAACCAGAATTAATCTTTTATAAAATTTAGCATACTTTCTGCATTGAGATATGACATGGTTAGTTGTGATGCTTTTGAAAAAAAAATGTTTTGTGCTATTATTTCTTTTACAGCAAATATAGAAAAAAATTGAGTAGATTTGGTGACCCACCATTGGAAGAGTAGTATTCATGTAGTTAAAGGGGGTTGTTGAGCACATAAAGATATGGTAGCATTTTGTGGACATGGGTTTTTTGCAATTTATGCACAAGCCATTTCTTACCAACTATCACCTGCCGTGCTCCTATTTCTCATTATAGAGCAAAGATGTCGTCTTGCATAATCTAATGTTCTAGTTTTGCTTGGTGATAATAACAAAGGAACTTGTAATAATTGTTCATCAAACTTGGTAGTTGGAATTATCATACTTTCATGATTCTAATATGGTATTTCTTTTGCATATATATATGTATATATATTTACTGCAGATGGACATTGAACAGTACTTTGAAGATACTGAAGCTTATGACCCTTCAAGTACAGAAGGGAAAAGATCCTTGGACAAGTGGGAGAATTCACCAGGTCCGTTCACAGGTTCCGATGATGATCCCTCTGCTGGTTTTGACTGCAATATCTGCCTAGACTCGGTGCAGGATCCGGTGGTTACTCTATGCGGTCACCTCTATTGTTGGCCATGCATTTACAAATGGCTTCATTGTCAGACCATCTCCACTGATAACCTAGACCAGAAACAGCAGCAATGCCCTGTGTGCAAAGCTGAACTTTCAAATACCACACTGATTCCTCTTTATGGCAGGGGCCAAACAACTAAGGCATCAACAGACAACACTCCCGAATTCGGTATAGTCATACCACAGAGACCTCTTGCTCCTACTTGCGGTGTTGGCTCAATAAGGTCGCCTAATAGTTCTGATAATCTACGGTTTCAGCAGCCGGTACATCACCTTGGTTATTCATATGAACCACAAATCTACTATGCTCAACAGGGCAGTTATCCTGATTCATCGATGCTTAGTCCAGGTGGCACGATGATAAATGTACTAGATCCGGTGACCCGAATGTTCAGTGAGATGGTATACACAAGGGCATTTGGGAACTCGATAACAGATTTACATACATATCCGAATTCATACAATCTCGGGGGGACTACTAGTCGTAGGATCAGAAGGCAATTAATGCAAGCCGATAAGTCGCTAAGCAGAATAAGTTTTTTCCTCTGCTGCTGCATTTTCTTCTGTCTTCTTTTATTCTGATTTTGTATACTCTGCTTTGGTTGGCAAAGTATACCTGTATAGGAGACCAAAAATATACAAAATTTCAGCCGGACGTATAAATGAGGCCATCTCCTGTCAGTATGTTATAGGGTTATTTTTCAAGGCTGTAAAATGTTTAAGAACACCAATAATTATATATAAAAAAAATCAATAATATGGTAAAGTTTTTGGCTATTGGATAACTGAAGGGATATTGTACAAAATTGTATCCTGTACGGTTTGCCCAACCAAACCTCATTCATAGCTTAAACTTGTTTAAGTTGTAGCCTTGAAGAATTATTGTTGACGCTTTACCTAATAAGAGGATTCATGTTTTAAATTGCTCCTTTATATGATGTAGTTGTCACTTCATTTTCACTTCATTGTTTATTTACATCATTGTAATCAAATTGCACCTTTCGGTTAATATTTTAATCCAAATTGTATGAATAGCTTTATTTTATCTTTTTGAGCAATTTTAGCATGAGATTGATTATGATACTATTAATTGGGTAAATACTTTAAATTGAAAATTTTAAATAACATCAAGTTTTTATATTTAACTAATAGATTCAATTTGTACAAAATTTTAGATAGAATGTCATATAAAATACCAATTAGAGCATAAATTTAACTGCGTGTGTCATTCATATCAATATAAGATTACAAGCTTACAATATCTATTTACAAAAGTTGATTATTTAATTTTTCCTAGATATAGATAATGAATTCTCTCCTAAATAAAATTTTCCAGCTTAGTATTACTTATAATAAGCATTTTGAAAAAAATATTTTTGAAATTTTCAAAAGTGATTTCAAGATAAAATATGTTTTTAGTCAAAAACTCAGAAACATATTATTTAATAATATTTTTATTTCTAAAATATTTTTTTATCTAAAAAAATGATTACGAGAAGTAATATTAAATTGATGCTACTAAACGTTAACTAATATACAGTAGTTTAAGGGTAGGATTGGGTAGCGGCAACTAATGCCTATAGTTCGCATTTGTAGACCATCGATAAACATGAGTGGAGTAAGAAGAAACTTCCAAGAAAGAGAGATCCGCTGGTTTTTTTCTTTTTTGTTTCTTCTATATATAATTATAGTTAGTTGAATAGAAGGGGGTTATGGGGGCTGTCAAATTTTGACGCCTGAGGCTAAGACTAGGGAAGGGGCCAAAACAGGGTTGCTGCGTTCAGTCTCCTTCACCCTTTCACACAGGCAACGTCATTGCTTTCCTTTTAATTGAGTTTTAGCTTCTTGGATGCAGTGAACATTCAAATAAACAAAATGAAATAAGGTGCTCATCTTGCTTTGCCTGCCCATAACATAATGATAATAATACATATTAGAGAAACACATTACTTTTTTTTCTTTTCCCATTTGTCATCATCATCATCCTGGAGCTGAGGTGACATGATTAATGAGAATGACATCTTCCGTGCAGAGGGTTGGCGGCCTTTCATTTTCTACCAATAACTAATATAAGGATTTGCATTTACATTTCAACACCACAAAACGTGAACTAGAAGTATCAATCACACTAACTATCGAAAGTGAAAGCCAACGTGTAAGTTATCCAAAAAAAAAAAAAAGTAATGTATAACGATGACGGTATTTTATAATTTTTAAAAAGGTTTAAACTTAATTTAACCTTTTTTTTTTTTTAACCTATATACGTTCCTATCTTAAATTGATAAATTCCGTTTCAATGGTTTCGAAGTGTCTGGATTCCCTACTGACTGATATAAAATTTTAATATTTTAAACTAAAATTTAAAAATATCGAAAAACTCAAAATTGTATGTCAAAATATGTCAGATATCAATACATATTATAAATAATTTGACATCGACTTAAATATTCGTATTGTATTGCTCTGATCCGATATATAATTTTAAATTTTCTTCAGAATAAGTATTTTAGATTCCTTACAAATAAATAACATAAAGTTGGTAAAATAAATAAATAAATATTCTTTTTGAAAAAGTTTTTTTATTAACATTTAAGATATAAATAGTTTTACATATTTCTAAGTTTTAGATTATAAATTATATTAAAATTTTTATGTGAAAATCACATATTTAGAACACATGTATATATTTAAAAATAACATATAATAAATAAAATATACAATTTAAAACTAATAATATAACAACACATACGCAATACGTATGAAATTAAAATGTAAAAAAATTCTTTAAATTGTGTGTTAAAAGAAATTTAAATAGGTAAATACAAAAAAAAATTAAGAATATTAAATGCACTCTAATTGTTTACCATGATATTTTCATTTTTTTATAACACGTCAAAATGTTATCATGTTGACGAAAGGAAAATCCGATATAAAAAATAATTATAAAAATTTAATATTAAGTTTACTTGTGATATTAACTCAATCAATGATATATTATCAATATACTAACACTATGGGTGAAAACTTTTCTGTAATAATATTAGAATATATAGAATAATAAAAATGAAACTGTAGTGGTGAAGTTGAGGTTTTATGCATGTTGATGGTATAGGTTTAAATATCATAATTTGTATTTTTTATTGGTTTTATTTAAAATGTAAAAAGATAAAAATACCCTCGTAAGGTTATAACTTATTTCAAATATGTAAGGACAATTTAGTAATTTTTCAACTAAGTTGGTGTTCAATTGACTCAATGACACTAACTCAGTCTAGGCTTAGATAATAGTATAGATAATATATAAATATAAAATAATATATTATATAATTTAAAAACAAATTTTGATGTGAGAAAGAAGTACACTTTTTTTAGTTAAGGGGTGTAGGGGCATAGCCAGAAGTTTTGATAAAGGGGAGATATTTATATAATATAGACATGTTGAAAGTAGGATCAACTTATATTTTTTTAAATTAAGGATAATCTTGATCACCAAATTTAACATTATACAGTCCGAGCCTACTTTAAATAATGTATTTTTTAAATTTAGGATAAGTTTGATCATCAAAATTAACATTTAAAAAAAATGTTAAATACTCAATTTGTATTAAATATTGTAATTATTTAAAGATTAATTATTTTTCCAAATTAATATTTAAGATACTATTTTGTATATTAGTTTACAAAATTAAACTAAAAATGTTACTAAATTTGTCATAAAAATTATAAATTCTATAAAAGACATCAAATTAAAAGAAGTTTTGGAAAACTTTAAGACCAAATACAAATTTATCCTATTTTTAAACATTAATTATAATATCAAAATAAAAATTTTAAAATTTAAAAGAACTGAATTGAAATTTCATAAAATTTAGAGGCCCTTACCAACCCTCCTAATTTCACCCATAAGGGGTGAGGTATGGAGTTGTCTTGATTTGAATAGTTAAACAAAAAGAGCTAATGTAATGTAATTTTGACCACTGAACTTTCATAAATAAGTTCACTTTGATATTATATTTTTTGTCCACTTTGATGTTTTAATGTATAAACTTGAAAAATATAAAAATTTTAATTATGTGGCATAATCTTAAAATGTTAAATCGTTAAGTTTTAATGTAATCCAAATTTAAAGACCAAAATACGTTTACATACCAAAATTAAAAAAAATGTAAATATTGAAATAGATTTAATTCTCAAGTTGAAGGGAAACAAATTATATTAACTCAAAAATAGTAGGTTTAATTTAATAGATTAGGGTTGAGAGTGGAGATGTCCATGAGCTGAGTCGCGTCCAACTAAGATTTTAGGCCCAATAGCCCGGGCTAAAAAATGAGTTGATATTTTTATCCAAGCCTAGCCCATATTATATATGCTAAACCTTGGTTTGACTCAGCTTATTTTTTACCCTAATTTCATCATCCACTCTAATTGACCTTTGTTTCTTCTTTTTTTTTTTTTTGAAAATTAACAAGTCTAGAGTATCAAAAGAGAGAATCCAAATAAATTTTCCCTTGACTGAATTGAATCCAAATGGAATCAAAATGAATAAAAAGCAAAGCAACAAAAAAATCCCAACCTTTCAAAAGTAGTAAAAAGAGAACAAAATTGAGTTCAAATAAGGAAACGTAGATTTAAAGGGAAAGGAAGGATTGTGAAAAGGAAATTGAAGAGAACAATGGGTGAAAGAACAAAGATCTTCGCGTTCAATATTTTCTGCAAAAATAAAGAAATTAAAATCAACGAAAAGCAGCAAAATGAAGAGAAGCAGCAATGGTGGCAATGGCAAAGAAGTAAGAAGCAAGGAAAAATTTAGGGATTAGGGATTAAAGGGAAATAGGGAATGGAAAGGGAAAAGGGAATCCTTACCCAAGATCAGTCCGTTTTCAAAAACCAAATCTTATTTTTTTAAGCTTATATTCTTGTTTAAACCCTCTCATATTTTGGACATGCTTTTGAGTTGAATCAGGTGATACAATTCATGGACAAATCTAGTTGAGACAGGGTTTGGGAGAAGGAGGGCGTAGGCCTTGAAGTTTTCAAGGCCGAAATAATGGATGGTAAAGCCTATCTGCTGTGCGGGCTGTAGCCTCAGACCGTTAAGCCTATGGTGTTTAATTGTGTGATTGTTAATCTTGGTTACATTATTAGGAAAATAATTTATTGGTAGATGGACGAGAATTTTTTTGTCCGCATTTGTTTCATTTTTCATATTAATGTTGAACTATCACTATAAGCTTTATAGTTCATAACTGTCGATTATATTCATATTTACTTCACTAATTTCATTCATTCATTATTTTTAATTTAATATTAAAAATAATTATAATTGATTTATTATACTCGCATTTGCAAGTAAATATTTGCATGATTAGAAAGCAGCTAAGAGATTGTTGGACCGAGTTAATGATAGCTCTCCTCCCATCTCTCGATTATTATACATTGGTCATCACTCACCACTGGTTATGTTAAATGTAACGTAGATGCCGGAGTGATAGCATTGCGGATGTAACTTCCTTTGCTGCTTTAGTTCGCAATGAGACCGGCTTATTTTTAAGTGGCTATTCAAAGTGAATATCGGGCCAACAAAACCGAAACGTGTTTGAAGCAATCGCTTTATGGGAGGCTTTTGTCATGGCTAAAAGCTTTGAGGATGGAGAAAGTGGGTCTGGAGTCGGATTGTTAGGAAGCTATTAATTTTTTAATTTCGAAGAAATCCATTAAATTTGAGTATGGGTTACTCTTACATGATTATCTTATGTTAAAATCTCAATTTCAACATCTACCCTCTCACTAAAATAGATGGGATGCCAATAAAGTGACTCGCCATTTGATTAGAGTGGCTTTATTACATGCAAACCATCGTTACCTCTTCTTTTGTTACATCTGTTGTATCTTTTGATGCTTCTTCTTGTACTATTAGCGAAGTAGAGGGGTTAGGACTGGATGTATCACATAACTCTATTAACTTAGGCTTAGATTGTCGCTTTCTTTGTTCGTTCTGGTCTATTTACCTTTTGATAGATTAGTGAATTGGTTATATATATATATAAGACTTTAGATGTTTGGAAGATCCTTATATCAGTATTAGTTATATATTTTTTTTCCTGCTTAAAAACTTCAGATTTCTAGAAGTTGGGTATTTTGTTTTTCAATATTCCACTAGTATTAATTATAAAGAAAGAGTGATAACAGAAGAGGTTGGAGCTTATTGGTCGACATAAGACTCAATCCTGGGGACAAGCCTCATACAAAGATTTTCTAGCTATCTAATCATAAGTTTTCGTCACGAGGGGTAAAGCAAAAGGACACATTAAAATTGTTAGGAAGAGATGAGTGACTATCGTCAACAATTGCTAAGGTGTCTTAAGGAATATGAATCTTCCTTGAGAGAGCATCGATCAATAAAGATGTCTTGCCATGGCGAAGTTAAATAAGGGAGGAGCCAAGCTTGATACCTAAGGCGGCAACCGCTAATGCAGAGGATAAGTGCATTTGGGCGTTGGCTCCAGTCAGTAGATTTCCTTGACTGTCACGGGCTAGGGCTATGCTTTGGAGGTTGAGACCTGGAATGCCATATCACAGTTGATCTTGATGGCATTCTGGGACCAAGGAGTCGAAGCTTGAGGTCTCTAAGATGCGGTGGGTGATTCAAGAAGTTGGATCCATTAAAGCTATACCATTGAAGTTCAAAGCTCTCCAAGTAGGAAGGGCCAAGGGACAAGAAGAGAATGTGTTCCAAAGTTTCACATCCCGACTATGGTCGAGTAAGAAAAAAAAAAGGGAGACTCAAATTGAGGTTATTTGGGCAGATTATGGAATTTTATTTAATTTATAATTAATTTTGATTTTCATGATATAAAAAAATAGTTAAAATACTTAAAAGTTTTATATAAATATATATATATTAAGAATATCATAAAATTATATAAAAAAAATTAATACTTCATCAAATAATATTTAAAAAATCATAAAACAAATCTCATTTTATAAAAACCAAATTAAAAATCTAAAACTAAAAATTGATATGAAAAGGTTCGAAAATTGAATCTAATCAAATTATGATGGTGATTTGAAACATTAAAAAACAAATCCGACTAAATTCAACCGATATCACCTTTCGTCCCTGCCTAAAACAACTAGTAGAGAAGATTTGATATTGATGAAAAGGGTGTTGTTAGAGGGCATGACATTGTATTTGGTACAATGTTGAGATTTCAAACTTCCCCAATCAACTTTATTCCATGCAATTCGAAGGAGAGGCAGAAGTTGTATCATGGGAAGTGGCCATCGTTAGTAGGACTCATGCCAATAGGGATTTAAGTTGACAAATATTCTGTTTGAGTCAAGAAAAGCCTCGCCCAGGTGTTGTTGAAGTGAGTGACTACTGACTAGTAATGGCTGATTAAAGTGGAAGACCTCCTCCTCATTTTAGGCCCAGGAGGAAAACTGAATGCTGCACTCCATTTAATAAAGAGTTGCCAAGTGAACAGCGAAAATCTTTTACATATTTGGGTTCAAATCTAAAATATCACTTCTAAAAAAAAATTAAATAAATCAGTTAAAATTTAAATATTTTTAATGTTACTCATTTTATATTAAGAATTTATTAACACTCAAATTATAACTACTTTTTGAATTTAAATTTTTAAAATGACTAATTTTTTATAAATAAAAGTACAGAATTAAATTCTAAATTTATGGAAAATAGAGTATATTTTAACTTTTATTTAACTGCCTTCTAAAGAGGCGATCAAGTTTGTACAAGTACATTGTACATGCATCCATGGCGGTGTAATTGGAAATAAAAAAGACTCCCGTCTATAATTTAGAATTGCTAATATTTTCCAATAATTATAAAATCTGGACAATTTCCAAGTTTGACGAAGGTGTCTTGTATGGTTAATTCCAGCTAAAGGAGTCAATTACATGCATATGGTCCTTGTTGTTTGCCAATCGGATCCAAGACCATGCCAGAAATGGTTGCTTTCTATTTTAATAGTAATAAATACAGTAATTATTCGATAATCTGTTTCAAATAAAAATTAATAACTTCACAGAATAGACATTTTTCCAGGGTTCATCCTCATAAAACAGATGTTGGAACAATAAAAAAAAGCCAAACAGAAACAGTTAACTATAATCTCAAAATCAAATCAACTCATAAGATGCTAAAAAAAAGGCACAAAAAATAAGCAGAAAACAGTAAAAATCCTTCAAAAAATTAAAGAAAACCCTCCAAAACAAGATGACTGACAAAGATCTCTACATAGGAAACGAAATGAAAACAAGATGATGGAAGGCAAAAGAATCAGCCTCTGATGTGCTTGACTTTGTACCAACCTTTCTTGCATGATTCTCCCACGATCTTCACCCCCTTCTTGAAAAAAACCTTGAGTTCCTTGGCTCTCTCCTTTATTTGCTGCTCGAACCCAGCCATGAAAGCGATACCGAATAGAAGACTAATCGAACAAAAAGTAAAAAAAGAAGGTTAGGATATTTCAGAGTTTGGTTGCTGCGCTGGTGGAGAGTGGTGGAAGGGGAACTCTGAGCTGCTTTTAAGCAGGGGGAGAAAGGGTTAGGCCTCGTGGGATCCAACGCATCATGAGACACGTGGCCTAAATCTGATGGGTAATGTCATTGGTGATCAACACGTTGATTGCGGGCTACGCTTTGAGATCAAGAGATACGTGGGATGTTGTTTTCCGTTTTCGATGGTCCCATTTCCTGTACAACTTTTTTAAAATTTGAAGTTATATTTGGAAGTAAAGAAAAAGTTAAAAGACATTTTTATTCCTTATACTTTGATAAAATTTTATGTTTAGTTTCTATACTTTAAAAATTAAAATAAAATCAATTCTCATTATTCTTTTATTTGAAAACATTGGTTTAATAATTAAAATTATTGAGTAATATTTTTCTCGTGTGTTATTGATAAGAGTGTTCGAGTATTTATACATGTTGCTACAGATGTTATTACAACTCTGATTGGGCCCCACTATTTTGTCTTGATTCCGCTGCTTCTAATATCGACATTCTCTGTCTCTAGCACTGACATTCTCTGCGAATTCCAAGTCTACTGGGTACGTGTCCACGGAGCACGTAGTCCTTTCTATTTCTAGGATTGACATTTTGGACGGGCTTTGTGCTTGTTGGACATGTGTTTGGATGGCCTATGGAGCACGTGATCCTTTCTACGAGCTTATTGGGTGTATGTGAGTTAAGACCGATGCCTTACCTAGGTTCTTGCGAGCTGGATTTGCGGCCTTACCTTGCGAGCTGGGTTCACGAGCTTGCTTTGCTGTTCTCTTGTGGTTCGCCTTAAACTCTATCTTCAGGTGAGACCTATCCGGGTCATAGGTGGGAGACCCGGATCTCTTCTAGGACTCGGTTGGTGATTATTGATGTATAACAAAAATTAAAGTATTTTTTTGTCAAAATTTGTCAATTTAGATTTTTGATTTGATTGCCCTCATATGATACAACATATGATCGACAAAAAATAAACATGTTAAATTGAAAATTTTAACAAAAACTATCAATGGAAATAATGATTGCATTGAGATTTTTAAATTGAAAAGGTAAGAGTAAAATAGGAACTCAATCTCTAATAGTGTCAAAGTATAGGGACTGAGAACATATTTTAACCAAAAGGAAAAAGAAGCGGTTAGGAGTATTTTAAATTCTTCCTGGACTTGGAAGTAAAGTCGATGACAGTGAAGTGTAGGAAGTTATTCTTGGACCCCACAATGGAACCATTTATGGGCTCAAGAGACTATAAATTTTAGCCCAAAATATTCATAATAAAATTATTAGATGGTTGTTAATGATGTCTAATTTTTAAAATTTAAGAGCAATTATTTGATACAAATCATATAAACTTTTTTAATTAATTAACTAATTTTAATATAAAAAGTAACTCTAAAAAAATGAAATTTATTAAATGAAGTTTAATATTTTGTTTCATAAACCAAGGGGTCCCATCCCATTAACACATGAAGGAGCAGCTAGCTGGCTTTTACCTTTATTCAGCACAGCACCATAACAGACAGACAATTAGTTTAGTAATTAAAGGCGCCTCAAGTGGTTTAAAATTTAAACTCTTTCAGATTGTTGGCTGATTAGTAGCAGTAGTAGTCATTGATTAAACAAACCGCTGGCACAGCTCATACTATATTCATCAGCTGGACTTGGCTAAAAAGGCTTTAAAAGGAAATCTCCATTTTTATTATATGTATATGATTTTATTCACTGGTCTCATTTTATAACAATATAGTAAATGCATTTATTACAATTTTATTTTATTTTATTTAATATTGTAATGATAAAAAATAATTTATAAGCCAAGTCCTACTCTATATTTTTATATATTTTAAAAAGTAAAAATAGAAAGATGGGAGGCAGCTGAAATTGGGATTATTTTATTATAGTTAGTTTAATAATAGAATTTTGGACAACTTTTGTGAATCCAATAGAAGTGGACCATATAGAGTCCCTTTTGGTATATTCATTAGGTGGGAATGAGATCCTGAGAACTGAGGCAAATGCGGGAAACAAAAGCAAGAGAAAGGGATTTTCTATGCAACATTTGTCTTTAATTTGTAAATAAACAAAAGCCTTCATGTTGGAAACTTCAATGACGCCACCTTTTACTAATCATGGGCATTGGCCGTTTGACAACCTAAATATAATGCCACCAACCCTTCATAGAATCTCTACCAAACTATTGTATCCCAAAAAAAAAATCATGTAATTTAAAATATTATTCATTTAAATAAATTCCATCCAAAGTTACTCAACTGTTAATAAATTTATATTTTAATTGTCATAACTATTTTTTTAGAAAACTGAAATTGACTTAGATTTTTGAAAATGAAAAACGAATAGAGGAGTCGCCACCAATCTTTTTAGGTGTGGTTGGATCACCTTGTAAAAGTGGTTGTTTTTAATAAATGGTTTGATTTATTTAAACAACGATTTTGATCCACGTAAACCAAGAAAATAGGTTCGGAGTTGATTACGCACGAGGAAGGATTAGCACCCTCGTAACGCCAAAAAATTGGTATCTAGTTGATTAATTAATGTCTTAGTGTCAAAAATTGAAAGCTTGAAAGATACGATCCTTCTTCGTAAAAACGCTAATTTGAAAATGACCAAATAAATTAAAACAAATGTTAAAGACTTTCTCATCTCGAAGTAATAAAATGTCACGCCCAGTAAGTTAGAACACTATATCTCAAACTTCGAGAATGAGCTTGCCTTTATTTAAAATTCATATATTCTAAATTTTTTTTTAAGGTTGTTCGGTTATTTAGGATAAACAAGAAAAGTCGAAACCCAGTAAGTTAGGGCACGTTTTCTCGAATTTCCTAATACCAAATATTGCCTTTATTTTAAAACAAATTCTTACTTCAAGGTGACAAAGTGTCATACCCAGTAAGTTAGGGTACAACACCTCGTACTTTCGAAAATAATTATTATTATTATTATTATTTTAAAAAACTCGTATAGTGATTTAAAAGAGTATTCCGTTATTTAAATTAAATGAGAAAAAATCAAAACCCAGTAAGTTAGGGCACAATTTTCTCAAATTGTCTAAATACGAAACTTGTTTTGTTTTAGAAAACACAATTATATGCGTCGAGTGAAGGACCAACATAATCATAATCACATGGTGAAATGAGAAACAAATCGCAGCATACATAATAATAATAACAAAGGTGATGATATAAACACAATAATAATGACGAGTAACATAAACTTGCAGATATATAGATACATGTATGAATAAACGAATAAATATAATGAAATAATGATAATGAGAACAGAACGAAATAAAATGAAATAAATATGATGATAAATGAAATAAAAAAATAAATTGTAGTGTAAATTTGATTTTAAATTGAAGATAAGTAAATAAACATATGAGAAAATAAACAAACTTAGAAAATGATAAAATAATAATAGTGGTATAAATATAAATAAGTATTATGTAAAACAAAATAATGATACAAAATAAAAAAATTTTCAAAGTTCGAAATTACATGAAAGTATAAACGAATACATAAAATCAAAGTATTATATAAAAAAAAACGTAAGTGTATAAAAGAGAAACCATAATAATAATAGTAGTAGTCATAATAAAAGTAAGAATAATACTAAATGTAACAATAATGATATCAGTTAATAAAAAATGAAAAAAAAGATAATAGATATAAAAATAAAAATAAGAACCATGGCAATAAAGAATAATGGTTGTAATAATAATAATGAAAATAAGAGTAATATTAATAGTACATTAAAATACAATTGTAAAATAATGACAATAGTAGTTATAATATATGGGTAATACATAATAGAAAGAATACAAAAATATAGTAATAATAATAAACAATAACGTATATGTGTGAACAATAATGGTAGTACAAAAAAAGAAATAATGATAATAATAATAGGAGTAATAATAATATAATGATGATAAACAATAATAAAAGGAACAAAAATAATAGTAATAATAAAGATATTTAATAATAGTAATAATAACGATAATATAAATAATAATATATACATAAAAATAATAGTTAGAAATAAAAATAATGGAAATAGTAATAAAGATAACAGAAAGAATAATAATAATAATAATAATATATTTAATTCATTAATTTAATTAAAATATCAAAAAATAAGAAAGAGGACTAAATTAAAACTAGAGTAAAAGTTCGGGGCCAAATCAAAAAAATAAAAATAAGGGGAAGGACCAATTTGGAGTGCGCGAATAACATGGGGGACTAAAAAGGAACTTTTTCCTTTCCCCAAAACGCTGCACTTTAATCGGGACCAAAATGTAAACGAAATAAAATTAAAGGGGCAAATTTAAAAGCATAACAAATTTAATTGAAAAATGATGAAAAAGAGGAGGGGCCAAAAGTGCAAATAACTCCTCCGCTTAAAAAACACGCGGATCTAAAGCCGGACGGGTCGGGTCGAGTCGGTCCAAGAGCAAAACGACGTCGTTTTGGACATTTGAGGCCAGCCCCAAAACGACGTCGTTTTGGGGGCTTATATAAGTCAATTTTTTTGGAAAAAAAACCATTTCATCCATTGTTTTTGAAAAAAAACTTCAAGAAGCTCTCTCTCCCCCTCTTCTTCAGCCCTCATTCCGGCTATGGATCTAGCTCCGTCTGCCGCCGTCGCCGGCCACCGTGAAACTCCGAAAGGTATTTTTTTTTTAAATATGTATATATATGTATTTAGTAAAAGGGAAATAGGTTCTAAAAAATAAAAATAAAAATAAAATGAAATAACAAAAATAAAGATAATAAACCTTTTATTGAAGCCTTTGAACTCTTCTTTTTTTTTTGCGATTTTATGCTGTTTTTATTCAATGTTTCTAAAAAAAAACCTCTTTCATACAATCGGTTGCCCCCCTTTTACAATCGGTTTTAGTATGGCTTTTTATAGCCATTTACAAACTTTATTATATGTATATTTGCTATCTTTTCTTCTTTTTGTATGGCTTTTGCAGGTGCAAGTGGAGCAAGTGGAGGTGGGTGGCCGACAAGGGCGGTGGAGTAGGTGGCCAAGGTGGGGCGACGGCTAGGGTTCTTCACCCCTTTTCTTTGCTGAAAATTGTTTAGGTTTGGGCTAGTGTTTTTTTTAATTTTGGGTTTGGGTAGTTCTGATTTGTGCTGGTTTTGGGTATTGGGTTTGGGTAGGTTTAGTTATTGTAATTGGGTAGTGGGGGTTTATTTCGGGCCAAAATTAGGCTTGCACAGCTGCTCTTCTTTGCTCATTGTCGTGTAACGAGAATAGAGCAAAGACTTTCAAGAAAGACCAATTTGCCCGGTCACCAAGTCTAACTTCTTTGGTGCTCTTATTCTTCAGGTAGCTTCATTCCAGTCTACTGTGGCTTGTCACTTTACTTTGCTCTATTGCAGCTTTAGAGAAATAAGATTTGCTATCTTCAGCCTGTTGCAGCTTTAAGAAGATAAGACATGTGACTCCAATCTACTCCGCTGAAACTTCGAGGAGATCTGTTGTGGCTTCGAGCCGCTCCAATGCCATTTCAGGGATATAGAATCTATAATTTTTAGCCTGCTACCCTATTGCTTAGGGGTTTAAGGCCCATCACCTTCGATATATTTCCCTACTGCTTAGGGGGATAAGATCTTGTAAATTCAGCCTGTTACCTCACTACTTAGGGGTTTAAGGCCCATCACCTTCGATCTGTTTCCCTACTGCTTAGGGGGTTAAGATCTGTAAATTTAGCCTGTTACCCTACTGCTTAAGGGTTTAAGGCCCATCACCTTCGATCTGTTTCCCTACTACTTAGGGGGTTAAGATCTTGTAAATTCAACCTGTTACCCTACTGCTTAGGGGTTTAAGGTCCATTGCCTTCGATCTGTTTCCCTACTGCTTAGGGGGTTAAGATCTGTAAATTTAGCCTGTTACCCTATTGCTTAGGGGTTTAAGGCCCATCACCTTCGATCTATTTCCCTATTGCTTAGGGGGTTAAGATCTTGTAAATTCAACCTATTACCCTACTGCTTAGGGGTTTAAGGTCCATTGCCTTCGATCTGTTTCCCTACTGCTTAGGGGGTTAAGATCTTGTAAATTTAGCCTGCTCCACTGCGATTTCAAGGAGATGAGACTTGTAACTTCAGTCTGCTCCACTGCACTTCAGGGAGATAAGGCTAGTGACTTCACTCTGCTTCGCTGAGGCTTCAGGAAGACAGGATTCGCTGGATTTGATCTGTTCCACTGCAACTTCAAGGAGACGAGATTTGTAATTTTCAGCCTATTACCCTACTGCTTAGGGGGTTAAGGTCTAGTGAATTCACTGATTCTAGGAACATGACCTGTAGAATCAGTTCTATGTATTTATGCTTATGCCAACGAATTAGGATGCTATGATCAAAATGAATCAAATGCTCCTAATCAGATGCGTTATGAATGATCTATGAATGTATAGGTGCAACATATTGTGAGCGAGAATCCTTTTTAATGTTTAGGTTCCCATTGCTCTTTGCTCATCAAGTTCTTTCACTGAAATGGTACCTTGTCTTCTTGTTCAGCTCAAATTTTGAACAGAAAACCCGAAGAGGTAGTCTCAATTTAAACTCTTTCTTCTCATATGCTTCCAATCTTTGAGTTTGGTTAGTTCTAAATAATAGTCCTGTTTTAGGTTCCTGTATTATTTAGAAACTTTCAGAGCAATATGCAGAACTCTTTTTGTGAAAATGACTTTTAGTCCATTAATCATCATTTCAATGCAAAATGCTTGAAAAAGATTATAGTAATGATGGAATTGAAATTTATCAGAAACAAAATTTGAAGGGAATAGATTCATCACGGTCAACAAACATTGCTGGAATACAAAATGAATAAGAAGGGAATAGGTGCCTCAGATATCGCAACGTGAGCTTCTCTGTACTGGCTTCTTGAGGACTCATTTTTTGCCCAATATGTGTTTAGGGGATCTAGAGTACTCTTGTAGATGCCCCAAAATGTAACATCTCTCCTCCTTGTTAATTTTAGGTATCATAAGACCATCGCATGCCCCACCTTTGATCAAAAATTTGAATCGCCCTTTACGGGTTTTCAATTCAAAATCCCTTCGGTCTCAAGGTGCTCTTTGCGAGTTTTCACCCTGGCCTCTCCTCCCCTTTTATTATTATTATTATTAGGTAAAGTATTTCTTAACCGAGTCCGAATTCATGGGATTGGGTAAGGCCTTTCCATCCATGTCAGCCAATATCAATGCTCCTCCAGAAAAGGCTTTCTTTACCACATAAGGTCCTTCCCAATTAGGCATCCATTTTCCTCTAAAATCTTTTTGTATGGGTAAGATCTTTTTCAATACTAAGTCTCCCTCGTGGAATTCTCTAGGACGAACCTTTTTGTTGTAAGCTCGCATCATTCACTTTTGGTACATCTGACCATGACGGATAGCTCTTAGCCTCTTTTCTTCAATCAAATTCAACTGATCATATCGGGACTAGATCCATTCTAATTTTACTTCTGACAAAACTCTGAGGGAAGAAATCTCGACCTCGATAGGTAAAACCGCCTCCATTCCATAGACCAATGAGAAAGGTGTTGCCCCGGTAGAAGTCCTGACAAACGTTCGATAAGCATAGAGGGCGAATGGCAACTTCTCATGCCAGTCTTTATAAGTTTCAGTCATTTTCCCCTTGATCTTTTTAATGTTTTTATTAGCTGCCTCAACTGCACCATTCATTTTTGGGCGATACGGCGATGAGTTGTGGTGTCTAATCTTGAACTGACTGCAGACTTCCGCTATCATGCTATTGTTCAAATTCAATACGTTGTCAGATATGATCCTTTCCGGCATTCCATATCGACAAATGATTTCCTTTTTTAGGAACTTGCTAACTGCCGATTTTGTAACATTGGCATATGAAGTGGCTTCCACCCACTTGGTGAAATAATCGATGACTACAAAGATGAAACGATGCCCATTTGAAGCTTTTGGTGAAATTGGCCCAATCACATCCATGCCCCACATCGAGAAAGGCCATGGCGAAGTCATGACATGCAGAGGTGAGGGAGGTACGTTAATCTTGTCTCCATAGATTTGGCACTTATGACATCTTTTGGCGTAGTTAATACAGTCTCCTTCCATGGTGGACCAATAATATCCAAACCTCATAATTTGCCTAGCCATTGTAAACCCATTAGCATGTGTCCCACAGACGCCCTCATGGACTTCCTCTAAGATTTTCTTAGCCTCTATAGTATCTACACATCTCAACAGTATTTGATCATTCCTTCTTTTGTATAGGGTCTCCCCATCTAAGACATAGTCATGGGCTAGTCTTCTCAACGTTCTTTTGTCATTCTCGGTAGCTTGATCGGAGTATTCACGATTCTTCACATATCGCAGGATATCGTGGTACCAAGGGTGATCATTAATTTCTCCTTCTTCTTCGAGGTTGTAACAATGAGCCGGAGCTTCATAAATGCTCATTTGGATTGGTTTCAGATCTTTTGGTTGGTTCACCTTGATCATAGAAGCTAAAGTTGCTAGGGCGTCAGCCATCTGATTTCCTTCTCGTGGGAGGTAGTAGAAGACAATATCATCAAACTCTTTAATTAACTCAAGGATCAACCTCCGGTAATTGATCAATTTGGGGTCTCTTGTCTCCCATTCACCTTTGAGTTGATAAATTACTAGGGTAGAATCTCCATATACCTCTAATACATTGATTTTACGTTCTATGGCTGCACGTATTCCCATGATGCATGCTTCGTATTCTGCCATATTGTTCGTGAAGTCAAAATTTAATTTACTAGTGAAGGGATAATGATCTCCGTTCGGGGATACCAAGACTGCCCCTATTCCATTGCCCATGGCATTTGATACTCCGTTAAAGTTTAGCTTCCAAGGATGACCTTCTTGAGGGTCTTCTTCAGTGGTTGCTATGTACATTAGATCTTCATTTGGGAAGTCAAAGTTTAGAGACTCGTAGTCCTCTAGGGCTCTGCTGGCTAGGAAATCGCACTCCCCTTTACGGCCTTCTGGTTCACATAGACTATATCGAATTCAGAAAGTAGAATTTGCCATCGGGCCATCCTCCCGTTCAAAGCAGTCGACTTCATCAAGTACTTCAGAGGGTTCATTTTAGAGATTAGCCAAGTTATGTGATACAACATGTATTGTCTCAGTCTTCGGGTTGTCCAGATTAAGGCACAACACAACTTTTCAATGAACGAGTATCTTGTCTCGCACTCAGTGAACATTTTACTGAGGTAATATATCACCCTTTCTTTCCTTCCCGATTCATCGTGTTGGCCAAGCACGCATCCTATAGAATTTTCAAATACCGTCAAATACAATATCAGTGGTTTATTTGGACTAGGTGGTGTCGACACTGGGGCATTAGACAAATATTGCTTAACTTTGTCAATGGTCTTCTGGCATTCCTCGTCCCAAACACCAGGGTTATGTTTCTTAAGGAGACGGAATATGGGGTCATATTTCTCGATTAGTTGTAAAATAAACCGAGCGATGTAATTTAATCTTCCTAGGAATCCCCGAACTTCCTTTTGAGTACACGGCGGAGGTAACTCTTGTATGGCTTTGACTTTATCTGGGTCAATCTCAATCCCTTTTTCACTGACTACGAATCCAAGTAGTTTTCCAGACCTGGCCCCGAAGGTACACTTTACTGGATTGAGTTTCAGCTGAAATTTCCTCAACCTAAAAAATAATTTCCTCAAGACTTGCACATGCTCTTCTTTAGTTTGAGATTTGGCGATCATGTCGTCGACATAGACTTCAATTTCTTTATGCATCATATCATGGAATAGGGTTACCATGGCTCTCTGATATGTTGCTCCCGCATTTTTCAATCTGAACGGCATCACCTTATAGCAAAAGGTTCCCTACATAGTCACGACTGTGGTTTTATTCATGTCTTCAGGATGCATCTTGATCTGATTGTACCCCGAGAAACCATCCATGAAGGAGAAGAGTGAGTAGACTGCCGTGTTATCCACTAAAGTGTCAATATGAGGCAGTGGGAAATTATCTTTCGGGCTGGCTTTGTTTAAGTCTCTGTAGTCTACATACATCCGTACCTTTCCATCTTTTTTAAGGACGGGGACGATGTTGGCTACCCATTCCGAGTACTTAACTACTTGTAAGAAGCCTGCTTCAAATTGTTTCTTGACATTCTCTTTTATTTTTAACAAAATATCGGGTCGCATCCTTCGAAGCTTTTGCTGAACTGGCTTGCATTTTTCTTTGATGGGGAGCCTGTGTACCACAATATCAGTACTTAGCCCAGGCATATCTTGATATAACCATGCGAAGGCATCCTTAAACTCTTGGAGTAACTCAATAAGGTCCCGCTTTGTCTCTGTGGTAATGTAAGCTCCGATCTTTACTTCTTTCCTTTCTAGTTCATCTCCCAAGTTCACGATTTCTGCGGTCTCTTTGTGGGGTAGAATCTATTTCTCCTCGTGTTCTACCATCCTTAACAAATCAGGGGATAAGTTATAGTCTCCGTCATCCTCAAAATCCTGAGATCCTTCTAGACACATATCTCGCTTAAAACGAGACTCTGAATGAGTAGTAACGTCACTCATATCATTGATATCTGAAGACCTGTTGTAGGTGCGAAGGAAGATACAAAAAATAAGAGAATCTAAGAACAAAGATATGTATGGTATGATTATGAATGAAAGAATAAAAGAATATTTGCATGGAATAAGTCAAAAGGATGCATTTTATTGAAATAACGATTTCAAACATAAGCCTATTTCACAAGAGGACACTTGTTACTCCTAGGCCTAGAGCAATAAGTGTATTTTGGACATTACTCTGAATTAGTTCTAAAGACTACAGAAATCTCTTCCACAGTCCAATTATTCAGAACGCTTCCCGGCTCATAGGGGCGAATGCCTGACAAATTCTCTACCCCAGTTCCTTCTTCATATGTGGCGTTGATGTCCAAACTCTCCATCATTCCTTCCAATATTTCCTTTCCCGACGTCTTCCGCTTAGAGTGAATAACCCCTCCAGACACAAAAGTCTTCGATATATGGGGGAAAATCATTGGTTGCCATTCGATTTCTCCCCCGCTCAATCGCGCTCTCCTTTTTCTCAAGTTCCTTCTTTCTTTGTTTCATGCCTAGCTTAAACCCTAACCCAAAACAGTCTTGTTTGTCATTCATCATTGGTACATTAATCCTTCCATAGAGGTATCTCCCGAGTCCTCTTTTGGGTAGAGCCCATTTTCCAATAGTTAGCCGTAGTGCCATTCTTGTAGTCTCAGATAACTTGGGTATTAGAATCTTATTTCCTTCGGTGATGAACGTCGCGTTCACAAACTCTAAAGATCGAAAAGAGCATTCAATTGCTTCATCATTTGCCTCGAGATATGAGACGTCACTGGTTATTGTCGCGATGATGTCCTCTTCAGCATTGATCCTTACTAACCGACCTTCAGTCACTAATTTCAACTTTTGGTGCAGCGATGAAGGGACTGCCCTTGCCGAGTGTATCCATGGTCTCCCTAATAGGCAATTATACAAAGGCTTAATGTCCATTACTAGGAAATCTACCTCATACGTGCTCGGCCCGATTAAGAGGGGTACTTCAATTCTCCCAATTACCTTCCTTTCTGTGCCATCAAATGCTCTCATTATACTTTGGCATGTCTTCATATGGGAACTATCCATTGGCAACCTATTCAGAGTAGATAGGGGTAGGGCATTCAGCGCAGACCCATTGTCGATCAATACTGGCAACCTATTCAGCGTAGATAGGGGTAGGACATTCAGCGCAGACCCATTGTCGATCAATACCCCTGGTAATGTGTACCTTTTACAGCGAGTCGTGATGTGCAAAGCTTTAGTTAATCCTTGGCCCCCTGGTGGTACCTCATCGTCATTGAAGAATATGAAGTTGTCGGCACTTATATTGTTGACTAAGTGGTCCAGTTTGTTTACAGAGATATCATTAGCAACATAAGTTTCATTCAGCACATTCATCAATGCGCTACGATGGGTTTCGGAGTTTAAAAGTAAGGTCAGTACCGATATACGTGCTGGCTATTTGTGCAACTGTTCTACGACACTATATTCGCTGTGCTTTAGAAATTTTAAGAATTCATTGGCTTATTTGTCAGTCACTGATTCATTAACAGTTGGTTTAGGCCCCGCCGGCTTCTCTTTCTTTTGTTCAATTGCTAATGATTTTTCTTTAACCTATTCAAGTTTTGTACTTGGGGTATAACGTCTTTCGCTGCGCATATAAAAACCCTCGTCTTGAACTTCTTCTGATGTATTAATCGGGGTCTCCTCTCCCGGGAATGTCACATTGCAGCTATAGTTCCAAGGTACCCTTTTGCTATCCTTGTAAGGGAAAGCAACGCGCTTATGGATCACGACTTTTGGCGCAACTTGTGCCCCGGCCTCATTCATTTTCGGACGTGATATGATAACCACTGGGTGGTTGGTTTTGTAAACACCTTTCATCGATCCTTCTTCGGAGGCACACACATCTGTTTCTTCCGGGCTCTCGACATATTTGAAGAATTCCAGCTCCTTATTATCCATCAATCCTTGTAACAAAGCCCTGAATTCACTGCATTTCTAAATCTCGTGATCCTCTTGATCATGGAACTCGCAATAATTCTCCGTTTCTCGAGGTTTGACCCCTAAATTCTGTGCTATCAACCCTTTTTCCACCATTTTCTTCCAAACTTCCTCCAACGGGGTATTCACTTCTGCAATACTCATATTAATTTCTTTCCCTGAACTCTCGATTATCGCATTTATTCCCTTATCCCTATGGTTAGGTAATGGATTCTCTATATTGGATGCATCATCAAATTTCACAATTCCCATGTTGATGAGTCTTTCAACCAATTTCTTGAAAGTGGTGCAATTTTCTATCGAGTGTCCTGTGGCTCCCGCATGGTATTCGTATTAGGTATTTGCGTCACACCATTTGGGGTATGGAGGTTGCATTGGCTTCAGATAGAAGGGAGACACGGCATGTGCACCAAATAAACTCTGGTATAACTCCTTGTACGTCATTGGAATGGGCGTAAATTGAAGTTTCTCTCTATTTTGTTTTGTGTTAGGCTTTGGTCTGGGTGGGCCCTGCTGTCTAGTAGTTGTCGACCTTACTTGGCTTACGGTGATCGATTTTGAATATGAGCTCACATTATTCACCTCGTGCTCTTTCTTTCTCGGCGCTGACCTCTTAGCGTTTTCCCCAGCCTCTATTTTCCCACATCTTATGGCATTTTCTATCATTTCTCCAGACATTACTATGTCCGAAAAACTCTTGGTTGCACTACCCAACATGTGGTTAATAAAAGGTGCGTTCAGGGTATTGATGAAGAGCATAATGGTTTTCTTTTCCAACAGAGGGGGTTGGACCTGTGTGGCCACTTCTCTCTATCGCTGGGCGTACTGCCTAAAGCTCTCATTATGTTTTTTCTCCATATTCTATAAAGTGATTCTATTAGGGGCTATGTCCGCCACATGACCGTACTGCTTCATGAAGGCTTGTGCTAAATCTTTCCATGAACTGATCTGGGCCCGACACAGTTAGTTGTACCATCTAAAAGCGGCCCCAACCAGACTTTCTTGAAAGCAGTGAATTAATAGTTGGTCATTGTTGACATGGCCTGCCATTCGTCTGCAGAACATAGTGATGTGTGCTTTGGGACAGCTAGTTTCGTTATATTTCTCAAATTCAGGAGTTTTGAACTTGGGAAGGAGTACCAGGTCCGGAACCAAACTTAATTCCTTAGCATTGATTCCACCACGATAGTCGGTGCTTTCCATTTCTTTAAATTTTTCTTCCAACCATCTACACATTTCTTCAAGCTCTCTCGGGAGTTCTACCATTATCTTTTCTGCTTCTGTTACTTCCTCAAGATTGAGGACCACAGGGTTGGTTAGGTTGTCCCCCGGATTAGAGCCCGAGCCGGCCTGATAATTCATCGGTGTCGAAACACCAGCCTGAAATGCTTGGGGTCTAATTGTGACCGATGGCCATCTTGAGTACATGTCAGGTTGTGTCTGAACGTCCACTGGGGCAAAACCCGGAGGGTAGGTAGGATCTTCATTATCTTCTCCCGCATTGATCAAAGGACTTTTTCCTTTTTCTAATCCTCCAGCCAATAGACGAGTTAATTGGTCCATCATGCTTTTCTGGGACTTCAACATATGGTCTCTCATATCTTGCTGGATTTTGGCAAGCTGTTATTGCATACGTGTTTGTAATTGATCCTGTATCTCTTTTTTGCATTTGTTCCAATCTCTCTAACCTTTGATCCATTGCTCTTGTTTTTCCTCTTGTAACGTAACGATGTTTCAGGGTAACTGCAATGATTTTTAAGGTTTTTGTGAGTTTTAGTGCGTGAGATGCAATACCGATGCATGAATGCAATGAATGCAATGAATGCAAAAAAGCGTTGATTCTAATTCGATTTCATTAGAGTAACTTTTCTAGAAAACAAGTTTCTTTACATAAAATAGATTACATATAAGGCTTGGCCCTGATACTTAAGGCCTTGACCTGCCTAAGAAGCCAAGCTAGCTTTCAGCCTCGGTTCGATTCTGACTCGTATTTTAAACTCAGCACGTCGGCTTGTACTGCTAATGTTTGCAAGTGGTCAGCCACTTCTCGCACTTGAGTCAAAGCTTCGCCCATGACATAGTCCCTGCTCCTGACTTGGTATTGAGATTGATGAAGTTGCTCCTTCCATCGCTCGTTATTTACCTCGAGAAGTTCTATCTGAAGTTCATGATTTTGCAGCACTGTTTTGAGTTCTTCTATATTCTCTTTTAATTCTTCGATTCTGTTCTGACTAGCTTTCAACTCGATTGTAGAGTTACGCGAGCGATACTGATACAATGACCTCTCTAACTTTGATACCCGGGTCTTTAATCATTCTTTCTCATTCTGGCTTTCTACCAAACTTCTTTTCAGAGCACCTTCTCGAGCTTGAGCATCGCGAAATTTTTCTTCCCACTGGTTGGCTTTGCTTTGTTCTTCTTTAACTTCATGTCGCCACTGTTCGAATGTTTTTCTTAACCCAGCAGTTCTCATTGATCTGCGCAGCTTCTTATAGTCCATTTTCAAACTGTCCAAGTCCTCTTCAGCCTTGTTTTTCCCTTTTCTGAGTTTTTCAGCTTCTAGTTTCTGGACACCGACATCTAACCCTAACTGCATCTTTTCTTCTTCCAACTGCTCGATCCTTTTTTCTAGCTCTAGACTCTTTTTCTCAAAATCTTGCTTGATGATTTCTAGCTTAGAGGGGATTACTTTCAAGTGCTCTTCTATCGACTGAGGATTCCCTTGATCTGATATAGGGATGTTGTCGTTAAGTCTCTGATTCCACCATCGGTCGTACTTAGGAGTAGTCATGGGATTGGTAGTAAATTTTTTCATTCTACGAGTCTGGTTCCAAGCGTTTGATATCTCACGAACTTTCTTTTTGTAATTATTCCCTGTGAACGCGAACTCACACTGAGCTAACCCTTATGTAGGTGGTGTAAACTGTCTAGATCCGTACTGTCTTAATGCAAGCAGAGGTGCGTACCCGACGGCTCCCCATACTCCTAACAAGGGAACCCAACCGAAGTCTCCGCATCGGTATAATATTTCATCAGGAACCATGCACGGGGCTCTCCATTCAACATCTTCTTCTTGCAAATTTTGGAGAACCGTCATCCAATTTTCTTCTGTAACATCATCTCGCCTTGGTGTAGCCACTAACTCTTTCAGCGGAGAGTAATTTTCAGAGAAGATACGATATGAGACCTTTTCCAATTTTCAAAAATGGCTGTGGAACCAAGATAGCAAGAGCTGTGCGCATCCAATAAATCTCTCTTCACCCGCTTTTCTACAATCACTCAATGATCTGAAAGTTTCAGCCAAGATTGCGGGTATAGGTGTGGTTCCTTTACCAAGCCTGTCAAAAAGGTCGACAACAGCCTCGTCTACATGCCCCAAAGCTTTGGGGAAGATGACCAGTCCATAAATGCTCAAGGCGACGACATCTACCCTTTTCTTCACATCGGGGTGCGCTAAGATTAGACCCCTTAGGTTCCTCCAAGGAATGCATTTACCATCTCCTTTCTATTTGATCCGAGTTGTCACCCACTGTTCGCTCATCCTTATGATGTTCATCAGCTTTTTTGAAAATGCTGGGACGTTAGCAGGTCTGGCATAAATTCTGTCAACCTGAATCTTTGGGCAATGGAGTAAGGTCGTGTATTCCTCTATAGTAGGTACCAAATCTACTTTTCCAAAAGTGAAGCAACTGTAAGCAGAATTCCAATATTGGGCAAGGGCTCGAAACAGGTGTTCATCTACCTCGACATCGAGCAGATAAGGTAAATCACCGTAATGACAATAGAATAGCTGTTTGACCTCGTCATCCCACAGTCCCCAAATTTCTTTCATCTCTTGGAGATTATTCTGAGTTACGCTGATCCGAGTAAAGTTCTATAACTCTGACACGTACCCCCCGGTAAGACTGTCACCTTTCTCTTGTTGTGTTTTCTCAGCCCATATCCGGACAGCCGCATTGTCTTCTACTTTATCAAAAAACCCCTTTTCCATGATAAGCTATCTATTTAGGAACCGAATGCAAATCAACACATTTTATGATGAAAATGCCATGCAAATACAATAAAAGTAAAACAAAGCAAGTCAGTAATTTATACACAGCTTAAAGCAAACAAAGAATAATAAATATAGCACTTGCTCAGGTAACCACTAGGGTTTCAGAGTGGCTCTACCTAGGGTGGGTTCTTAAGGCTCGCTACATGGGGCTTGGTTCTAGAGTAAGGGTACCTGAACCAGCAGATTCCTTGATCTTCACCCATTATAGGCTCATACAGACCGAGTTCAGTTCAGGGAATACATTTCCCTATGGCTGCACGAAGATGAAAATCTCACGAAGACATAGGTACGGATGTATCCCGAAAGCGATCTACTATCCTGCACGGAGGTGAAAACCTCACGAAGGAGTAGTTTCTCACTCCCACTTAAAGGGGTGTGACCACAGCGGTCATGCAATGCAATGTACGAGGATATATGCATAAAAACTCGAAGCGATTGAAGAAAATAGGAATAAAATGATGAAAACCGCAAGAAAAACGGGTGAAATGAAATGAAAGGATCGTATATCAAAATCAAATTTTCAGTTCTCGACAAAAAGACAAAAGTTAATCAACTTGTGGCTTGACTCTCTTATAAAACTCCCCAGTGGAGTCGCCAAGCTGTCGTAACCATTTTTTTGGAAAACTAGAATTGACTTAGATTTTTGAAAATGGAAAACGAATAGAGGAGTCGCCACCAATCTTTTTAGGTGTGATTGGATCACTTTGTAAAAGTGGTTGTTTTTAATAAATGGTTTGATTTATTTAAACAACGATTTTGGTCCATGTAAATCAAGAAAACAGGTTCGGGAGTCGATTACGCACGAGGAAGGATTAGCACCCTCGTAACGCCCAAAAATTGGTACCTAGTTGATTAATTAATGTTATAGTGTCAAAAATTGAAAGCTTGAAAGATACGATCCTTCTTCGTAAAAACGCTAATTTGAAAATGACCAAATAAATTAAAACAAATGTTAAAGACTTTCTCATCTCGAAGTAATAAAATGTCACGCCCAGTAAGTTAGAACACTATATCTCAAACTTCGAGAATGAGCTTGCCTTTATTTAAAATTCATATATTCTAATTTTTTTTAAGGTTGTTCGGTTATTTAGGATAAACAAGAAAAGTCGAAACCCAGTAAGTTAGGGCACGTTTTCTCGAATTTCCTAATACCAAATATTGCCTTTATTTTAAAACAAATTCTTACAATCAAGGTGACAAAGTGTCATACCCAGTAAGTTAGGGTACAACACCTCGTACTTTCAAAAATAATTATTATTATTATTTTTTAAAAAAACTAGTATAGTGATTTAAAAGAGTATTCCGTTATTTAAATTAAATGAGAAAAAATCGAAACCCAGTAAGTTAGGGCACAATTTTCTCAAATTGTCTAAATACGAAACTTGTTTTGTTTTAGAAAACACAATTATATGCGTCGAGTGAAGGACCAACATAATCTTAATCACATGGTGAAATGAGAAACAAATCGCAGCATACATAATAATAATAACAAAGGTGATGATATAAACACAATAATAATGACGAGTACCATAAACTTGCAGATATATAGATACATGTATGAATAAACGAATAAATATAATGAAATAATGATAATGAGAACAGAACGAAATAAAATGAAATAAATATGATGATAAATGAAATAACAAAATAAATTGTAGTGTAATAATAACGATGATATAAATAATAATATATACATAAAAATAATAGTTAGAAATAAAAATAATGGAAATAGTAATAACAATAGTAATAGTAATAAAGATAACAGCAAGAATAATAATAATAATAATAATAATATATTTAATTCATTAATTTAATTAAAATATCAAAAAATAAGAAAGAGGACTAAATTAAAACTAGAGTAAAAGTTCGGGGCCAAATCAAAAAAATAAAAATAAGGAGAAGGACCAATTTGGAGTGCGCGAATAACATGGGGGACTAAAAAGGAACTTTTTCCTTTCCCCAAAACGCTGCACTTTAATCGGGACCAAAATGTAAACGAAAAAAAATTAAAGGGGCAAATTTAAAAGCATAACAAATTTAATTGAAAAATGATGAAAAAGCGGAGGTGCCAAAAGCGCAAATAACCCCTCCGCTTAAAAAACACGCGGATCTAAAGCCGGACGGGTCGGGTCGGGTCGGATCGGGTCGGTCCAAGAGCAAAACGACGTTGTTTTGGGCATTTGAGGCCAGCCCCAAAACGACGTCGTTTTGGGGGCCTATATAAGTCAATTTTTTTGGAAAAAAAATCATTTCATCCCTTGTTTTTGAAAAAAAACTTCAAGAAGCTCTCTCTCCCCCTCTTCTTCAGCCCTCATTCCGGCCATGGATCCAGCTCCGTCCGCCGCTGTCGCCCACCGCCAGCCACCGTCGTCGGCCACCGCGCACGGTGGCCGGAACTCCGAAAGGTAATTTTTTTTTAAATATGTATATATATGTATTTAGTAAAAGGGAAATATATTCTAAAAAATAAAAATAAAAATAAAATGAAATAACAAAAACGAAGATAATAAACCTTTTATTGAAGCCTTTGAACTCTTTTTTTTTTTGCGATTTTATGTTGTTTTTATTCAATGTCTCTAAAAAAAAACCTCTTTCATACAATCGGTTGCCCCCCCCTTTTACAATCGGTTTTAGTATGGCTTTTTATAGCCATTTACAAACTTTATTATATGTATATTTGCTATCTTTTCTTCTTTTTGTATGGCTTTTGCAGGTGCAAGTGGAGCAAGTGGAGGTGGGTGGCCGACAAGGGCGGTGGAGTAGGTGGCCAAGGTGGGGCGACGGCTAGGGTTCTTCACCCCTTTTCTTTGCTGAAAATTGTTTAGGTTTGAGCTTGTGTTTTTTTTAATTTTGGGTTTGGGTAGTTCTAATTTGGGCTGGTTTTGGGTATTGGGTTTGGGTAGGTTTAGTTATTGTAATTGGGTACTGGGGATTTATTTCGGGCCAAAATTGGGCTTGCACATTAATTATTTTACTTTAAAATATATATATAAAATAGTTATTAAATTATTCATAGTTTTCATTTAAATTATTCGACAGTTAAAATCGCTTTTGTATGATTTTATTGTTCTCACCTCTTCTGCCAATCAAAATGGTAAACTTTTTCTCATCTTCTACAATTTAATTTTTTTCATAAAATAGCTTTGAATGTTATAAATTTACAGATCAAAATTCAAATAATTTTCTCCTTTAATATGTGATATTGGCCATTAGATCAATTTGGTTTTGACATATGTTGTTCTACTCATCGATAAATATTGTTCGATCATATCTGCAGTTAAATCGTCGCTTGAAGCTCTTTAACCGGACTTTAAAAGAAAAAAAACATAATAATTCAGATACTTAATAAAAATATTCAAATAATTTAATGATTATTTTATAATTTTTAAAATTAAATGATAAAAATATAAATACGGTCAAGGTCAAAAGAAGCACCGTGCACAATTAGCTAGCTGTGATTGTTGAATAGCAAATCAATTTGGACCGTAAAGATCAGTGCGAGTGAAGCTTCACTCAACGCACTGAGGGTTAGTTTCTGCACTGGAGCTTTTTGCTCCACTCAAATGTTTCAACATCTTATTGGTAGTCATTTTTTCATTTAAACCCTCGCTTTTATCTTTGTTTCCATTTTATATTTTTTGGTAATTTACTTTATCTTTCATGTTTAAGGTTCATAGCTGCCTCTTCTAATAATGCTATCTTTAAAGTTCAAACTCGTATATTCTCATTAGGAGTATAACATACTTTACAATAGTACTCAACACTTTGTGCTTCAAGAACTTTATATTTTTAAATGTAAAATATTTTTATTAATTTAATTAGTTATTTTAGTTAGGCAACGTTCAGTTTTATGAACACACATACCATTTCTTGTATTACAATGTGTTCAAGTATCAATATTTTCAAGTATCAATATACACCAAATTCTCTCAATTTCAATCTCTAATATGGCATGAGAGGGTATAATTTTTCTTTTTCCTCTTCTTGTTTTCTTATTCTCCAAACATTCTCTCTCTCTTTTATTGTTAGTTCATCATGGTTAATCCATTACTCAATGCTGCCAATCTTCCTGATCAGTTTTCTAATGGCAATAATCCATATTACATTCATCAGTCTGATAGTCCCGCCTTACTTCTTGTGTCCCAGCCTCTTTCCAGCGGTAAATACAGCACTTGGAGAAGATCGATGCTAATGGCTCTTTCTGCTAAGAGCAAAACTTGATTTATTGATGGTTCTCTTACTCATCCAGCTGTTGATTCTGATGATCTTCTTCGTGCTTGGATCATACCCAATAATATGGTCCTTTACAACACTTAGAGAAGATCAATGCTAATGGCTCTTTCTGCCCAAAACAAATTTATGGTTGTCTTACTCGTCCAATTGCTGATTCTGGTGATTTTCTTCGTGCTTGGATCAAACCTTAACATGGTGAAACTACTTTTGCTTTTTACTGTTTATCTCAATTCATTTTTTATCCTCGAACATCTTATTCTTATCTCAAGGCAGCATATCATCTTCTTGCTTATCTCAAGCAAACTTCTGGCCTTGGTCTTTTTTCCCTAAGTCTTCCTCCTTGACGTAGCGCGGTTTTATCGATGCTGATTGGGGTTCTTGTTCTGACACTCGTCATTACAACATCGGCTTTTGTACTTACCTTGGTGATGCTCTGATCTCTTGGAAGTCTAAGAAACAGCCTATGGTCAGTCGATCTTCTGCTGAAGCTGAGTACCACGTCATGGCTTCAGCCACTTGTGAACTTGCATGGCTTGCTACTCTTCTTTGCGATCTTCATGCTTATATTTCTACTATTGCTCTTTAGTGTGACAATAAGGCTGCCCAATCCAGTCTTCCATGAGCGTACCAAGCACACTGACATTGATTGTCAGTTTGTGTGCGAAAAAGTCAAGGCTGGTTTCCTCAAGCTTTTTCCCGTCCGATCTTCTGATCAACTAGCTGATGTGTTTACTGAAGTCGTCTATTTTCCTCCATTTCGATTACTCATGTCCAAGATGGGCCTACTTGACATCCATGCTTCATCTCGATGGGGTTATTAAGTATACAATTAGCTATTTTATTTAGTGTTAGTTAGCGGTAAGTTATTCTGTTAGCAGCCTTCAATTTTCTGTATATATAAAATGTGTTGAAGTATCAATATACACAAATTCTCTCAATTTCAATCTCTAATAATTTTAAATAATAATTTATTATTATTATTTTATAATAAACTAATATACCTTATTATCAGCCCAATTTTTATTTTACCATTTGTTGAATTAACAACTTTTTAGATTATTTTACTTTTTAATTATTTTGATTTGAAAATGTTAAAAATTTTTATTTATGTGTTTTAATTATAGGTTTTGATCATATCTGCTCTTTTTGATACAATTCGTAAAATTATTTATAACTCTTCCCTAACTCTTAAATAAGAGGATAATGTGCTTCAACGCACTTGAACCCACGTCCTCCTGTACTGGCAATAATGCTAACGCCGATCGAGTTAACACTCAATCGACATGATTTATTACATTTTTAAATAAGCTCTAAGTACAATTATGTTAAAAAATTAATGTACTTAATAATTATTTTATAGTTTTAAAATAATTATCACCTCATCACTATCGTTGCGTTTAGATTCAAACATATATTCAATAGTTAATTTCAACTTTACTTCTACTATCTTAATTTCACTGATGCAATAATCAATCTCATTACTTATGTTAGTTTTAACTTTTACCGAAACCAATTTCACTATCCATCCAAAGACAACCTAATAATCACGAAGGGGTTAGATGAAATTTTATCCAATAACTTGATCCATACAAATTATTATTGGAACATATACCTTAGGAAAAAAGAGTATCATAAATTAATTTGTAAAAAAATGATTTTAAAAAAAATGAAGGCATTGATTCCTTCCTTCTTTGAAGTCTTTCCAAGTTTTTCCCTTTTCTAATCTTTATAAATATAAATGGATAAATTTCAATTATGGTCCTTTTATTTTATTTAGATTAAATAAAAATGGTTAAATTTCAATTTTGGTCTTATACTACGCTCGAACTTAAAATTTAATCTTCATACTTTATTTTTTTTAATGATTTGGTACCTCAATGTTTATAAAAGGTAAACTACAAAAATAATCACCCAATTATATGCCTTTAGTTCTATTTTGGTCACCCAACTAGTACTTTTTATATTTAGCCACTCAACTTTTCAAAATCAAATATTTTAATCACCTCCCATGAGTTGTCGTTAAGTAGGTGACGAGAAGCTAACATTGGCATTTTTTTATTAGCCTAAGAACAAATTTAGCTCTCCAGTGTTTACACCTTCTATCAATTGATTCTAACTCTAAAAATTTAACAAATTTAACCCTTAATATTTACAAAATTTATCATTTTAGTTCTAATTCAAAAAATATAGCCCCCAACATTTACAAAAGTTGTCAATTTAGTTCTAATTCTAAAAGTTTAAAAAAGGAAAAATATTTTAAAAGCTCTCATTTTTGGATAAAAAAATAAAAATGATTTAAAAATCTAAAAAGCATAAATAAAAAGCCAAAATAAATGTATTAAAAATAAAAAATAAAAAGAGGAAAATATATCAAATGATTCAAAAAGAAATGAACACGAAATAAATTGATTAATATTAGAGAGAGATGAAGTTGGACATCCCCATGAGACATGGAATCGACAAAGTTATCAATCTTGGTTTGGTTCAACTCATATTTTCAATTCTTGGACTAGGTTTTTTGGGGCTTTGATCGTTTGATTGGTGTACTGGATTACTCAAGTTTGGAAGTTATTGATGACACGTCCAAGTTGTGAAAACAAGACAGAAAAAGAAAATACTTTTCAAGATTTTGCATTGTTTTCTCTACTCGAAAATTAGATCTCTGTATATTTTTAAAATAAGAAAAAAATTCAAAATAATTGTTTGTAATAGTTTAAAAATTGTTAATCTTTTAGATGAATTTAATTAAAAAATATGATATTAATTTTAAATAGGACAGTTAGTCGGATTTAAGTCAACTTGATTCTTTTACCATATTCACGAAGGTGGCATTAGTTTAAAATGAGCATACTACAAATGATGTTAAATACTCTTCTTATTTAGCAAGTTTTGGATGTATGTTTAGGAATATTAAAAAAATGAAATATTTTTAAATAAGTTTTTTGAAATTTTTAGAATTAGAGTTAAATTGAAAAATTTTGTAAATGTTGAGGGATAATTTTATTGATTTTTTAATTTGAACTAAAATGACAAATTTTGTAAACATTAAGGGCTAATTTTATTGAATTTTTTAGATTTAGGATCAAACTGATAGAATATGTAAACATTGGAGGCCAATAAAAAAATGCCCATGCTAATTTTTCACCACTCATTTAATGGCAATTAACAGGAGAATAACTAAAATATTTGATTTCAAAAAGTTGAGTGACTAAATCGAAAAAACTAATAATTAGATGTCTAAAATAGAACTAAAGACATAATTAAGTGACTATTTTTATAATTTATCCGTTTATAATTTCGTTAGTAATTTATATATAAAAAAAGGTCCTTAAATATTTCGTCATCAATTCTCAAAAAAAAAAGAAAAAGAAAAAGTCAACGTGTCTTTTTTTTTCTTTTTGCCCTATAAAATAATAATAAAATTTTTGTATTGATCCCTCTACTTTGTTAAAGTTTAAGATTTAATCCATATAAATTATTTTAATATATATTACAATTTTAATAAATAATTTAAAAAATTGAAAGTCAACGAAAGCCTGCAAAGTTTTAATAAATTTAATGACTCATGTGTGAGTTTTTAGCTATAAGAAAAACAAACAATTATATTTTGAGTGTATTGGTAAGAGGCAAGAGCCGATCTCATGAGATTTTTAGTGTTGAAGTTGTACTTTCACCATTTGAATTTTGTGTGCACTAATTAATTAGTTGCGTTAAATTAACTTGTAATCATTGATTATGTTTAGATTTATTGATATAGCTACGTAATATATATACATTTTACTATATTATAAAACACATTTTTAATCAGACAATTTGGGAAAAAACATTGTTGACATAAAGACGACTTGAAATTGGAAAAAATACATAAAGCTGATCGAACAGTAAATGGTTTCAGCATTGGAATGAAAGATTCATTAAAATATACAAATTTATAGATCATGGAGTACTGTGTATTGAACCCTTATTCTATCAGTCAGAAGTCTCGTTTTATAATGGTGAGGTTGTTGATGCTAACAGTGATTAAGGGGGAGGGGAGAGCTTACTGGTTTTGGTTGGAGATGGTGACAATTGCTGGGAGAGGGGATGGGAGTTACTGAGGCTGAGAGTGGGGTGAGGGGAGAGGATGGTGATCGAGAGAGTGAATGAAAGGGAACCGAGAGCTTTAGAGATGAGAGAGAATGGTGGGGAAGGTTGGTGATGGTCAGTTGGAGCTGAGAACCTAGGGAACTTTACTGGTGATGTTTTGGTGAGGTTGAAGTTGATGGGTAGATTTAGTTGACGGTAAGGATGTGTATGGTTAAAGTTGAGATTAGGTCTCAATTTAGGGTGGGTTAGGGTGAAGATTTGCCAAGGTTAAGAGTAGAGTTTTAAATGGTGGTGAGTATATATATATTCGAAGCATCATTTAAAAAAATATTTTTATTTTACGAATGATTGGTAGAAACGGGAAAGAGTTATAGAGTGGTGCCGCTTCACACGTTGCTCTAACAAAGTTTCATCTTTGTAATTAATCTACCTATTATGTTATTTTCGTAATTAAATTTTTTATTATTTTGATAAAAACCCTAAATAAACTAAAAGAAAAAAAGTTAAAAAATCAAAGAAAACGTAATTTGATGGGATGAAATGTTCACAATTTATGCCACACGTGATTTTTGTTACATCTTTAATGGTAAATAATGACACAATAATTAAAATATTAAAAAAATAATATTAATGATCAAAACATAATAAATTACAATTAAGTAGTAAAAAAGTAAATTTAACTAAACATAAATGTCGAAATTATTTTTTTGAAAACGGGAATCGAGTTTATTTAAAAGCGAAGATTAAAACGAGAGTCGCCACCGATCTTTATTAGGTGTGATCGGATCACCTTTGTTTTAATAAAACGTTTTAATTTACTAAAATGGTATTTTTGGTCTACGAAACTCGAGAGAACGAGTTTGGGAGTCGGTTACGTGCGAGGAAGGATTAGCACTCTCGTCACACCCAAAATTGGTACCAAATTGATAAGTTAGTGTCTTAATGTCGAAAGTTGAAAATCGGGAACAGATTTAAAACACGATCTCTTTTTTATTAACGTTGATTTTAAAAGAGCTTGAATTAGATCAAAACAATTGCTAAAGATTTCCTCGTCTCAAGATATCAGAGTATCACATCCTGTAAGTTAGGACGCAATACCTTTAACTGCCAAGCGCAAGTTTGTATTTAATTTTGATTGAAATTTCATGTGTTTTGGAATTTAAAAGGATATTTGGCCATTTAGGTTTAACGAGAAAACCGAAACCCCGTAAGTTAGGGCATAATTCCTTGAATTTCCTAAAACGCGAAACAATTCCTCGAATTTCCTAAAACGCAAAATATTGCATTATTTAGAAAATTTTCATTTTGAAATATAGCGAGTATGATATTTAACGATGTGCATTATTTTGTTTGAAGTAAAATAAAATGATCCATATTGGATAAGCATGTTGAAGCTTAATACACGATACGATGACATGAAATAAGAATATAGTAATGTGCATGGAATAATAATGCATGGATACAATATTATACAAGTGAATAACAATGATATGAAAATACGGATGAACGAATTATAAAACACACAATGGCAATAATCACATGGCATACGTCACTTAAATACCAACAATGATAATCAAGAGAACGAAATAAATAACATAAAACCATTTAAAATAAATAATGAAACAATTTTAAATAAGTAATACATAAAAAATGAATTTAAAATAGATATTATAAAAAAAATTAAAGTGAATAGTATAATACAATCTAAAATAATTAATACATAAAGTAATTTAAAAATAAAATAATGCAATCTTAAAATAAATAATATATATAACAATTTAAAAGAACACATAGAAAGTCTAAAATAAATAACACGTGAAAAACAAATTTAAAATAAATAATATATATAAAAACAATATAAAAAACAATTTAATATAAGTAATGTATGAAATCTTAAGATAAATAATAAGAGGTTTACAACAAATAATAAAAGAATTTAAAATAGTTTATATCTAAAAAAAATAACAAAATAACATATAAGAAAATTTTAAAATAAATAATATACACATATGAAAGTTTAAAATAAAAAGATATAAGAAAAAAATTTCAAAAAAATTAATATGTATAATAGTTTAGAACAAACAATATATGTAGAATTTAAAATGAATAATAGTTTTAAAAATGTAAAGACTTAAAATACATAATAATAAAATGATTTTAAAATAAATAATATAAGAAAACAAACTTAAAATAATAATAATAAAACAATTCCTAAATTTTTTTTGAATAAACGAATAAATAAATTAACAGACTAGGACTAGGAAATTTAAAGGTAAAAATTGTAAATAATGAGAAAAAGGTGGTCAAGGATTGAGATGAAATGTGCTGAAACGATGAGGGACTTACTGGGAAATATTCCCAACCCTTATGCGCAGCGTTTCAGCAAGGACCCAAATGAAATTTAAAATAAACTATGCGGTCAAATTTATAAAAATAGATAAAGTGAATGAGAGGGCCAAATTGTGGCTCACGCAAAGATAGAGGGACCTTACACATAAATATCCCAATAATGGGAAACACGCGGGCCCCTTGGGTACGGGTCGACCTTCCCCAAAACGGCATCGTTTTGCACCTGGGAAGGCCACCCAAAATGCTGTTGTTTTGTGCTTTCTATTAAAGCAAAGTTCTTTTTTTCTTCATTTCTGCACTCCCTTTTTTAAAAAAATCAGAGAGTTCTTTTTTGGGCTCTCTCCTTTTCCCTTTTCTACTAGGGTTTTGAGACCCATCATCGCCGCTGTTAGCTCGTCATCCGGCCACCGTGAGTGGTGGTCGGAGTCGCGTGAAAATGGGGGTTTTATCCCCCGTTTAAAATGCTCGAAGGCCATGCTTTTTCAGCCCAAAAGCCCGAGAGAAGAAGGCCTCCCCTCTCCCTTTGGACTCGGTCTCGACGATGGAGAGGGGCTCCAATACGCGTCCCCAGGACGATTCAGGTAAGTGTCCCCTTCCATTTTTTTGTTGTTTAAAATCGATTTATAGTAAAAATAAAAAAAGAACAAAAAGAACAAAAAGAACACGAGAAATGGAAATCAAATCAACCTCTTTTTTTGCTTTTGATTTCTGCAAAATCCGTGCCATACAATGGGTTCTTTTTCTGGTTTTATAGCCGAATACAAGTCACTATTTTTTGCTACTGTTCATGCTACTCTATTCTGCTATTTCTATGCTATTGTTTCCTTTTCCTTTGTTTCTTTATTGCTATCTTTTTACTTTTCTGTCCTTTTTTTCGCTGTTTTTCTTCTTTGGTTTTTTGTTTGCGTGTTGATTTGGCCTTGGCAGGTGTTAGAGGGGCAACAGAGGCGTGCGAGGCCAGTGATGGCAGTGGAGGCGCGTGCGGGGAGGGCTGAAGTGACCTGGTGCCGCGCCTAGGGTTTTCCATCCCTTCTTTTGCTGAAAAATATTTAGTGGGCTAAGGTTGGTTTGGGTAGCAGGTTGATGTGGGTTTAGTGAAATTTGGGCTTTTGATGTTGTAAATGGCCTTTAATAATTTTGGACTTTATTTTTTAGTGTTTTGTTTTTTTCCCTGGTGATACATGGATTTGATTATATGTATTAGTTAAAAAATATATATATTTTTTATAAATTTATATAAATTTAAATAAATTTATTTTATTTTATCTTTTTGTAATTCAATATTTTATTTGATAAAAATAATGTCTTAAATTATTATATATATATATATACCATACAATTTCCTAGATTAAACATAAATGAAAATGTTTTTATGGAATCTATTAAATTTTTATTTATGAATTATATTTATTATAAATAATTTAATTTTTTATTTGTTATAATGTTTTAGAAACTCACCTATAAATAATCCTTATTATAATAAAATCAAATTAGTATAAAATCCTTTTAATTAAAAATCTAATGGGTGCAAATCACAACATATTTAATATAAATAATTAATTAAATTCATGAATTACAATTAGAATAAAAATATTCATTAAGCATGAATTATAATGAAATCAAGTAAAAATATGTACAATAAATATGCATTTGTTTGTATTAACAATTGAAATGTTTAAAACAATTTTATTCTAATCAAATAAAAAAATTGAAAAAAATAAAAAAATAAAAAGTTTTAATTTATTAATTCTTAACATTATCTTAAAATTTTAAATATATTTTAACAGTATTTTTATTTTTTAAATAATTTTAAATAATTATTACATTTTTAATAAATAATGTAATAACTATTTTAAAGTAGAAAAGATAATAAAAAATATAATTTTTAATGAATTTTAATTTATAATTAAATAAAAAAGGATAATTTTATATTTTTATTTTAATAAATATTTTTATAGAATATTTTAATAATTATTTTAAAGTAAGAAAAGACAATAAAAATTATAAATTTTTGAATAATATATATCCTATTAAATTTAAAATTTAAAATATAATGAATAGTTAAAATTTTAAAATAATTAATAAATTTTAATAGATAATTCAGTTAAAATGTTTTGTCTTCCATTTAAAATATTGAAAAGGGAACATTTTATTAATAGTTTAAATTTTAGCATAATTTTTATCAACCTCATAAAATTTGTTTCAAAATAAAAACAAATTTAATGAATAATTAAAAATGATAAAAATTAAATAGAAAAGATAGAAATGACAATATTATAAATTTGTACCTTGTTTGTTATATTATATACTAGTTTCATATTTTGTGCTATACATGGGGACTAAAATGAACATAAATCAAATGTACGGAAACCCATCTCAGATTTATACCATAAAAAAGAGCAAAAGATTCACGTTATCCCATGAATGCATGGCCAAATAAAAAACATTGACACTGTGATAAAACAATAAAGAACCCTTTCATTGTTTTTAACTTTGAATCAACCTAAGGTTCTGTATAACCGTTGTTACTCTTTTGCAGCCGATCAACTGTTGTCCTTCCTCCTTTTGTGACGTGCAATCAACAACTGTCGAGTCGGCCTCCGTTACTGCTGTTCGATGAACTGAATTCGTTTGAAGACCTTGGCCGATCTGTGTAAATGAAAGTTGATGGATGAATGTGAAAGAAAAGCCACCAACCCCCACTTTACTTTCTCCTTTCTTCTTCTATCCTCCCCCTACAGTTTTGCCGGCACGCATATCGTTCCTGTAAGAAGTTACTCTTTTAAACTCAAAAACATTTGCCCCTCTCCTTACTCTACACACATATTTTCATAATAATTCTAATGTTATAATTTATATAATATGTTATATAACATACTGGACATGTAAAAGCTTTTTAGCCGCACATTTTGGCTTTTACCATCACACAATAGTATACTAACTGTATGAAATTTGAACTTAAATTTTTTTGGGCGAAAAGAACTAACTAAATTAAGCAACTAAAGCTATCATTCAACAGCCCTATCATTCCAACAACTTCCTAAGAGATGCTCAGAATTTAAATTACTTCTATTATATGGGTCCCAATTATGGGCTAATTTGTACAGTTTCGCCCAACTTACTGAAATTTTAATAGTTTCTAACAGACTTCAAGATAATCTTTAAAATACAAAAAGACTTCTATTCTTTCATATACCCCAAGCTAACAAACCAACAAGAATTAGCCACGAAACATCAATCCTTAGCAGCCACCCCAGATTCCCCATATTGGACCTAATCCACTTTGGGAGACTACCAGAGAAGAATTGAAGTTGACAATTTCCTGGCACAAAATACCTCCAAACATCTTTAGCAACCTAACAATCCCTAAGGACATGCAAAGTATCTTCTGTTTCATGATGGTAGGCTGGGCATGACACATTTTGGCCAACACCCCTTCGTACACGTTCAAGGTTAGTAAACAAACGTTGCTTGTAAGCGAACCATAAGAAGAAGCGAACAAGATTCGGTCCTTGATATTTTCAAACGACTTTTCACCCCGTATTTCGCATATTCCACGTGCTTTCTTTTATCATTTGATATGCATTAATTCTTAATTGAAAAGTCCCCATTCGACGTACATACCCAGTAGATTTTGTCCGGGCCAACTATGGGGTGTGGAGGAGGGATGTTTACAATCTTTTTAACTACTTCTTTTGGCACTCGTTCTTTAAAAGCCTCCAGATTCCATGCTCCCTCTTTTGTTACCATATCTCTAACTAAACAGTTTGTATTTGGGCTTTCCATGGGAAGCACATGTGTTTTTAGCAGTCCTATTTTTGAAATCCAATGATCTTCCCAACAACGGACTAAGATTCCTGTTCCAATAGACCAACATAAGTTCTCTTTTAGTAAAGGCCATACTTTCGCAAGTCCTTTCCAAATAGCTGAACAACTTCCTTTTGTTATGCTCTCGGGAATTGTTTCTTTCATTCCATATTTTGTACGCAATACTCGAACCCATAAGGCATTCTCCTTGGAGACAAGATTAAACCCTAATTTTAATAAAAATGAAGTGTCCCCAGTCAACCAAAGCCATTTTCCGTCTCCTGGTACTAGACCCGGCCCCATATGAATTGTCTTGCCAATCGTTCAACCTCTTCACATACCCCTTTCGAGATTTTCATAGATTGCATAAAATAATTCAAAATAGATAGAAGAACTGACTGCGCTAAGGTGAATTAGCTTGCCATGGAAAGTCGCTTTGCATCCCAATTACAAAAGTTTGGCTCTAACCTTTTCAACCACAAATTGCAAAGTAGAACTAGTAACTCTTTTGTGGAATAGCGGAACTCCTAAATATGATCCCAATTCTTACGACATAGTAATGGTTAATGACAAAAACCGTTAATTAAAAGATTTATTTAATGCGTTTTAATATAGAATGACTTAATTAATTTTTTTTGGCGAAAAAAGTACTTAGTTAAAATTTAAAAAAAAAAACCTTCAAACCTATAATAGCCACAATTTCTAATCGGATATTATTTTAAATGCCCAATTAATTTCGTGATCCATTAGCTATTTGTTTATAAGCCCAGCTTTATGTGTATTTTATAGGATTTTTTTAGGATCTTTTAATTATAAAAGAATAGGAAAAAAATAGAATCATATGGTTTTTTTTCTTATTTAGAGGGTATTTTGTCAATTCGGGAAAAGCTAATCTTAGCAAAGAGGAAATGCAAATCGATATTGGATTTTAGCAATTAAGGTGAGTTTTGGTTTAGATTTCTGTTTGTGCTTTACACTATTTTTTATAAAATTCATGTATTTATTTGGGTTAATTTTATAGTTTGTTAAATTTTGGTGACTTTCCAGAGAGATTTCGACAACATTGTTGTGTGATATCTATTTCGGTTGAATAATTTAGGAGAATAATTTTTAAAATTTTTGATGTGTGGATTTTTTACACTTTTAAATAGACAACTTTGACTCACTAGAAATCCACTTTTTTAAGTGTTCATTTGTTTCGAAATTTAGATGTTTTTCATAGTATGGAATCTATACTTTCATTTGATATTGCTGTCTTAATCATATGAGTCCTTTGTTAAAAGATATGAGACTCCAAAATAGGCTAGGCTGTTAACCCAGAAATTTTGGGTAGTTTTTGATTATTTCTTATGTTTTGGCTTTCAAATTTGAGGCTTTTGGTAACCAAAAATTTGATGAAATGAGTTTCTAAGTTTTAGTATTACATTTATTATTTAAATTCATGTTTTCATATTGTCAAAATATCTAGTAAATTTTGTGTTTGAATAGCTTCAAGTAAGATAAACGATTATGATAGTTAATTATTTTAGAATTTTCAAAAATTTTATTTTTAATTGGTTTTAAAAATACTTTGGTTTGAATACATATTATTTGCTTGGAAACATATTAAATTGATTTCATTAATTTATTGAAATTTCTTATAATATGTAAATATTTTACTAAATTCAATTTACTTACCTTTGAGGTAAAAGATAGATTTATTAAATTGTACAATTATGTCTTAACTTATTAGGGATTGCCAACAATCGAAATGTCTTAGGATTACCACGAAAAGTAATACCTTTTAAGCCTTTGATTTATTGATTGAATTCTGATTTTTCATGTTCCATTCCTAAATTTAGATTACTAGGAGATTTGTGAAAATGATTGCTTTTGTGTCGGCTCAGTAGACTAAGTAAGTGACTCAACATTCAATGTTTTATGTTATGTCGGTGATATATAACATTTTGTCCATATTTTATAAAAATCATGTTAAGCATGCTTGAATGATTGTTTTTGAGAAATATGTTATTGGACTGTGCTTTCAGTATACTTCCATATATATATGTGTGCGAGTGTGTGTTGAAAAAATATAATATTGAATTATGTTTTTGCATATGAAGTATCTTTTCTATATATTCAAGACATAATAGGTAATTTGCTCCTAAAATGCTATGTCCCAATCCTATGAATTGGGGTGAAATGTTATTCATGCTGACATGTATATTTTGCTTAGAAACTTGTTTCATGCCATTAGTTTAGAATAGTGATTTTTGACTCATTACCATTGGGGTGAATTGTGGTTTTTGTTCCAACTCATTGTCATTAGGGTGAATTGTGATTATTTATTCGTTCGACTACCACTAGGTATTATTATGGTTGACATTCGGGTTAGTTATGGTTTTTTATCGTTGTCACCAGAGTTAAGCGTGACCATACCTATTAAAAGGGAGCTAATCTTCATCTATTGGAATATTTATAATTTATTAATTTGTATTTATTATTGCTTTGACATGAAATATGTTTTGAATTGTGTTGCCACAAATTACTCGTCAATTTTGCAATTACATATTTTCAGTAAGATATTTAGTTTAAATGTTCTCGTGTTTACTTAACTCAATTAAGGGAAATTTCAGTTGCTTACTGGGTAGTTAAACTCACTCTCTCTTTTATATTTTAGGTTCTGCCTTTACTTGTGAACATGAGAAATTTGGGGAGTGATGATTTAAGATATTATTGCATTTCTTTAAAACTTATAAGAAATTTTAAAGTTTTAGATTTTCAATACATCTGGATAATTGAAAGTTTAAGTTTGTATTTTCAAAGTTTCTTAATTTTCTACATATTTTGAAGCTTATTTTCAAACAAGAATTTATAATTGTTTTATGAAATTATGATTATGATTTCTATGTAAAAAAATTGGCTTAATCATATTTTGTTATTTAATGTTAAATTTTATATTTCACAGATTGTAAAAGAATAGCCGGTTGATTCATTGGAAAAGGTTCAAAGAAATTGTTTTTTTTTTTAAAAAAAAGATTTGTTGGCTTCATAAGAGTTAAGGGTAAAAAACTATTAACATAAATAGTTAGTTGATTAATTTAATCGTTGAATGTACTAGCCTGACTACCATGTGAAAGGATATTATTAATAATTAAGATTATGTATATTAGAAATAAAATATTTTAAAAATGATATTAGATTTATATTAAATGATAATACAAAATTATGTTGTATTAAATAATAATTAAAAATATATTTAATCTAAATAATAATAACAATAATAGGGCTAAAATAGTGATTATAGTTGTCCCGTAATTTAGTGGAGTGAGGTGTTCCTAACACCTTGGTTTCTGAGGTGCGTTTAGTGGTAAATTTTTTTGCCTGTCATTTTTTATGGGTAAATAATTTTTTCTATTCTCTCAATATTAAGTAAATTGATTCATTTCAAAAGAAAATTAGAGAAGATTTGATAATTAAATACAACGTTAATGTTCTCATCAATTGTATATATTTTTTTATTGCTATAACAACAAATTCAGCTCTCAAAGTTTTCACATTTTGTCAATATGGTTATAATTTAACAAATTTAGCCTGTAACATTTATACATTCTGTCAACTTAGTTTTGATTTAATAAATTTAACATGTAAAATTTACATAAGATATGTAAACAATAAAAGCTAAATTTTTTAATTATATCAATCAAAATTAGGTATAATTGACAAAAAAATTAACGCCGTGATTAATTATTTTTATTTGTCCACTTTTAAAATTGATAGGAATAAAAACATTTCAAATTTATTGAAAGAGACTAATTTATTCAATTTTAAAAGTGTTTTTTTATGACATCAAAGGAAAATCTAAATCAAATGAAACGTAGCCTAAATTAAAGGGAAGAATCACATTGACTTGTTCTCCAACAGCTATGTATTACCTTAGTTTATTAGATGTATACACAAATGTTGAAAAAGTGGCATGTGCTAAACAACTCATATGATGTATAACCAAATGTAACACCCTAGCCTAGCCTCCCTCCATCTCGGCTATCAATTTCTCATACACATGAAATAGATATCCTAAAAGTAAATGAAACCCAGCTTCCATTTCAGCTTTTGCCTTTATTCTTAGTATTACAACTATAGATGAAATAGAATTGTAAAGAAAAACATGTTCAAAGTTCTATCCAACTCAAATGGGGATTGATTTAAATTTAACTATTATTTTCTAGATTTGACTCAAGCTGTAGCCACGCATCTCTTTTATTCTTAAACAAAATATTATAAGCTGAATGGGTTCACATTCACATGCTATCTTCTTCAACAACTACCAACACAATCTTTCTTTTATTAATGGATATTTTACTTATATCGTGCATGTTTATGTCCTATAATATTTATGGATTAATAGGTTTGCTTCGCTTTTTATAAAAGAATCGTGCAATTTTTTATATTAGAAATTAAATTATTTATTTTATTTAACAAATAAATAAATTAATCTTTATAGATTAAAAAAAATGTGCAAAATTGATCATTCTCTTAAAACTTCACAATGTTAAAGGTAATTTTCAAAGTAGAATTGATTTTTTATTTGAGAAAAAGAGTATAATCCAATGTGATAATTATGGAAACCCTATATTAAGAGTTGGATTGCATCCCCTTAACTAAAAAATGGGTAAATTGGTTATTGTACACTAGATTAAAGAGTAAACTAATTTTTCTATTAAAAATTCCATCAATTTTTACTGTTAAGTGCTCATGTGGCTGATGGAGTAACTGAAAAATAACACGTGGCATGCTACATGGGAAAAGGATTGTATGAAATAGTGACGCCACGTCATCTTTATCCCTTTCCAATAGTTTTATGCCACATCAGTATTCTTATGACGTGGCGTCACTGTTTCATACAATCCTTTCTCTGCTACGGGAAAATATAAAAATAATTATAAAAAAATTATTAAAATATTAAAATATTTAAAAAAGGATGAACTTGAACAACCATTTATCCAAATTTATCTTGTACTCAAATAATTATAAAAAAATTATTAAAATATTAAAATTATTAAAACAAATGTTCATAATGAACTTAGACAAATGGTTGTCTAAACTCGAATAAATCTAGGCAACCATTGTCCAAGTTTGGAGCACTTTGTTAAATAATTATTAAATAAAAATAAAAAAATATTTAAAAAGGATTAAGAATTATAAGAAATTATAAATAATTATTAATATTTTAAAAATATTAAAAACTATAAAACTACTAAAATATACATGTAGTATGTTTAAAGAATTTACATATACATATATACACACATACATCGTCAAATCTAGAATTTTTTAGCAAGGGTCGGAGTTTAATTATAATTTTCTATAGATTAAAATATACGTTTATTATGTATTAATTTATAATTTTATTGTTTTTTAAAGGACTAAACATATTTTTTTAGATGGCTACAGTGTAATTTTACTATATATTAATTTATAACTTCTTTATTTATTAGAGGATTGAATTGAAAATTTTTCATTTTGGGAGACTAAAGTGTAATTTCATAATATATATGTTAAATTATAGTTTCTGTATTTATAAGAGGATTAAATTGAAATTTTTTCATCCTGGGAGGGACCAAGGCCCTTACCTACCCCGCTCAAATTTGCATCTGCACACATATATATCTTTTTAATCAAGTTTATATTTTTAATTAATCAAATTGATGAGTCCTATTTTATAGTTTTTTATACTTAATAATTTTTTTTTTTGTAATTTCTTATAATTCAAATATGTATACACATATGTGATAGTAACCTTTCATAATAATTTTTTATTATTAATTTTTAAATAGTTTAATAATTGTTTATAAATTTTTTATAGTTCTTTTAATTGGTTTGCTATAATTATTAATAATTATGTAAGGAATAATTTCATAATGAACTTTGATAAATGGATGGAACATTTAACAAAATGATTATTTTTCTCTTTAATCTAACGTATAGAGACTAATTTATATATTTTTTAAATAAAAGAAGCAAAATACAATCCACCTCTTAATACAAGTACCCCATAATACTTTTACCCACTGTTATATAATACCTCACAAACCTGAAATTTGGTTGTGATCCTTCTTTCCCTTCCAGCTCATCTTGACTATTCCTCAAAAGAAAGAAAGGAAAGAACTCGATCACACTGCACGGAAAGAAAGGCTTCATTATATCAAAAGGGGCGAGCGTATCGATTGCAGAAAGGCTGGCTGTACCCGAGAGTAGTTATTCTCCCTTACTTCGTCCTTGCTGCTATTGTAGCAGTAGTGCCTTTTGGAATTGTATCAAAAGTCCCTGGCTTCTTAATACTACTCTAAGTAATTTTGTCCCTTGAATACTGATCTAAGTGAGCGCGAATAGGGTCCAGCTAGTAGGTTGTAGTTGCATAGTTCGCCCGGTTGATCCGAAATCCAACTCGATTAAGGAAGGAATGTCATCCAACTCACCACCTCCGCTAGTTCACCATTCCACTAGCTCTCAACCTTCGCTTACTCGCCACTTTCACTAGCTCACCACTCCGCTAGTTCGCAACTTCACTAGCTTGCCACTCCCCAACTCGCCAGTCAATCACTCCTCGGCTCACCACCTCCCTGTTCGTACACCCGCTTAAGTCTAGGGGGATAATGTATCCTCATGCATGACACCTAGTTATCCCCTAGCACGTCCCATCAAAAAACAATGCCTTATAAAATATGAGGAGCAATCCCATGAAAGATGAGGGAAAAAGGGAATCATCAACAATTGGTGTAGTGAGCCTGGACAGCCTTCCAACTTTCAGATTAAAGACAGATCGATATGGCTCACCCAAATGAGAGATCCATTTTTCAAACTAGAATATGAGAGGAGAGGCTAGTAACCGTCTTGAAGAACTTTACCTCTTTGCAGATTGGTTCGCGAATTAGCCCAAAAACTTGAGCAACTCATATCAGTAGGAAACACACAATAATTTCAACCTTATTTTTTTGTTAGATTGAGAGATTTCCAACCCATTTAACCAGGAGACTTCACAACAACAATTTGTAAGTCTACAAGAGCAAGTACGCGTTTTGAAGAAGCAAATGGTACAATAGAATATCAGATACAAACAAAAATGTTTTCATTAAGAGCAGCTTAGGCGGAATGAGAAGACCATTCTGGTGACCATGATAACAACATGCCTTTGCAGGAGGAGTACAATGGAGTACATGCAAAGCTATGGCAATAGGAAATGGATGCCTTGCGCCGAGACCTTAAAGTGCTACATCTTAACGTCAAAGACATGGATTGGGTCTTTTGTTCTAACAATCCTTTAGCCCCAGAAATTGCAGCTGTGGTGTAACACGCTCACTCGATACGTTCGTCGAATCCAGGTACAAGGTGCTACAAATGGACTAGATTGGACTAAACTCAAAATTTTTTAACTTAACAATATTTAAAGAGTAAATTTAAAATTTATTATTAAATGTTCTTACAACAGAACCCTTTAATTAGAATAAAAGTTTACTAACTCAAAATTTCGAGGAATCTACTTAGATACAATGTCATTGATCCCAAGGTGAAGCCTCGTACCCCCTTCTGATGTGCATGACACCACACTAATTATCTCTCTTTGATTTATTTTGGTCTGGCTTAGCCCCCTCATCGAGTTCCTTATTAACTCTCTGATCATTTTTGGAAAATATCTTTCAACTCAAAGTGGTGGACTCTAATGTATTTTCAAACTTGTCCATTGATAGATAGATCGTTAAGTGATCTTCTCCTGAACAATCCTATCAACCCTCAATCAGTTTTGCCAATTCATCGAATGTATTGCTGTATCCGTGGACTCTGTTTTTTCAGTTATTCCCAATGTGGATTCTTCTCTCCACCATGCCTTTATAAGATGGTCTTTTAGCCTAACCTTATAATGGCCCTTGGTATGTCCCCTTTAGCGATATTTTCAAATCTATTTAATCCATGGCAGACTCTTTTTTTTTATTACCATAGTCCCAAAGAACTTGCTGATATTCCATTCGTTGGGATAACTAATGAGGTCCCTCACCACTCTAGTAAACTAAGTCCTACTTAGGATGAATAATGGTTGGATGACTTTCTTGTAATCCGCCTTATTTGAGATGTTATGCTTATAGGTGTAACACATTCGTTTGGTGGGAACTGCTTCGACTACAATATCCTGCAGATTGTCATCTGTGTGACCATTTGAGTTTACGATTTCTCTTATGTGATAGTTCCCTATAGAACTAGCCCTTTGGTGGGTACTTCGTAATATAATCCCTTTAAAGAGGAATAGCCTTTACAAACATATATGTCACTCGATTTACCATTTCTAGTACCTTTTTCTGTCATTGGGTTCTATCTAACCTCTTTTTATTGGTTAGTCTATTGGGAGTACCGACGATTAATCATCCCTTCATAGCTTAACCATCAATGAGCCTTATATTGCGGTAAAACTCCCAATAACCTTCAAAGGTTTTCTTTTATCATACAGAGCTTCCTTGAACGCTTCTTTGATGGCTCTTAATAACAGTTCCTTATCTGCGATCTAGGGATAAGTTCTCATTTGTTTATATAAAGGGAATTATTGACACGTCATTCCTCATGTCTGATTTTTGGCTGAGTTACCACTTTTATGCCCTACTAGCTTTCATAATCGTAGTTTTGGCAGACTGTTTTCTTTTCTACTACTTCTGCCTTATTTGACGGATTCCTCAAAATCCATTTGCCAACACTTGCATATTCTAATAACTCTTTTTCCATATGGGTGATTTTCAATAATTACCATCCTAATAGTCTATCTCGTGTTTAATGTCCCGACGCACTCTGTTGGTTTCCATAGCCGAGTCATGGTCTTACACTATTTTACCTCATATTTAAAATCTTAATGAACTACCCTGTGTTTACTATCCCAGCAGACTCCATATGCAATAACAGTCAAGTTATGGTTTTACACGATATAATCATCATGTTTAACGTCCTAGCGGACTACCCCGTAGTTATAATACCGATGGACTGCTCTATGTTTACTGTCCCAGCAAGCTCTATATGTTGCCATAGTCGAGCTATAGTTTTACACGTTAGACCTTTCTTGAGGTGTCGCCCCACAGAGCATGTTGATCGATGTCATGGTGTTGCTTTATGGAACCTAATATCCATTGATATCGACTCATCTCATATCTAACATTGATGATCGAATACTGAAGTGTCCCCCCGAAGTCCCACAGCTTCGCACATCATAGTTTGCACTCAGCAACACTATATGATGGTATCTAATAAGAATTTCATTTCCCTATCCATCTGCTCATTCTTCCATTTCTTCATTCCTAATCTTGATACTCGAACACCATAATTTTTTCTCCGTAAGGCCCGGAGCTTTGCATATCACGGTTTGCATTCAGTAACACTGTATGACGGTATCCAACAGAATCACCCTTTTCTAATCCTAACTTCATCTAACCTGTGGATAATTCTCACCCATATTCCCAACATATACAAATAGGTATTACATACAATTCACGGACATTTTATCATGACATATGTTACCTTTCAAAATCATAAGGTTATAACTATTTCCTTCATAACAACACACTGGCGAACACCCATAAACCTACTCAACCTTATGTACACAAGCATTCTCAAATAGTATAAATTAGGCATCATCGTGGAATTCATTTTGGATTTGCACATATTCATGTCAACATACAACACACCAGAAAATGGAATATAGAAACTCATCTGATGCTTCTTTGCCTTATCAGCTTAACTTTTAAGTATGTTAGAGCTTCCATTCTCTTGGCAACAAAACATTACAACCATGGTCATAAATTCAACCCAACATTTTCAACTTAAAACTTAATTTTTCAAAAACATGCAAAACCCTTAAAAAGGTTTCTGAAAATTCTTAACTTCATTTTCTTAATCTTACATATACAAAAGGATTAAGAACCTTATCAACTTGCTAGATTCTCTACTTTTTCTACTCAAACTTCACGATTACTGCTCTAACAGAGCTTTCCATAATTATCTTTTCCTCAAAGAAACCAAGGAAGAAGATAAAGAAGAGATGAAAATGAAACAGAATGAAGATGAATCCTCCATGGGAAGTCACTTCTCAGCTATATATTGTCTATCATGTACGGTTTTCAACCGTATAGAAACCATCCTTTGATAATCATTTTATTTCCCACTAAGGAACCAATTTGTTCCAATTCAACTGAACCAGATTTGTTTCTTAACCAGTTTAAGATCGCAACCTTATACTTACAAGATTTTCCAAATCTTGTGTCTCACCGATTTAAGATCGCAGCCTTACACTTACAAGATTTTTCAAATCTTGCGGTTTGTCGATTTAAGATCACAGTCTTATACTTTCAAGATTTTTCAATCTTGGGGCTCGCCTAATTAAGATCACAACCTTATACTTACAGGATTTTTCGAATCTTGCATTTTGTCGATTTAAGATCGCAGCCTTATATTTACATGATTTTTTGAATCTTGTGGTTTTTCAATTTAAGAACGCAACCTTATACTTACAAGATTTTTCGAATCTTGCAGCTCGCCGATTTAAGATCTTAACCTTATACTTACAAGATTTTACGAATATTTTAATTTGTCGATTTAGGATCACATCCTTATACTTTCAAGATTTTTGAATCTTGCGGCTTGTCAAATTAAGATCCCAGCCTTATACTTACAAGATTTCTAGAATCTTTCAGTCGCCGATTTAAGATCGCAACTTTCTCATGCAACCTTTAGAAAATTGACATATTTTTTCAGTACAGTTAGCAGTATTTTTACAATGCAATCTACAATATTTTTGCAACACTGTTCGCATTATTTTTACAATACAATTTACAATATTTTCACAATAAAGCTCGCAATATTATGTAGTACCAATTACACTATTTTAAAAGCACAACTAGTTGAATTTTTTCTGTACAGCTCGCCTAATTTTTCGATATATAGTTCACCATATTTTCATTATACTGCAGGTATTTTCACCATATAATTCGTCATATTTTCGCTATGATGCTTATTGTACACACCGTTGTTATCTCCAATGTTACATGCTAAATTAAGTGAAAACTTTAATGTTATGATAATAATAATAATAATAATAATATCAAAATTCAAATCAGCATCAGTGACATCGTTCAAAGAATCGAAATTTACAAGCCACTGTCACACAACAAAGTTTGCTTAATAAATTTCTATTAAAACTTACATAACAAGCTCTCAATTACACGGGTAAGGCAAGTAAACCTGTATTAGAAAAGTCACTTTGTAACTCCTCTTCGATAAAGTGGGCGACAAATTGTTATATAACACCTCACAAACCCGAAATCCGATCTGCCCAGGTGATCTGGAATCTAAATTTAATTTTACAACTAAATTATGCATGTAATTACAACTCCTCTTCGAGTAATTATGCATGTAATTACAACTAAATTTAATTTTACAAAAATATTTTTATACAACTTTAAGTTATAAATTTTTATATTAAAAGTACGAACATGTATGAGTGTTTGGCATGGTTATTGCCAAAGATTTATTATATTATAAATTCTAAAAAATTACATTATAAAACTAATAAATATTAAGTTATAACAAAAAATATATATTATTTAAATCATATTTTTTTAAAGTTATTATAAAAGAAATTTTACATGTTATAAAATTATTATAATATATTTATTTATAAAAATTTATGGCCAAAAGTATGGACATAACTTATTTATGTGTTCATACTATATATTATAAAAATATTATGCTTATTTATACAAAAAATGTTATAGCTTTTTCTTTTTATCATAATTTATTTTTAAAATAATAACTTTTGAAAGTTTTGGTAAAAAATTATCTTATTTATAAGGAGTGCTATAAAAATTATTGGACACTTTATAAAAACATTTTTTTTTATAAAAAGTTATATATTATAAATTTCATATTATTTTTGACTTAATTTTTATAACCTAACATAATTATTTCTCCAAATTAAGTTTATATAAGTTTTTATGATTAAAACGGTAGGCTATTTGCATTATGAACACAAATATTATATGATAGATGTTAATTATGCAAATACAAAAGGTTTTCTTGCACCATATCGTGGATATGATACCAATTGAGAGAATGGAGCCAAACACGCAAGCACCAAACGGTTCGCAAACTCTTTAATTTGAGGCATTCAAGGCTTTGAAATATGATTAAGAGAACATTTGTTGTTCTAAAAAATATTTCTCGTATTAACAATATCAGCTTAGTTAGTATAAAAAATGTTGGATTGTACTAGCATGTTGCATACTTCATACTTCATTCAGAGGTGGATTTGGGATGATCCAAACTTCGAAGAGTACATGGAAGAAAGAGAAATCAATAATTTTAAGGATATATATTTAGATGATGATGATGAACTCGATCAAGGACCAACATTTGATGAAAAAGAAGTTACGTTAAATATTAAAAATAGAATAACCCATAAATATGAAACAATAAAATAAATAGATAAAATTGCTTATAATGTTTATTTTTCTTATTTTTTTATTAGTAATCGTGCTAATAATTTTTATAGTAACTAATATTTTTTAAAAATATAAATTATATAACTCTGTAATTACAATTTGTACTACCAAACATAAATTAGGAAATTATAATATAATTCCACTCGGTCAGCCAAGGAGTTACAAGTCTATGTAATTGTAATTACAAAAAATATAATTACTATCTTAATAATTACACTTTTATTCAATTACTCTATATTTTATTTAATTAATTAACATTCATATATATATTGTTTTTTTTGGTGAAAAGAAACAAAAGGACCAACTAATTAGTTACATCCATACGAGCAGAAAAAGAACCTCTAGCCTGATCCTCCTCTAAAAGATTTTGGACCATAAAAGGGGGAAAATCACAAAATTGCAAATCAACTTTAGAAGTTAAAGCTCCTTTTGCCAAGCAATCAGCAACTGTATTCTGCTCCCTGGGGACATAACTCAAGTGCTAAAAGTTCTCCTGAGAAAGAATATTCTGGATACGCCGAATCAAAGCAGAATTCAACGTACTTAAAAATCTCCCTTGGATAGCCTGAACAACGTCCAAACTGTTCGAGAGGATTATTACACAATCGTGACCTCTTCTTTGAATGAGCTTGAGACCTTCAAGGATGCCCCAAAGTTCAGCATAAAAAATTGAGCACCTTCCAAGATATCGATTAAAACCAAAGAGCCACTGTCCATTCCTAACTCTTGCGACCCTTTCAGCAGAAGTATTTCCAGTATCCATCCTTACAGCCCCATCAGTATTGATGTAGATCTCAGATCCATAAACTTGTTCATCTAAGATGGGGCCAAAAACACCACTAGGAATAGCAGTAGGGGGTGAATGCCATTGAATAGCCCAACATAAGGAATTATGGACAATCTCTCTCGAACTCCAAGATTGGTCTTGGAAAATGAGCAAATTACGGTTCTTCCAAAGGTGTCAAATCAGAATTCCAAAAGGACTAGCCTAGCTAGTTCCTTCCTCTAGGATCACTGAAGCATCCTGTACATTCAAAAGAATCCAATCTTGTAAATTAAGAGAGAAAAAGTTCATTAAACAATTACCTGATATGACTTGGCTTCACACATCCTTAGCTGCAGTACAATCTCTAAGAATATGAAGAATATCTTCTGAAGGAGAACCACATATCGAGCACGAAGGATCATCAGCTAAACCTCTTTTAACCCTTTCTACATTACTAAGGAGGCGCTGCTTAAGAACCAACCAAATAAAGAAACGAACTCTTTGTAGACCTGGAATCTTCCAAACACACTTCCATTTTTCATCATTCTCATACCACTCATCACCCTTGCAAACCTTATAAACACTTTTGACCAAAAAAATTCCAGACAAAATATGACACCAAATAATTCTATTTGGCCCCTCGGAAGGAAGAGGAGGGGGATACCCATAATCAACTCGATAACCTCCTCCGGAAGCTAAAGTCTAAACAAATCAAAGTTCCACGAGCCATCTTCATTGACCATATCATTAAGACAACACTCAGAGTCTAAGTTCACAGTAGCTGGGATAAACTTTGACAATTGCCCCACACTAGGAATCCAAACATCTTCCTAGCAGCGAATTTGACACCCGTTACCAATGGACTAACATAAATTTCCTCGGAATGACAGCGAAATTTTAGTAAGAAAATTCCACAGAAAAGAACTTTTATCACGTCTAATAGAATCAGGAAGATTACCATTTATACGGTATTTAGCCCTGATAACCTGAACTCAAAGGGCCTCTTTATCAGTTACGAAATTAAACCTTAGTTTCAGTAGGAACAAAATATTCTGGTCCCGTAATTTCCATAAACCAAGGCCTCCACAGAACTTAGGTTGGCAAATGGAATCCTACCCCACCAGAGACATCCTTTTTTTATGCTCAATAGAACCACAAATAAACTGCTTCACCAAGCTCTCAATTTCATTGCAAGCTTTTTTAGAGATCATCATAGACTTCATAAAGTAGTTAGGAATAGGCATGAGGATCGACTGTGCCAAAGTAATGAGACCAGCAGTTGACAGTCTTTTTGCATCCTAACTTTGAAGTCTTCTTCAAACTTTCTCAATGACAAAATGCATAGTACTATTAGTCACCCTTTTATGAAAGAGCGGAACTCCAAGATAATGGCCAAGATTTTGAACTTCCTGAAATCCAAACAAATATATAATTAAGTCTGCTATCATAGTATCCACTCCTTTAGAGAAAAAATATTTGTTTTCCTAGAATTTATTTTATGCCCAGAAAAATCACAAAAATTATCCAGAATTTCCTTAATAAGTCTACTATGCTTCAGATCCGCTTTGTTGAAAATAACTAAATCATCAGCTGTAATACCCCGAAAATTTTTATAGTAAAATATTATCCGTGATATAGTAAAATAAGGAAATAAAGTGAAAAAAGGGAAATTTTGAGTTATGTCAATATTGGGAAGTATATTATGACATATTGATTCAAAAAAGGATTAAATTGTAAAAGTGAGAAAAGTTTTGTGGCCCATGAGCAAATACTCAAAATTTGAAGGATTAAAGTGTAAATATGAAAAGTTGAAGGACTAATAGTGCGAATATTTTAAGGGTGGAATGATCTAGAAACCAAGGAAAATTGATGAATTAGGACCAAATTGAATAATTGAAGAATTATGAGGGACTAAATTGCAATTTTACCAAATTAAGTGATGACTCAAGATTGGAATTTTAAAAGATCACGAAGGGCAAAATAGTCAATTGGAAGAGAGAGAAATCTAGAGACAATGATGATGTTGGAGATATTTTAGACAAATTAAATAAATAAATAAATATTAGTTTATTAATACTTTAAATTGATTTTTAAATGATATTTTATTATTTTATTATTATTTTATTTAATATATATATGTAAGGAAAGAAAGGGGAGGATGATCACCATTCTCATGCAACTAACGTGAGAAGAAGAAGAAGAAGAAAGAAAGTTTTCCTTTTCTTACAATTTAGTCCTTTCTCCAAAAATTCATTATTTTCACCTAAAAATTGAAAGAATTTCCATAGCCATCAAGAGAGAAAGATAGCAAGGAGATGATGGGGAGCAAGAATATCAAGTTGGATTCAAGAAATAGAAGCTGAAGGAGAGAGAAAAATCAAGTTAAAGATTGAAGTCAATAAGAAAAGGTAAGTACATCAAGATTTCAATATGTTTTTAAGTTTGTTATTATTAACAAAGCATGGAAATAATGTTATAGTAGAGTTTTCTTACATAAGGTCCTATGTTCTTGATATGTTAGTGAAGATAAAATAAGAGAAAGTGATGAGAAATGGTGTAGAAAAAGAAAATAAGGGTGTTATAACATGGTAATTAATATCTTGCACTAAAATAGTTATGGACAGCAGCAGTAGTCTAACTTTGAAAAATCACCAAAAATTTTATAAATCTAATTATAGGATGAATAAAATATGAGATTAAAGCTTATTGAGTCTAGTTTCTTATAGAAGAAATGGTGTAAGTAATGGATTTTTAAATCATGAAATATAATGAATTTTGTGAGACAATGTCAGAATGAATTCGGGTTCCCCTATTCTGAATTTGGAAAATCATCAAAAATTGGATAGAAACAATTAGGGGGTTAAATTTATATGTTTAGAATCTTGAATGAGTCTATTTTCAACATAAATAAATTTGAATACCATTAAAATTATGTACGAGGAGATAATTAATTTTTAGTAAAGAAGGGTCAGAACTGTCAGACAACAGAACATGGGTAACTTTAAAGAATAAACTGTACTTATTGGATAAACAAAAAATTCTGAAAATTTTATGGCAAGAAGATATATGAGTATAGTTTCAGGGAAAATTTTTTTATCTTAATTTGGAGCTCTATAGCTCCAGATATAAATAATTTAGTGACTATGACACAGATGGACAGCTTGAATATTCATAAAAGTAAATAAAAAAATATATAGATAGTGTTACTTACAAGTGTGTTATATACATTAAGGATGTGGAATGGAGAGGAGGAGGAGGAAAACATATATGAATATTCATTTAGCATGGCTAATTTGCATATTTTAGGCTCAGGGACTAAATTGAATAAAAGTAAAACTTTATAGGCAATTTTGTAAAAATGTCAGAAATGACCAAATTGCATGAAATAGATTATTTTATTATTTAAATTACAAAATTGAATAAAATTATTAATTTAGTTCAAGATAGGGGGAAAACATGTTTTAGGGATTAAATTGAAAAGTGTTGAAATTATGGAAAATTCTGATATTTTATAGAATTCATGGACTGTTATCAATATGTATGAGAATAATAGCTGAAAATAAGGATTAAATTGCAAGAATTTTATTTTCCTGACCCTAAGGATGAAATCGTCATTAATTAAAAGTTTAGGGGCAAAATGGTAATTTTGCCTAGAGCATTAATTAAATGCATTAGAATATGAAATGAATGAAAATGATGATCAAATTTATTTATAAAGATCCGGACGACTCAAATATGAGACTTGATCGTGGAAAAGAAAAGATATCGGATTAATGAAATTATAAACACAAACAAGCAATGAGGTAAGTTCATGTAACTTGAATTATATTCTTAAATGCTTGAGATTGTATGTTATTGATGTGAATATGATTTGAATGTTCATTGTATGAAAATTGATGAAACATTGATATATTTGATAAAATGGGAAGAAATCCCGGTTGAATAAAAGGAAATTTTGATGGATCTCTGAAAAAGAATTGGCGGTAAAAAGGATCTAGCCCGGACGGGTGATCCTATCCTGATATAGCCCGCCCGAAGAATATGTGAAAAATGGATTTAGCCCGGACGGGTAATCCGAATTAGGGTCTGAATTTAGCCTGGACTGGTAATTCAGATCCAAGCTCATTAGAGTAATTGTCATTGCAGGGAATTTAGCCTGGACTGGTAATCCCGACAATACTCTATGAGTTTATATTACAAGGGATTTAGCTTGGACTGGTAATCTCACTGTAAGGATGAGGTTCGCGGGAGTGTGCTCTCTGAAATGAAATGTGTAAGACAATGGTTGAAAGATACCATGGCAGCCTGATATGAAATGTGTAAGACAGTGGTTAAAAGATACCATGACAGCCTGATATGAAATGTGTAAGACCATGGTTGAAAGATACCATGGCAACCTGATATGAAATGTGTAAGGCCATGGTTGAAAGACACCATGGCAACCTGATATGAAATGTGTAAGACCATGGTTGAAAGACACCATGGCAACCTGATATGAAATGTGTAAGACCATGGTTGAAAGATACCATGGCAACCTGATATGAAATGTGTAAGACCATGGTTGAAAGATACCATGGCAACCTGATATGAAATGTGTAAGATACCATGGCAACCTGATATGAAATGTGTAAGACCATGGTTGAAAGATACCATGGCAACCTGATATGAAATGTGTAAGACCATAGTTGAAAGATACCATGGCATCATGTCAAAGATAAATAAGACCGTGGATGAGAGACGCTATGACATCTGTTAAACAATTGATATTCAGGTAATATGTATCAGATAACGAATGGTTATATGAAATAACTATTAAGATAGATAAACGAAATAAGTATAAGTACATGGAATATAATTTATGTTAAGTTTGATATAAGCTATTATCGGAATAAATATACATAAAATATATGGAAATGACGGAGCATGAAATATTGATATAAATGAAATGAATGATATATGCTTATGAAGAAACGGTAAGAGAATGATATGTTTCATGACATGTACATATATGATTATCTTTGATATGTTGATACAAGGAAATTATGTAAGTAAAGACAATTATTAAACTCAAGTGTGACATGTCGAGAAAATAAGTATATCAATGTTGAATTTATATGAAATATGTGCAAGTATACTAACAATGACGTGGCTTGACGCTTAGACAAAGGTCAAGCTATTGATTGAATGGTAACATGTTTAATTATAAGAAGCATTGAAATGGTAAGTACTTAGATAAAAATAAAATTTAAGATTTTGCGAAATTTTTTATGATCCCGATTTAATTCCAGTTGGTTTTTAATGTATGTTTGGGGCTTCAAGGGCCCAATAAAGAGACGTTATGATTATTTTCAAAATATGAATAATAAATGACTCAGAATTATCTGAAAATGTTCAGTAAACTCCGGTAATGCCTCGTACCTATTCCGGCAATAGATATGGGTAGGGGTGTTACATCAGCATAGAATAAATGAGAGATAGGAGGACCAGACCGAGATAGACGAATGAGACTCCATTTACTTTTCGAGATAGCCGAATGAACTGCTTGGCCAAGCCAATCCATGCATAAGACAAAAAGATAAGGGAAGAGTGGGCATCCTTACCGAATTCCTCTAGCTAGCCTGAATTTAGACAAAAGAACCCTATTCCATAAAACCCGCATTGTAGAGTTAGTGATAGCGGACATAATAATATTTATGAGAAAAGTAGGAATACCGACAGCTTAAAGCGAGACATTGATGAAGTCCCATCGCACTCTGTCATAAGTCTTCTCCAAATCAGTCTTGATAGTCATCTACTTCCTTTTAGAAGAGCTCCTCATCAAATGAATAACCTCTTGAGCAATAATAACATTATCGGTAATATTCCATCATGCAATAAAACCGGCCTGCTTGGGACCAATAATTTTTGGAAAAATAATCTTAAAACGATTTGCAATAACTTTCATCACAAGTTTGTATAAAACAGAACAGAGGCCAATCGGACTATATTGCGCAAACTCTTCTGGATTATCAACCTTAGTGAGAACAATTAGTGTATTATTTAGATCAACATCGATGTTTGCTCCATTGAAAATGCTTCTAACCTAATTGCAGACTGCATCACCTACAGTGTTCCATTGTTTCTGGAAGAAGAGTGCACGGAAGCCATCACTACCTGGAGCTTTAAGAGGGGACATGTCAAAAAGGGCCCATTTGATCTCCTCATTAGTGACCTGCTTCCCTAACAAAGAAATATCATCCTAACTAAGGCATGGAAACTTGCTAAGAGGCAAACATCCCTTAAGACCAGGAGGCTCCCCATATAAATTCTAAAAGAATTTATTAGCCTCGGCTTCAATATCTTTAGAATTATAAATCCAGTCCCCACTTTCATTACGGATCGTAGTAATATGGCTGTTCTTCATTTGACGCAACGTATGAGCATGAAAGAACTTAGTATTACGATCTCCAAGAAGAAGCCAATCACAGCGGACTTTCTATCTCCAAAGGAATTCTTCATGACAAAGAACATTCTCCAACATCTGTCGAATTTTTAACACCACCTAAGCAAGACGATTAGAGCCTAAAAAATCCATAATCTTTTGAATTCAGGTGAGCTCCTTAACTAGAAGCTTCTTATGAGAAGAAATGTGGCCATAAACCGATTTATTCTAATTATTAAGATCCTGAAAAAATGTACTTAAAGTAACTGACATATTACCAGAGAAACCCCAATTATCATCCACAAATTTTCCAAATTCCGGATGTTCAACCCAACCTGCCAAAAATCGAAAAGGCCTTTCTCTGGGAAGAATAAACTCCGGGTTTAAAGAAAGGAGAAGAGGCCTATTCGACTTAATTTTCAGAAGATGAGTGATCAAACTATTAGAAAACTTTTGGACCCAAGCAACATTCCCCAAAGCCCGATCAAGCCTCTAAAAAAGCGAGCCCCTATGCCAAGTAAATGGGGAACCTCTGTACCCTAAATCATGAAGCTCTGACTTGTCTATGAAATCACCAAAGAAAGGGAAATGCTTACCTTTAGAAAAACCACTTGACTTCTCAGAGAATGAAAGAATACTGTTGAAATCCCCAATTGCAACCTAAGGGTGATTACCCATAGAAATCAAACGTTTTAAAATGCCCCATAGGTCCTTACGTTTTTGCCTATTTGGACTCCCATAAACAAAAGAAATGAAAACTGAACTTGACGAAGACGTAGTCCCAACCTGAGCTAGGATAAACTGAGAGTGATTAAAAATAATCTCAAGGCGGACAAAGTTCTTCCAACCAATCCAAATACCCCTGAGAAACCAATCGCTTCAACGCGATGAGAATAAGGAAAACCCAGCTTAACAATAATATTATCCGCTTTAGAACCACTGACTCTTGTCTCAAGCAAACTGATAATATCAAGACTATATTCCCGATTATATTCTCAAAAAACACGAGGAAACTTATTGTTGACACATTCCTGACAATTCCAAGAAAATATAGTAAAATTCATAGGAAAATAAAAGTTAGAAAACATACCATTTACTGTTGAGAGACAGTATCCCCATCCATGATCAAGGTCGTGCCTTCCGAATCAAAAGTAAGATTCGGATTTGAAATTAATTTGGCTATTTCCTCCGTGGACTCAGCTAAAGACACTCTGGAATTCCCGGAAGCTTTAAAACAACTTCCCCGGCCACGCAACTCATTGGAAGCTTTTCAACTATTACGCCCATTCAAGTCTGTACCTCCATATCTCTCTCTAGAAAAAGGAATTCCATCACCTGTCCTTCCCCGAGATAGATTAACTAAACTATTATTTCCTTTCTTGTGAGAAGCGTCATTAAAGCTAATTGCAGAGTGCTTCCCGGGATCCAATACACCATCAGAAATGGAAACAGGGGTCCCCCAATAACCTTCGAAGGCAGGGTTAAAGTGTGCTTTAATGTTGTCGATCGGTCTAATAATTAAACCCTTTGAGCCTCTTTGAGAAAATCCCAGCTAACAACATTCTTTGAAGTCACGTCTTTTCAAGAAGAATTTTGATTTGAAGTTCATGTAATATCAAAATTCAAATTAGAATTAAAAGCAAAATTATCCAAGTTGATAATTTCATTCGGTTTATGCGCAGCGCATTGCCAGGCCTCTTCTCCAAATTTTTCCCATTAATTCTAGCATAATGTTGGCCCAAAGAGCCTTCCTTAGCCACCTTCAAAGAAGCCCAATAACCAGACGGCCCAAATCTATCTTTTTTGAACCACCCGCATCAGCCTCTTTGGATGACCCATTAGTCAAAATGGGTTTGTTACTTGGACCAGCACAAGAGTCTAAAACCCCCCAAATGAATATTCCCAACCCTAGCATTTAATCCACCAGCTCATGCAGCATTAAAATCATTATTTTCCACCGACAAAAGATTCTCAACAGCCATATCACGATTATTGCTATTTTCGCTTTTATCACCCCTTCCATTAACGCCGAGAACCTAGAAGCCAACGGTTCCTTTTGAGAAATTGCTCCGTTATTCACTCCTTTGTTTACGCCTGCGTTCCTCAGACCTTGCCACGATCTTCTCTCTACCAGCATCCAAGGACCGAAATCTGGCTTTGCTTCTCCAGCAGCTTCACCAACGGCCTCGACTAAGCCATCTTTCACCATTTCCGACAGGTGAATAGAGGTCCGATTCGCAATCACCTCCAGGCATAGATCCTTGACATGCCCATATTTCTTGCAACTAAAACAAACAGTGGGAAGAGCCTCATACTCCACCCTCTGAACGGCACCATCAACTAAAGCCTGAGAAATTAGAGGCTTCTTGAGGTCTAAATAAACAACAAGACGATCAAAACGGCCTCTAGATCTATTATCCGTCTGGAAATCCAATTTGGCTACCTTTCCAATAAGTTCCCTAATAGCCTCCACAATTTGCCGACTAAACAAAAACCCCGGAAGACCCGGCAGCTGAATCCAAGCCAAAACCACATTGGGATACGGTTGCATGTGGTCTAAGGTTGGACGATGAGATATTGCCCAAAGATGATCCAAGGTCCCTGTGATAAAACATGATCATAGTCAGCCCTATTCAAAAAACAAACCAGGTAATAACCATTTTCAATATCCATGAGATTAAACGAAGAACTAAGTTTCCACAAGCTGATGATACGATTATGTAAAGTATTATAACCAATACTTCGCCCTAAGAGTTTGATAATCACTGTTAGTTCCATTTCTTTAAACAGAATTTCTTAAACACGAAAAACTAATGGCTGGGATCCCATTAACGATAGAAGTTTGCATGTCGTCTGCAAGTAAGTCAAGATCTCCATCACTCGCACTGTCTCCTCCAACGGTAGAACCATTGTGATCCAACATATTATTATTCGGGACTCTACCCAAAAACTTATCTTTCCACGAAGGCTCTGAAATCAGGTTAGGGTCAACGACCATGTCTTCTAAAATTTCACTAGCCCGGGTCTTAAACCTCACTTTCTTAGGGGTTTGATCCTTAACAGAATGAGGATCCCCATCATCTCTGTTAACTATCGCCAGCAAAGAAGGAGAGAGATCCTTAGTCATTTTTTCCACTTTATTATTGTAACTTTTTGAAAATCAACCAAACTTGGGAATAAAGGGATGAACTTCATATATATTGTTTTGAGAGCATTACGCCTTCTCTTTTTACTATTTGGAAATGCAAATTGCATTTAGTCAGCAATAATTCTACTAATGCATCAATCAAGAAGACAATAATTGCATTGAAAAATTAGATGAAATCCTAGATCCAAATTTGATGAGATATTCTTTTGGGGAGTTCTTGAAATTTGTGAAGTTCTTTTGTCTCCCAGAATCGTTGGGACTTTGATCACCCACCAAATACCCAACGGAAAAACGATCATAACTTTTTCCTTTTTAATTATATCAAAATTTTCATTTCTGATTGGAACCTTCTTTTCTTTTTCCAACAATTAAAATGTTGCTTATTCCACTCATTTACAAGTGGACTCACCATTATCAGCCATTCATACCCGACTCTTTAATATTAAACTTTTAATCCCACTTACATTTTCGCTTTCCATTTTTTTTTAAAATTTGTTGAATATTTTATTAATTTTTATAAAATTTATTATTATATAAAAAAATTGGATTAAGTACTGCAAATTCTTCATTTACCTAACATTATTTAATTAAATATAAAGGTCAGTTAAAAGTTAATGAGATTGGCAGATGGTCTCATATATTGATCTCACAAAAGTTAAGTACAACATGGACATATATAAACAAGTTATTATTATAATATCCCATAACATTAATTTTGTATTAGAAATAAATATGAAAAATTTATGGTCAATCACACTATGATATTAGTTCAGTGGTCCAATTGCGGAACAGACTTTTTTTTTCTTTTTTTCTTTTTCTAAATATATATTGATAGGGCCACCAATAATTCAAGAATTTCATTTTAGAAAAAGAGAAATAATTCAAAGAATTTCGCTAGCACATGTAGAATTGCCGACACGACATCGTTCCAAAAGCACCAATAATTCCGTAACGACAAACCTTCAATCACATGCTCCTTCCAAATGAAGAACAACAATAATATTATTAACGGTTGATTTCCAACGCTAATTAACGCCTAACGGTCAGTGGACCCCACTCCACACTACTCATGTAATGTCATCTATGTAACTAAATCCAAAACTAGTGGATCCATATTCAATAATTTTCTTCAAACATTTTTCATCTACTTACATTTTATTTTCTTATTAAAAATTAGTTAGGGGTTGAAATTAAATTATAATTTTTATGATAATTTTATTATTTTAATAGTCTATATTTTTATAATTTTTAAAAAATTAAATTAAATTTTTATTATTTTTAAAAAGGTTAAAATATAATTTTATCTTTATTAATTTAAATTTTTTGACTAACGTGAAATTACTTATATTTTCAGCATAAAGAATAGTACTTCTAGTCCAAAAAAACTAACAATTTATAGCTATAAATAACAAATAAAGTTTTTTATGGATGCGATTTTTAGGGGTGATCTCAATGCAATTTTCACATTTTCTTTGATTAAGAGCAATATTTTGAAGTCCTATATAATGTTAAAATTAAAAATCTTCTCAAGCAAATGTTGAAATTGATAACATCAAGGTTTTATATTATAATATCCAACAGCTTGCACTCAAACAATTATTATGATTTTGGCTCTCAATTATAATTTAGTATTTAAATAAAACTTTTGAAAATTTCCTCAAATGATTGGGTTTTTTTGGAACATATTATACCAGTTGCTACGATATGAAATTAACAAGTATATCAATTCATTATTAAACAATAGTGTCATGTTAAACGTATGATTTTATATTTTTTTTTTACATTTAAATAGTAAAGTCTTCAAATATAAATAGTTTTTTAATTGATAAGTATTGTTAATTAATTTTTAAATCTAATCTAAAAAAATCAATAATGCGAATGAGGCTTTTGCTCAATTGATAAAAGCAGAAGTCCTAAGTTTTGAGTATTTAGATTCGAGATCTACCGTACATAATTATATGCATAAGTTTTTGAGTCTTCTCATGTATATATGGAGTTTTAAATCAATTACTTTTAGCTTATTGATAGTTACTCTGAACTTAAGATTGTCCATGTATAAACTTACACAATGCAATGACACTTTATCATACAATTCTATTATTATATGAATGTGGGCATTAATCTGAACATTGAAGTTAAACTTAGGTATTTCTATGGGACAAAGAAAAACATAAGTATCAATTTGAAAAAAAAACTCAATTGGGATAAAAAACACTTAGATACCAAATTGAACATTCAAGTCAAATACAGGATCAAATAGTGTATTAAACGTAAGTTTTCACATGTGCGTTTACCTATATGTACTTGCCATAGATGCATGGAGATCTGAACACCACCGCCTTCAGTCTTTCAACATCAAATGCAAATAAAACTGTCGGCAGAACTAGCTAACTATATATATCACCTGCATTTTTGCTAGCTAATATTCCTTCACTTTTATTGCAAATTACACAATGCTGAGCCGCTGTGGTTTCACTGAGTTTGTTACATTGTGTTGCCTGTTGTTGTTGGAGTGTTTAAAGGTTGCTGGTAATGTCCCCTCCGCACAGGAAGTTTCTGACCTACATTGGCATCGTGCCGTCGCCACTTGGTACGGCAGTCCTGAAGGCGATGGTAGCGACGGTAAGTGCCCCAACAGTTTCTTCTCTATTGCCTAAAATGTCCAACGGTTTTAAAGTGTTAATTTGAGATCTGTAAGAGGGTTTCTGTGGTGCTGAATTATGTGTGGTATTTTTTATATTGCGGCAGGGGGGGCATGTGGGTACGGATCGTTAGTAGACGTGAAGCCGTTTAGGGCCAGAGTGGGAGCGGTGAGCTCAATGCTGTTCAAGAAAGGGGAAGGGTGTGGAGCTTGCTACAAAGTTAGGTGTCTAGACAAGAGCATATGCTCAAGGAGGGCGGTGACCATCATTATAACTGACGAGAGCCCTGGAAATTACGGCGCTAATATTGGGCGCCCCCACTTCGACCTAAGTGGTGCGGCCTTTGGCCATATGGCTGTACACGGCCGGAATACAGAGCTCAGGAACCGAGGCGAACTCCCTGTCATGTACAGAAGGTATGTGTTTGTTTATGTCCTTGTTGATAGCCGATGCTGAGTTCCGATAAAAAAAATTATATATTTTACTCTTTTTGTCACAATGTTTTTACGAGTCTTCAACGTCTAGTTTGGAAATTCTAAAGTGAATAATTAATTGTAGGACCCCATGTAAATATCGCGGGAAGAATATTGCATTCCATGTTAATAGTGGCTCAAATGATAATTGGCTATCTCTTCTGGTGGAATATGAGGATGGAGATGGAGATATCGGATCAATGCATATAAGAGAAGTAAGTGATATTCTCTTTTTCCATGAATATTTTGATTATATAAAATCTAAGTGGAATTGGTCACTTCCATGTAAAGGCAAAAGCAGAAGGGCGTATGATTTTGGCTAATGGAGCCAACGTGCAAAGTGCTGAAAAGCACTTGAATTGGTTCTTCTTCTTCAATTGAGACTACTTAACCGAATTTCTTGAATGTTAGAGTGTGTGCATGTGATATATGGGCCAGACCACACTCAAAAGTCGCATCTTCTAAAGGAATGATTTGAATGTCATGACATTACATTAGCATGTGCATGCTTCATTTTTTAAGTATTTTTCTGTACATATATTCATATTTATATAAAAGTATTATCTTCTAACGTATCATAAATGGCCAGTAATAGATATATTGACAAATGGCAGGCAAATTCTAATGACTGGATAGAGATGAATCATCTATGGGGAGCAAATTGGTGCGTAAATAGGGGGCCCTTGAAAGGACCATTCTCAGTGAAACTAACAACATTATCAACTGGAAGAACATTGTCTGCAAGGGATGTGATCCCAACGAATTGGTCGCCAAAAGCCACTTACACCTCTCGCCTGAACTTCCTCTAAGTTTTAACCCTTCAAAGTAACAATAATTGGTCCATGACTATGAGGGAACGAAGACCCTGTTTTTTTACTGTCAAGAAGGCTCTCTAGTTCCCCCATGGTAGATACCAAAACTATTCCTTGCTCCCTTGTTAAGCAAAGGTAACATTGGACAGCATCCAAGGCCTCTTTCTTTTCTTTTTTTCTTCAATAGTTGCAAGTGTTTGATTGAAGTTATTGTAGCCCTCTCCAAAGGAGAGAGTGCGTTAGAATTGTTAATGCCATTTTACGTTTGAAGAAATGTAAGTTTGTGATTTTGTTGGATTTTAATGTAAGTTTGGAGCATTGAATGTAAAAAAAATGTTACTCATGTTGTCAATTTATTTATGCCACTTGCATTCACACCCATTCATAATCATTTCTTTAATTCTAAGGCGATATTTTATATATGAAAAACTATTGAGTTAATTAATCATGAAGGATTGTCAAAATTTGTAAGAATGTTGAAGTGCATAGAATTGATGGTAGTAGAATAGTATAGATATTGAGGAGGTGGATCACACTATTCAATCACATGCAGAGTGTGGTAATGTCGGGGCAAAGTCGCTGAGGGGATAATGGAGAGTGCTGACAAGAAGTATATGACCACCACAGACGTGGACAAGATCCCCATTGAATCCTCTTTGAAAGGAATCTCATTAGGAATTTATTGTCCTGTTGGAGTAAATCCGTGGGTTAGGTTAATTGTAAATTTGAAGTTGGATATATGATATTGGAAAGGACTTGAGAAAATTATTAAGTTGAAAAAGTAGTTTTGGGAGAGGAAAATTAACGGGTTTAATTTGGTTTTAATATTTAATGCTTCAACTTAATTTTATATCAACAGACTCTGATTATAATTTATATCATATAAAAATTAAAAATAAATTTTTCAGATAATCATTCAAGTTTTTTTTACGTCCCTATTTAGGTTATTAGTTTTTTTTTCTGTTAATTTAATTACTCCCATTAACTCAATTTTATATTTTAATTATTCTACCGTTAAAATGTGTTCGGTCACCTAACAGATTGTTGATGTGACATGATATAATATAAGTTTTGCTCACGATGTTTGCACATTTTGTTAATCTAGTCATAATTTTAAAAAATTCAACAAATTTAACTTTTAATATTTACATATTCTTTCAATTGGTGTTAATTTTGAAATTTCAAAAACTTTTAAAATTTTTAGAATATTCAAAATTTATAATATATTTTTTTATAAAATATAAAATATAAACATATATTTTAAAACACATATTTTTTTATTTTCCTTTTATGTTTATTCTCTGAGATCTAGTTTTAGTCCAGTTAGTCTTAATTTGTTGGCTTTAGTCTAAATTTTGTCAATTCTTAGTCTGTTTATAGTTACTCAAATAGTCCGTTTTTAATAGTTTAATATTTATAGTTACTCAAACTTATTTGTAGTTATATTACACTTGTTACACTTCAAAAAAATTAAAAATAATTAAAAATTGTTAAACTTTAATATATTTTTAAACCTTCCTCTCTTTTTTTTCTTTTTTTTCCTTTCTTTAATTTGTTCTTTTTTCTTGTTTACTCTTTCCCTTCTTTTCAATTTTTTCTTTTTTCTTTTAACTATTTAACGTTAAAAAATTTCTTTTACATTTATTTTCTATATTCCTGTTCTTTCTTTTCTTTTCCTCTCCATTCTCCCTTCATCTTCTCCCTTAGCCCTACTACCATTGACAAAGATGGAGACATTGTATCCTTCATGAGCAAACTTGGGAGCAATGGATTGTCCAAGTTAAGGACAAATGTCTACACTAAAGAAATTAATAAAACCCTAGTATCATGGGTTGAACAAAAGAGCCTATAATTAATGTACACATTTCTGACATTTTATGTTCTCTTGGAGTCATTCGGTCTGACAAGATTGATCAAGTGCTAGGAAGATATTTAAGGTCTATTTTCTTAGATCCTGGTTAAAAGATAAAGATGTATAGAGTTTAAATCCTTTAGTACTATCATATTATAGATAGGCACTAATCTCAGCCATTAATGTAATTCAACTTGTACCATTGAATCTAGGGGAGCTCAATAAATAAAGCCCTCCCCTTCATTTGTAATCACCTCATTCTTGAGTTTAAAAAAAAATGCTATGAGAGTATTTACTCTAATACTTAGTGTACTATTATTTCCTTGTTACTTTTCTGTTTGATTTAAATCCCTTTACTTTTCCGAGTTCTTTCCACTTTATTATGGTATACAAGTTGGTTGTTGTTCCTTAAGCTTGCCAAAGGTGTTACTGCCATTGTAGGCATTTGTCCTAAACTTGGATATACAAGTTGATTGTTGTTTCTTAAGCTTGCCAAAATAAAATTTAGAAAAAATAAAGTTATAATTATATAAAATATTGTGATGTAAATATTAAATAAATTAATTAAATAATTTAGTTTCTATCCATTTTAAAAATTAAAAATTAAAAACAATTATAACAATATTCATCAATTTTGTTTGACATGGCAATTAGTACAAATAAAATTCGAATTTAAACGAGAAATATAATGTGTTAAGTTATTATTGAGACATAAATAAGTGTTAAGTATGACTGTTATTTCAGTCAAATTTGAGAAATAATATTCTAGTTAAACTCTGTTTATTTGTTTCAATTAAACTCTGATTAGTCTAGATTATTTTATTATTATTTTTCTATGAGTTTAGCCTATAAATAGGCTCTTTTATAACATTAGAAAATACACACATTAGAGATTATAACTCATAACACATTTAGAGAATTTTGTGTTTACGTTTTGAGGGTTCTTTATTTTCGGGTTTTCGAGATTTAGTTTTTATCTCCATCTTTTGTACTCTTCGTTCTTTTGCTATTATAGTAAAATTATCTTCACTTGTGGTTTTTTATCTTCTTTGGAGGGGTTTTTTTACATTAAATTTGTGTGTTCAATTTCTCAATTTGTTTCACTATTTTTTTACTTGTTGCTTAATCGAGTCGATCCCAACAAGTGGTATCAAAGTTAGTTCAATTTTCATAGATCAGCCCATTCAGAGATAGCAGCAACAATCTTTGAAATTGAGAAGTTCGATGGTGAGACAAATTTCAATATGTGGCAAGTTTGGATGATGGCAATTCTAGTCCAAACCGGCTTGAAAAAGGTTGTTACCGAGAAAAAGCCTGAGAGTCTAAACGAAACAGAATGGGAAGTGTTTGATGAAAAGGCCTTGTCTGCAATCCAATTGTGCCTCGTGAATACGATATTACAAGAGGTATTGATGGAGAAAACCTCATCCACCTTGTGGAAAAGGTTAGAAACTCTTTATGCGACTAAGTCTTTGGCTAACTGTTTAATGTTGAAACAACGTTTATTTACATTTCGTATGAATGAAGGTGAGTTTCTTAGAGATCACATCAGTCAATTCATTACTCTTTTAAATGATTTAAAGAATGTTGAGGTTTATATTGACAATGAAGATCAAGCTATGCTATTATTGTGCTCTTTACCCCCTTCATACAAGTTTTGCAGAGAGATCCTGATTTATGGCAGAGACAAACTCTCGTTCAAATATGTGAATGGTCATTTGTTGAGTAGAGGCAAACTCAACAATAAGTTTGGTTTGGATAGCAAGGCAGATAAGCAAGCTTCCGTTTTGGTAACATCAAAGAAACTAGACAGAAGGTGTCGCTATTGTAAAAAGTTAGGTCATGTCAAAGCAGATTGTTATAAACTGCGAAATAAAACAGCTACTACGAGTAACGAGGAAGATGTAGCTGGTGCTAATTTGGCTGATGAAAGCAGTGATGATTTCTTGTTAGTGTTAATAAGCGATAACTCCAAGCTCACATCCGAGTGGATCCTAAATTCAGGATGTTCTTTCCACATGTGTCCCAATAGAGAATAGGTCTCCACATACAGTTCGGTTGAATGTGGAGTTGTGCGCATGGGAAACGATTCATCTAGTAAGGTAATTTGTATTGGTACTGTTAAAATTAGGATACACGATTGGATGATTAGGACACTCTCAGATGTTAGGAATGTATCAGATTTACAAAAGAATCTCATCTCCTTGAGTATTTTAGACTTGAAAGGATGTAGAATCAACATCGAGTCGAGCGACATTAAAATACCTCATGGAGCTTGTCGTAACCATTTTTTTGAAAAACGGGTATCGACTTAGATTTTGAAAATGAAAGAACGGGAGTCGCCACCAATCTTTTTTGATGAGGTGTGATCGGATCACCTTAAATTAATCATTTTAATAAAGTTAAGATTTACTAAAACGATAATTTTTTTGGTCTACGAAAATCATAAAATGAGTTCGGGAGTCGGTTACGCACGAGGAAGGATTAGCACCCTAGATACGCCCAAAAATTGGTACCTAGTTGATTAATTAGTGTCTTAGTGTTGAAAATTTGAAAACTTGAAAGAATTTAAAACACGACCCCTCTTTGTACGATTGAATAAATTAGAACGGATGTTAAAGGCTCGCTCATCCTGAAGTAATAAAATACAATGTCCAGTAAGTTAGGACACGATATCTCATACTTTGAGATTGGGCTTGCCCCCCTTTTTTAAAATCAATGCATTTTAACTTCTTTTTAAAAGGATATTCGGTTAGTTAGAGTGAACGAGGAAAATCGAAGCCCAGTAAGTTAGGGCACGTTTCCTCGAATTTCTGAACACTGAACATTGCCTTTATTTGCAAAAGATCTTATTTTGAGGTATCAAAATGTCATACTCGGTAAGTTAGGGCACAACACTTCTTCTTCCGAAAATGAGCATTTTTCTTTTAAAACTCATATTGCGATTTAAGAGGATTATGTCGTTATTTAGATTAAACGAGGAAAACCGAAACCCAGTAAGTTAGGGCACAATCTTCTCGGATAGTCTAAATACGAAACTTGTTTTATTTTAGAAAACACAATTACATGTGTCGAGTGAAGGACCAATGTAATCATAACCACATGGTGAAATGAGAAACAAATAGCAGGATTAACAAGCATAATGATAATAACAGAGGTGATGATATAATGATAATAATGACGAATAATGTAAATTTGCAGATATATTGAGACACATATGAATAAACGAATAAACATAATGCTTAAAGCGTAACAATAACGAAAATATGAGTGAATAAGAAACGTAAATAACTAAGTAATGAGAAAATAAGTAAAAAAAGTAATAATAATAATACAATGATAGTAAGAAAAAAATGATAACAATAATATGTCAAATAATAAAAATTAATAATAATGATAAAAGTAATGATAATAATGAGAATATGTAATATTAAAGGTAAACACATAATACATATATTAGAAATAATCATAATATTGAAAACAACTATTAACAACTATATGAGTAGATAATAGTAATATATACATGGTATAGTTAAAAAACATAAACATAAGATAATATGAGAAATAATATATAAATGATATAATATTGAGGTATATGTATAACAATAAAAATACAATATTAAAAGATATATACACGTAATATATAAAAAAATGTATCCGCATTAAAATATATTTACATAATAAAAATACAATATTTGGAGTATTTACATAGTGTATACATGCTAAAAAATAATAATAATGTTTAAAAAAATAAATATTAATGATATTACTTAGATATATACATATATATTAAAGTGAATACATGATAATATTAAAAGTATGTACACAATATACATAATATATTAAATATATATATAATATTTATAAAAATATATACATAATATACATAAAGTACATATATATACATATATATAATACTTAAAAGGAACAAATATACGTAGTAATGCTAATACATATACGCGTAGTACAATGTATGTATACATTAAATGAATACATATATAAAATATAACATTAATAAAAGTAAGATGTTTAATAAGTAAAAATATAACATTAATAAAGTATAATATTATGATTAATATTACAATTAAATGAGAAATATGAGGTAAAAGGACGAAATTGGGTTAAAAACGAAATTTTAGGGGCAAATTTTAAAATCATCGAAGGGAGAGGGGACTGATTCAAACACGCGAGCCAATGGGAGGGACCGAAGGAGTAAATAGTCCAATTTTACCAAACGACGCCGTTCAGATGTCCCTCCTTCAGACAGTCAGGGGATTAAATTAAAATAGAATTAAAATTACGGGGCCAAATTTAAAAACATGAAAAGACCTAATTAAAACCAATAAAATTGCGGAAGGACTGCATGCGCAATTGTCCCAAATAGAAAAAACACGCGGATCCTCTGTCATTCGGGTCGGGTGCCGTTTTTGTGTTTTAAAATGGCCAGGCAAAACGGTGCGTTTTGCAGGCCTATATAACCCTTTTATTTTTTTATTTTTTTTCATTTCTCCTCTCCCTTTAAAAAAAAACTCCTAAACTCCTCTCTCTCTCTCTCTCGGTCTGCCAGCCCAGAAGCCGACGAGGTGCAGGCCGGTCACCGCCGTGCCGTTTGCCGTGCCGGCCACTGTGCACGGTGGCCGGAGATGAAAAATGGTAAGAAATTTTATATTTTTTATTTTTAAAATGTATATGTATGTATATGCGGGCAAAATTGGTTAAAAAGAAAGAAAAAGAAAGAAGATGAGGATGAATCACCTTCGACTGTTTAGCTTTCTACTCTGTTTGGACTGTTTTTGTTATTTTATATTGCTAGAGATTCTCTGCTTGAATCGAGTGATATTTGTTTTTTATTTTCACAAAAAATGCTGAACCTTCAAATGGTTTTGGATTCGGCTTTATATAGCCATTACAAATCCTTTTTTACATTGTCTTTTCTTTGCTAGAAAATGGGCGGTGGAGCAGAGGCCATTTGCACTATTGACATGACTGGGGCGGTGGGAGTCAGAGGCAGTAGAGGCAAGTGGTGATGGGACAGTGCTGATTAGGCTAGAGTTCTTTCTCCTTTGGTTTTGTGTTTGGGTTGGGTTAGTGTTTTGGGTAAATTGGGTTAGGGGATATTTGTTGTTATTTGGGCCTAAAATTGGGCTTGTACAAAGCTCTTATTTTGTTAAAAGGTAAAAAAACTGACAATCTTGATATTCTAGAAGGTTTTATAGTGACCGATGAAATTGGACGTCTCTATTTCGTTACGAAGTCGAAGTCAACTCATTTGGAGCGGAGACAACTTGGTCATAGGAGGGAAAAAGGTATGACCGTCTCGTTGAAAATAGGTTCTCTTTTGGATGCAAGTTTTGAAAAGTTAGGACACCGTATTCATGAAAATTAGACCCGGGTTAGTTTTGATTTGGCAATGTACAAGTCGAAGGCTAGAAGTCTTCCAGTTTCTAAGTACAGATTCGACTCAGTTCATTCCCTACATAGTTCAAGATAGGCCCGTGGTGGGCTTTGGCAAAGATGGCGTTGTGAAAATATGAGTCAAGGTGGAGATTTGTTAAGTATGACTCTTATGTTAGTCAAATTTGAGAAATAATCTTCTAGTTAAACTCTGTTTATTTGTTTCAATCAAACTCTGATTAGTCTAGATTATTTTATTATTATTTGTCCTATGAATTTAGCCTATAAATAGGCTCTTTTACAACATTAAAAAATATTTTCTCCATCTTTTGTACTTTTCGTTCTTTTGCCATTATAATAAAATTATCTTTGCCCGTAGTTTTTTATCCTCTTTGGAGGGGTTTTTCCACGTTAAATTTGTGTGTTCAATTTCTCAATTTATTCCGCTATTTTTTACTTATTGCTTAATCGGATCGATCCCAACAATAAGAATATGTTGTCAACCTAAATTCCACCTAAAAAAACGAATCAAGGTTCGTCGAAGTTTGAAAACTCAGGGAAAAAAAGGTATTCAAACTACTTTCTCACCATTTAAAATTTTGTTTAGTTGGCCTAAACGTTCTATTTCACTATGTATAAAAAATAAATTTTATCGTGGATAAATTATTTTTGGGTAAACTATATAATTAATCACTAAATTATAGGTTAAGTTTTTATTTTGGTCACTTAATTAAAAATATTACAATTTGGTTATTGAATTATTCAAAAGTTTTTATTTAAGTCACTGGGTTGTTAAAACCGATACTATATGACTTTCTCTGTTCATACTGCCTACACCAATCGAAAGCTTGTTTTCCCTTTATCTTTTACAATTTAGGTTTTTTTATGAAACAGCTTTAGACATTACAAATCTGCTAACCAAAATTCAAACAACTTTTTTCTTTTATGTCAGACACTAATTATCAAATCAACTTGAATCTAAGGTATGTTATTCTACTCGTCGATGGATACTAATTCACTGTACTAATTGTCAAATCATCGCTTTGAGCTTACTAGCGGTACTTTAAAAAAAAAACTTAACAGCTTAGCGACTTTAATAAATTTTTTTTGAACAGTTCAGTAATTTAAATGAAAACTTCCGAATAATTCAATGACCAAATTGTAACTTTTTTAGTTAAACGATCAAAATGATAATTTACAAATAATAATATTATTTACCTAACATTTTTTCACTAGCATACATTTTTTTTTTCAATTTTAACCTTAGATTTTTTTTCCTTCTATCTAAATTGTTTAGGCAAATTGTGCAGGCAGAACTGTCCTTGCTCGTTTAAAATTTTTATTTTAAAATTTCATGTATGTCGTGATCCTTCAATCAGCTCTTGTTTACATATGTGATAGGACTTACCTACTATTTTATCTACTAAAAAACATTTTTATTATTGTATATTGTATAATAAATTCTTAGACATATATTTTATTATTGTAATGAATAATTAATTAAAACAAGAAATTTTGTAAATAATAATTAATACAAAATAGGGCTAATTTATGAATTTATAAATTTTTTAGAATTACTAATTTATATTTTAATATAAATATAATTTTATTAATTTATTTTATATATGCATTTTATTTAATGTCCTTATCAATGATAATTCACTTTTCTCATCTTAATTTACCTCATCGATATTGTTGTGATTAGATCTAAACATGTACATCATCTTTGGTTTTATTGCATTGTTACGGTATTCAATTTCGTTTCTATAGTAATTAATGCTGTTTGAACCGGACCGGCCAGTAGAATCGGGAACCGACTAGGGAATCGATCCAAAAAGTGGTTTTGAACCTGTTAGACTAAGAATTGATACAAACTAGTTGAACTGGCTAAAAAGTCGATTGAACCAACAGATAAACCAATTGAATTGAGATCTTTAACAAATTTTTATTTCTTTTAAATTTTTAATCAAACCGATCAAACCAATAAATTGGTGAGTTGACCGATTTAATCATCCATCCTATTTAAAAAATATTGGTAATAAAACTAAATAAACTATCGCAAGCAGAATCTTTAATTTGAAAACGAAAATATGAGGCTTGAAGGAGCTTTGCTCGATGGTGCGTGAGTAGCAGGCCGTGGGGCTAACCTTCCTGCAAAATAAACTTTTTAGTTTAACATATTGTGTGGATTACAGATAAAAAAATATCGAAGAACAGGGGAAATAATGAAAACAAGAAACAAAAGATGCAAAAAGAAATGGAATACATCCCATATCTGCAACTGATGATCGTTTTATGAACCACTAAACTAGACTACTATCACGACTAATTAAGGCAAGCGCACCTATCGAATGGTAGTATAGTCACGGTGAGTCCAGAGTATCGTATCCACAAGGACAAAAAGTACTAGTATTAACTATTTTTCTATTATTGAGCCTAAAATAAAAAGGATTTGTTTTAATCTAAATTTAACTAAACTAATTAGCTAATGAACGCGAATGAGAGTGAAGAGAATAATCGAATAAATCAATAATAAATATAATACCCAATGAAGAATCCACCTAGACTTCACTTATTATTCCGATTCTGAATCTAACTATTTATTCACTTGTTTTGATCTGTAGAAATCCCTAAATTATGTTAATATCTCTTTCGAGACTAAAAACAACTGACTCTAGGTTGATTAATTGAAATATCTTTCTAATTAAAACCCCTATTGTCGTATTAACTCGATCTATGGATTCTCTTATTAGATTTGACTCTAATTCGGCATATTTATATCGCCTTATTTCTAGGGTTGCATGCAACTGCGCTTAATTATGGTAGATCTACACTTAAACAAGGACTTTTGCTCCACTGAATAAGCACATCAACTTGAATTAATATCCTGAAAATATTAAAATAAGAATTAAGAAAACATAATTAAGAACAAGAATAAGTATTTATCATTAAATTCAGAATATTAAATAATAAGATCCGTCTTAGGTTTCATCCTCCCTAGGTATTTAAGGAGTTTAGTTCATATTGTAATAGGAAAACATCTCAAAAATAGGAAAACAACAAAACATAAAGAAACCCAAAAACTTCGAGAGAGAAATTGGAGGGAGATCTTCAGTCTTGAAGGAGATTCTGCTTCCGAGCTGAATCCGTTGGCGTTCTTCGAGTAATTCCTGTGTTCTCCTCTGCGTGTCCCCTTAGGTCTTCCTCTGGTATGTATTTATAGACTTTACACTACTCAGAAACCCTAAAAATTGACTTTTTCTGCGTATTTGGGTAACTTGGAGTGATATTGACACGAGCTACTACATGGGCGTGTGGCCAGCCCGTGTGGCTCACACGAGCGTGTGCTCTACCCGTATGGAATTTTTCTTGGTCGTGCGGGTCCTTCAATCAACCCATTTGGTCCATTTTTGGCCCGTTTTCTGCTCCTTTCGTTCCCCTATGCTCTCCTGAGTATAAAATATGAAATTAAAGGATTAAGAGCATCTAATCCACTCAATTATATGATAAATCATCCAAAAGTATGCTAAGTATGGGATTAGAAAGTGTTACTTTTATGATTTATCAGCAACCAAAATAAAATTTGTCAAAATTTCACAATACTCTAATTTCTAGAGTAACCTTTAAATTTTAATGTTGGTTTTTTTTTGGGGTCAGGAGAAATCTTGTTTCCGTCACTTATTTTGATCCAAAATGCAATACTGTTACATAAACATATGTGACACAGTAGACAAATAAAATTGTGAGATGAGCAAGCCTTTGTGCTAGCTCGCTCTTGCGCTTTAAAAGTGTGAAACAATGCTTAAGATATTAGCAGGGCTCAATCATTTACCAAAATCTTGAGAGATCAAAAACTACCTTGTTTCATGTCTGAGTGAACTAAGTCAATATCAACGTTACTATTTCGTGTAATTTCAGGTGATGTTTGTCCCTAAACAACAATAAGGAATGGAAGAGTGAAGAGAAATAATGAAGTATATTGGGAGGAAATATGGGTAATAAGTAATAAAAGAGAGAGCTGAGTACTCCTTTTTCTTCCCAAACCAAGCTTTTCATTGAATAATCCATTCCAAGTACAAAAAGGTTTGTTCTGTGGATGCGTATGCTAAGCAAGAAGGTAGAGGTTGAGAGATAGCCCATGCCATGTTGAACCTCAGCAACCAAAGAGATTGCTCATTAATGCCGCATCAATGGCTCCGACCTTTTTGCACTAAATACATTTCAAAATAAATAAAAAAAAGTATGGTTAAATTGTTAGGGATATAAATTAGTTATCCAAATATTTCTATTACAATAGTAAAATTATATAAATTTACAATATCCACTAAATTCTATTGAAATAATGTTGATATTTTCTTTTCTATTTATTATTATGTTTTCCATTCTTTTAAGGGTAATCTACAAAAATAGTCACTTTTGTTTGTCTCTGATTATATTTTTGTCACTTATGTTTCAAATGTTACGTTTTAGTCACTTATGTTATTATTTTGTTACGAAGTGACCACTCTACCGTTAAGTTCCGTTATCTCTCTAACGGTAATCCTACGTGGCAGTCCAACTAAATTTTAAGTGCCAACTTAGATTTCTAAATGGGATAAAAATAGATTTTTAATTAAAAATTTTAATTAATTATATTTTTTAAACCTAAACCTTAACTAAAAAAACTGTTCATCTCCTCTTTTTAATTTTTCTTCTACCTCTTCTTTTTTTTTCAGTGGGATTTTTTTCTCATTTGACTAGAAAAACTATTATTGAAATCAAAATAGTTAAAATCAAATTGACTGCTTCATAGAGATGGATTCAGTGGAGGGTTCGAGTATATCTTCTTTGAATCCCTCTATCTCTTTTATTCAATACTGAAAAGTAAAAGATTAGATTTTTTATTGTTTAATGAAAACCCTAAATTAAAATTCTTGATATTTTCTTCTACTTTTTGAAATTGTTTGTAAACATGTATTTTATTTCGCGTCAGTAGACATATCATAAAATACAGCCAGAAACATATTTTCTTGAACATGTTTCATTCAACCTAATTTTAAAATTTTCAGAAAAAGGCTGTTACTTTCACTGTTATTGTTCCTAATTATTATATCTTCTAATTTTTTCACAGTTCTTAAATAATTGGTTGCTCAATTAAATTTTTTCTAATCTGAATCAATTTGTATGTTCACAATCTCTTTGTGGGTATTCTAGATTATTCTTTCTTATTGCTGATTTCAACTATTTTGATTTTAATAATAATTTTTCCAGTCAAATGAAAAAAAACCATTGAAAAAAAATAAGAGATAGAAGGAAAATTAAAAAGAGGAGATGAACAGTTTTTTTAGTTAAGGTTTAAGTTTGAAATTTTTAATTAATTAAATTTTTTAATTAAAAATCTATTTTCATCCCATTTAGAAATCCAAGTTGGCACCTAGAATCTAGTTGGACTGTCACCTAGGATTACCGTTAGAGAGATAACGGAACTTAACGGTAGAGTGATCACTTCGTAACAAAATAATAACATAAGTAATTAAAACGTAACATTTTAAACATAAGTGACTAAAATGTAACCTGAGGCAAACAAAAGTGACTATTTTTGTAAATTACCCTTCTTTTAATTTTTCATCTTTCTAATTTTCTTTTCATTCCACTCTACTAAGCAAAGTTTAAGATGTTGAAACCAGTCCATTTTCTCAATTAGCCTTTTGCTGCGAGAAATAACACTGTCTACCTTTTCATTGAAGGCTTATAAGGAAAGAAACAATCATTCAAGTAAAGAAACAATCATTCAAGTACTTCAACTAAAAACTTGTGATGGAAAAATAGGTGTACAGTTGCACAGGCAAGACAAGAACTTGGACAGGTGAATGAAATACTTAAAAACAGTTGCCAAATGATCGTTAATGTCCTAACTTTCCTCGATCAAGTTTCAACATCATCATATCTTATGAGAAGGAAAATATGTCTGTCTACAATCTCATGTTGCATACTTGAAATCCATCCAAGGTCTCTGCTCTTATTCTCCACTGTGAATAGCTAGCCGAAACTTTAAAAAATAAATAATTAATTAAAGCAAGCAAGTCATCAATTCAAAAGGAGGACGAAAATCAATTAAGATTTGACATCACTTGGAAGAATCAGGATCGGGTTTGACTTTGTTATCAGCCTCAGCTGAAGCTGAAGTCTCTGGTTTTGGTTGTACAGGGCCACCATTAGCAGCAGCATCTTTCCCTGCTGCCGCAGGTTTATTTTCTCCACCAGAATCTGCTGGAGTAGAGCCTTTCCCATTCTTGGCCTCCTTTCCATCTTTCCCGTCTTTTCCAGCTTTTTCATCTTTGGGTGGAGGCATCATATGAGGTGGAGGGTTCTGTTTGAGCTTCAGGAGAATTTGTCTCATCCTCGAAAGATCAGTAAGCTTGCCAGGCTTTGGACCTTGAATCACAAAAACCGAAGGGGTTTTATCAGGATCTTTTCTTCCTCTCTTCTTCTCAATGGTAGCCACCTCACGAGGAATGATCTCAGCAATCGCTTTCCAGTAGTGCAGGTGAGATTCTTTGTGGAACTTTTCTTGATTAGCCATGTATAGCTGCATCAGCATTCAACAGTACAAAATTTGATTTACTTCAGCCTTGTAAACAAGCAAAGAGAAACATCACAAATGCCGGTTTGTACCTTCTCTCTTTCTCTGTTGTTAGCCTTATTCGTTTCACAATTTTGATCCCTTTTCTCGTAAAAAGATCGTTTGTATTCTTCTGCTTCAGCAATTATCTGATCTCGCATCGCCCTCTCTCTTTTCTCCTTTTCCTCCAGATGAATGGCGTTTTGGCTGTGTATCCACAGGAATTTAAAACATTAATCAACAATGACAAACAAGTCATGCTCACAAGTATAAGAAATGCCCCAAGGAAGAAGGTAAAAGGAAACAAACCGGCGCCATTCACGTCGAGCGAAGCTTTCCTCACGCATCTCATCAGGCGGAGGCAACACGGGCCCTTCAGAGGCAAAAAACCCATCATCGCCATGACCATCACCACCGATACCACTACCATCCATGGCAGACGCCCTGAAAGATCCATAAACATCCGGGGAGGGAGGGTCGATATTATTATTGTTAGTATGGATGTTGTTGGTGGTGGTGGCAATATAAGCAAGGTTATTACTGTAACTGCGATTGAGATTGTGAGGAACGTGGTGAGCAGTATCAGAGGTGAGATCATGGGGAGGGAAAGCTTGTCCAGTTGGAGGAGGAGGGAAAGAGGAGGAATCATAGCCCATGTAGGCATCGTCATCGAAAGGGCGAGATGAGGAATTAATGTCTTCTCCTCCGTCATTGTTCATCGCATCGAAGGACTCCATTGACGTTCAAATGGAAAATCCTAAAAGCTCCTGTTACGTTGGTGGACTTCTATGGCAGTGTGTGGGTGTGGGTCAGGGTTGCTGGCTTTGAGCTATTTTTGCTCGAGATACATCGTTATATTCGGATCCAGAGAGGGAAGAGGGAGTTGGTTGGGGTTGGGTGATATAAACATATGTATTACCTGTTATTATTGCAATATAATTAACTATTTAAAATGATAAAATATCATCAAAAGTGCAACTTAATCACCATTCAAAATATTATGATTAATTTAATAATTAAATATAGGTGAAATACCCTTCAAGATATTTTAGATTTTAAGCAAAAAGTATTTTTTTTTCTTAATTTAATATTTAATGTTTAAATTTTTTGTCAATTAAGTTTTTTTTAGTTAATTTGATTATAATTCTTTAAAAAAAAGTCAAATTTAACAATTATGCATTCTAAAAGAGTTAAATTGTTATTTATTTAACAAAAATATTAACTAAAATGTTAAATTTTTTAACATGATAGCTCAAATAATAACTCACGTGTACTCTATACTAATTTTTTTTATATATTTTTTTAAAATTATTTTTTGACATAACATATAAGTCAATCATTGTTATGTTAGTATGAAAGTACATAAGAACTGTCATGCAAGTTACTACACCAATATCGTTAAAAAAATTAATGTTTTAGTCAATATTTCTATTAAAAGATTTATTTAATTTTTTTTGAAAGGATAAATAATTAAATTTAGCTTTAAAAAATGACCAAATTGAAAAAAGATATAGATGTTGAGGGATTATGTTTATTTGTTTAATGATATGAATTTTGATATTGTGGTTAATTACCTGTTCCACTTCAGTCATTGAACCATTAAAAAAAATAAATTGTTAAGATTCCACCTTGAGAAATACACTTAAGAATCCCTAATTACTCAGGCTTTGTGTACTAGATGCTGTGCATCTCCTAGCTCCATTTCACTTCCATCCCATTCATTGTGATTTTGAAAAAGCAACTCAATCTGTTCCAATGATTTTCCCTTCGTCTCCGGAACAAGTTTGTAAACAAAGGCAACCGAAAGAGCTGAAAACAGTGAAAACAGGAAAAAGGTTCCTCCTACCGTTATTGTACGAGCGAGAGACAGGAATGACATGGCAACGAAGCCGCTGCATACCCTGTTACCTACAGCCCCAAGTGCAGACGCTTGAGCTCGCAATCTCAAAGGGAAGATTTCAGATGTCACTATCCAGCAAACCGGACCCATTCCCACTGAAAAAAATGCTACATTCCCACAAACACACAATAGTGCCATTGCTATCCCAAGCTGCCCTTTCCCCAATATGGCGAGGCTAATGCTTAAGGTAAACAAACAGACCGTCATTCCAATTGTGCTCACATAGAGCAAGGGCTTCCTCCCAACTCTATCAACAAGGAATGTAGCTATCAATATAAGTGCAGTTTTCGTGACACCCACGGCAACTGTTGCAGCAAGCAGCTTAGACTTGTTCACAATTCCAGCATCATGGAAGATTTCAGGGCTGTAATACACAGTTGCATCTATTCCAGTGATTTGTTGGAAACACTGGATTCCGAAGCCAGTGATCAGCATCCGACGAAGTGAAGGGGAAGGGCTTAATAGTTCACGCCATACAGCTTTCTCTTCATTCTTCTCTCCATTAGAAATTCCAGCTGCAGCTACTATTTCAGACAGCCTCTCTTCTACCTCTTTGTCATTTTCATTTGTTTTTAACAGCACTGATCTTGCTTCTTCGACTCGGTTCTGCATGGCCAACCACCTTGGTGATTCAGGGATGATGAAAAGTGCGAATCCTATGAAGACTGAAGGCAAAATTCCAACAGCTAGCATTACCCTCCAGTTTGTATGTACTGAAAGACCAGAAAATGCATAATTTGAAACATAACCAAGCAAAATTCCTAGATTTATGAAAATCTCAGGGAAGGATGTAAGAGAGCCTCTATCAACAGTAGGTGATATCTCGGCAATATAGACTGGAGCAATCATGACCCCAAACCCTATACCGACCCCGGCCAAAACTCGTCCGATCATTAGTACTTCGAATGACGATGCAAGTGTCATTATAGCTGCACCAATTTGAAATACAATAGCAGCGAAGGCCATTGTCCACTTTCTACCTATAACATCTGATGTCCTTCCACCAGCTAAGCTACCTAACAGTGAAATGACGCTCAAAATCCCAACAAGAACTTCTTCTTGCACCTCAGTTATCTTCAGGTCTTCCTGTATAAATATAATTGCTCCACTCATAACACCTACATCTGCACATAGAAAAGAAATTCTTATTTGAAATGTGTTTGAAAAGTGGTGATTTCTAACTAAGATTTTGAGCCAAAATGGTGAATTTTAAGCATCCCAAGGAGATTAATTACAGTGAAGTTCTGTTATTCACATTAAAGTTTGGCTTGTCAATTGATTATAGGCTTGATGCTTAACAATCAAATATTATTACTGGCAAGATCAGAAAATATTGCTAATTTTTTATGCCTATATTTTTTGGTTCTACAGTATCAATGAACTTTATAATGCTAAAAACCAAGGATTTGAATTAGCCATTCTTTTCCTGCTAAATTCATTCAGGTCAACAAAGAAAAAAAAATACTAAGAAGTATCAAAATTCAACCATTCCCACATAGAAATAATAATAATAATAGCAGTCATAACTCCAGAAACAACCAAAGTAAATATAAAATATGAGAGATGAAGAGAGAAAAGAAAAAATTACCATAGCCAAGAAGCACATTGTTGAGAGATGCAAAGATGGCACAAGCAAGAACATATTTCCTGGTACTTTTCTTCCTTCCCAATTGATGGTGATGATGTGAGGCATCATCTTCGAAATCATCAGATAGTTCAGAATCCATTCTTTTGTACTTGTTTTTACTACCCAAAGACAAAGCCATTTCTCCATTCCCATCTCCTTGGACACCCACCAACCCCATAGCTCCCACAAAAACAGGAAAAAGAAAGAAGAGAACAGACCCTGAAGAGTTGCCTTTTCTGGTCAACAAGAAGGATAAAGACATGAGTTGGGAGTTTAGATCTAAAGCTAGAAATGAAGATAAAGAAAGTGTAATAAGCAAGTTGTTCCCTCGTATATATATTATTTATTGTGCAAGCAGGCCACTTGATAATTTTCTAAACCTTACTTACACAGGAACAGGAAAAAAAACAAACAGTTTAAAACATCACAATGTGTAAACAAAAGGTTTTTATGTTTTCAAGGTAGTGTCAAATATGCAAGATAATGTGTCAGTATTTTTAGGCTTTTCTCAACTTCTATTAAAAGTTGAAATGCAATGGCAAATGGCACTGCTTACCTTTGAGTGTAATTTTTCTTAATCCATCCTTTGGGTTGCTTTCAGCAATTAGGTTAACGACTTGTTGGTTTGATATATTTTTAGAAACACAAACAAATACTTTCTCTTATAGCAGGCACAGTTTGAGAGTTTGGATTAATAAGCACACATTGGGTTGGTTTTCGTCTCACCGACAGTCCATCTTGTCGCTTTCCATGTATAGGAAGAGCCATGGATTTCGCAGGCTGTCTCTTCTTCTCTCCCGGACCCTCCTTACCATTCCCCGCTTTCACGTGTATGTGGAGGTATACGTGTCTTTCCTATAACTTAAATTCATACAAACAAGTGTTGATTAAAATGGTGAATTTTAAATCATTTAAGTTCAAATTTTATTTTAGATTAACTTGACTTCAAAATAATAACTCAAATGAGTAATTAATTCAAATTAATTTGGAATTAAAGTGAGTGTAATTTGTTTAAAATAAGCAATTACCTTTTCCTTATGTCTTATTCATATATTTGGTCTTCCATCTAAGATCTATAATTAGTTTTAATTTAATCCAGAAAAGTCAAATATGATAATTTAACCGAAATGTTTTTAAGAAAATATCAATGTGAAGAATTATTTGATGGGCATAGCTCCACTGAAAAAGCAGAGAACGAGTCCATTAAAAGAGAGCCCAAAAACAATTAAGAAAACATGCGGTGAACGTGGATCGAACACGTGACCTTCAGATCTTCAGTCTGACGCTCTCCCAACTGAGCTATCCCCGCAATTGATGTAATAGAGACAATAAAATGTATTTATATATTGTTTCTGTCATTCAGTGTTGGTGGTTAGCATTACTCCATAAAAGCATTGGATGGCTTTAATATTACTTTATTTATCAACGCTTTTATATTACTTTTATTCTCTTACTCATAAGTGCTCCTCCATAATTTGTAATATTATATTTATTATATATAAATTTTGATTCAATGTATATAATGTCGTATATGAATATTAATTTTGTATAATTTTATACATAAAATTTTGTTTTGATTCAATTTTTACAAGTCAATAACAACATTATCAATCTAGCACTATTTTACGTTGATATGTTGCATACACAAATAATTATATTAATTTAATATATAAATAAATGTATATATTTATTTTTTTTAAAATGTATAATTAAATCATAATTCAAGTTCCATGTATACATATGAATTAAAAATTAAATTTTATGTGTATAATTGGATCAAAATAAAGTTAAATTACACATTTAACTAAAATTCATGTATAAATTTAATATTTATCCTTATATTTATTTATTTAAGTTTGATTTTTTTTTTCTAAAACCTATAATAGACAGTCCAAGCTTATTTAGATATTCATTAGAAAACAGCATAATAAATAAGTATCATTAATTTTATAAAAACTAAAATTTGCTCAAATTCAGAATCTTCAACGGTTGAGACTTTGCCTACGGTGGACTTTGAGGTGGGGAAGAGTTCTGCGAGCTCCAATAGTGGTGTTGGCAGCATAATGAAGAAGGTAAGACGTCGCACAAATGTACCCCCAGACCTGAATGACCTGACTGTGGATGAAAATGGGTCGGTCGTGCTGGACACTAACTCGTCAAAGGTTTCGTATATGACAAAATTATTGGGAACCCCGTCGGATCAAAATGCATGTGCTAATATGGAGGAGATGTTTGAATTGTAGGATGGAGATGTGGCTACAGAGGTGATTGTGTAATGGCCAAAATTTAAGTGGTGTCAGAATAGTGATGTGAGATAGCTAAATCCGACATGTGAATTTAGATATTAGTAAGTAAAAGTTAAGTGTGATTTTAGAAATATTTTTGAATTAGTGAAATTGTGAATTAAAAGAAAATTTCTAGATAAAAAACGAGGTATCAAGACCTCTAATTCATAAACTGACCCATAAATATTTTTAGAAATATTTATGGAATGTTACTAAGTTAGTATTAAAGTTTTGTTAAGAGATTTTAACATTTCAGTAATTAATTGAAGAAAAAGGACTAAATTGAATAAAGCGCAAAACTATAAAATATGATTAAATAGCTTAAGAGATCATTAAGAAAGGAGTTAAAAGGTAAATAGACCCAAATTAGGTGGGTTGGACGGCATGAGTGTGCAGGAAATGTAAAAAAATCAAGTGTGAACAAAGGGCAAAAGTGGAAATAGGGTAAAATTTAATTGTAAAATATGATGTAGTTGGTAATTCTAGAGAATTCATCATTTTTCTTCATCTTCATCAGCTAAAAACACCATTAGAGAGCTTTTAAGAAGCTGGTTTTATATTTTACAGCATGTAAGTTTAATTCTTGATTATTTCTTGTAATTTTTGTGTTTTTGAGATTTTTACAAATAGGTCCTACTATTTAACTCGTTAGTTTTTGCTTTTATGAATGATTTAGAATGTTTCCATGAGTACGAGCTGAAAGTTTATGATGATTTAGTATGGAATTGGGACTCTAAGTTTATTATATGATGAATTTATGAAGAGATTTTATAAGAATTGATTTTTAGGACCTAATTATGAAAGTTGTTGTAATTAGAGTTTTGTGTTGAAAATTTGAGTGTCAAAGGCTTTTAAGTAGTTACAATGTTTAGATAAAATGATATTTGAGAAGAATTAGTTCAATTGATGAATAAATTGAACAATGACTAAATTGTAAAAATTGAAAAGTTTGGGGAAAAGTGTAATTTCAAAAATTAAAGGGCATAAATTGTGAAGTAGAATAGAATTGAAATAGATGCTAAAGAAGGAATGATTTTATAATTATAGATCAAGAAAACAAAGTGAATCGTGGAAAGGAGAAATTGCAAGAATAGTCCTTGAAATTTTACGACTTTTGCAAATCAGCCCAGGTTAGTTCATATGGAAAATTTTAATGTTTTGTTATGGAAATCATATGATTTGCTAAGGTATATTATTTTAGATGAATACTATTAAATTGTAATAATTATGAAATAATATTTAAGTAAAAGTACAAATTAGTTGGAACAATGGATTTGAGTGTTTTTGTTCTGTGACCATGATATATGTGCGCCCGTATAAGACCATAGCTGGGTTTTGGCATCGGTGCAATGCGATATGTGTTCCCGTATAAAACCATAGCTGGGCTATGGCATCAATGTGATGTGATAATGTGCTTCCGTATAAGATCATATTTGGGATATGGCATTAGTATGATATGTGATCCGTGTAAGACCATGACTGGGCTATGACTTCGGTGTGTGATATGTGACTATGTGCAAGTCCATGGTGTTACCATGGCAATGTGATAATGAAGTACTCAATTCCATTATTTTTCCCTAATTTGACTATGAAAGTAAATGAGAAATAGACCCAAGAGATCTAAAATTGGTGAATAATGACATTGAAATCAATCAAATGAGTTTATTAATGATTTTGTGATTTACAGGAAGGTTTAATGAAATTAAATTTTATATGATTGTGTGCAATTTTCGGTAAGATTTATTTTTCTGTTCCTATGAGCTTACTAAGCTTCAATAAGCTTACTTGTGTATGTTATTTGTATTGTAGATTGACTTATATACATATGGAGGATCGGATTTACATCGAGGACAACACTATCCAGATTTATTTCGGTAGATTTTGTTAAACAACTTTTTGATTTATATGGCATATATAGGGGTTGATTTGATAATGTAATAGTATGAATGATTAAGTATGTAAAGTAAATTGAATGCGATGGTTGTGTTTGATAATGAAATATACATGTTTTGGCTTGAATTAGTTGATTTGTTGGACTTTATTAGTGTATAAATATGATTTTGTGTAGGAAAATATTGAGAGGGTGAGAAAAGGCGGCCTTAAATGGCCTATTTTTATCTACACGAGTAGACACACGGCCGTGTGTCTAGGCCGTGTGTCTACCATATGGGTATGTGGTAAGGCCGTGTGTCCCCTGCAACTTAAAAATAAGAAACAGAATGTCCAAGTTTAGGCACACGGCCTAGCACACGGGTGTGTGGCTTGGCCGTGTGACATACACGAGCTTTAACATGGCTGTGTGATACGGCCGTGTGAAGTTTGCACTTAAAATGTGAAATTTAGTTATCACATGGCCTAGCAACATGGATGTGTGCTCAGGCCGTGTGACTCAAGTTTCTTCTGGAATGCAAGTTAGAGAGCTCCACGGGTTTAGGACATGGGTGTGTGTGACTACACGACCTACCCACACGGGCGTGTCCCTATCCACACGGGCGTATGGCCTTGTTTCATGATAATTTTTTTTTAAGTTTTCTAAAAGCTCTGAAAGTTCTTAGTTTGGTCCCGATCTATATCCAACATATATTTTGGCATCGTAAACCCATATAAGGGACTTTAAGCATGTGTTTGAATAATAGTTAATTTGGAATGAAATTTTATGATCTGGTTTTAAGTGTGTTTAATTGTGTTTAAGTCTGGTAATACGTCGTACCCTGTTCCGGTGTAGAATACGGGTAAGGGATGTTACAGATTGACGGTGTCCCATCGATCACATTTTCTAATCAAGTACACCTGTTTATTGAGCGAAAAATGGCTCTCACTATTATTGTTAAAGTCCCCGGGAAGAAAGTAGGTTTTAACGCATTACTGAATAAGGTATGGGCATTGTGGAGCCTTGGGAATAGATTTCAACTCATAGATCTGAAGAATAATTTTTACTTGGTTAGATTTCAGGATAAGGATGACTTTGAAAAAGTGTAGATGGGTGGTTTGTGGGTGATTTTTGGGCATTATCTAATGGTGAGGTTGTGGTCATCGGACTTCTTTATAGCTAATAACAATTTGGACAAACAAGTGGTATGGATTAGATTACTTGAGCTATCGGAGGGGTGCTACTTAGAATTTCTGCTTCGTGCCATTGGCCAAGTTATTAGTCTCATGGTTAAAATTGATGCACACACCAACACAACAACGAGAGGAAGATTTGTTTGGATGGCTATGTGTGTGGATCTAAACAAACCTTTGGTCTCTAAGGTTAAAATTAATGGTAGATTGCAATGGGTAGAATATAAGTCCTTACCAACCGTTTGTTTTACTTGTGGTTTGTATAGGCATAGTTCTAGCTTCTATTTGGGGAGTCAAGTAGTTGGGGTTGAGGCGGCTGCTGGTCAGAACGAGTCTAAGGGTGAGAAACCAAACTTACAAAATCATGTTGATGAGAAGCCATTTGGCCCATGGATGTTAGTGGATTATCGGTAGAAAAGGAAATGGAAAAGTTAATTGGAAACAAAAGTCGATGGTGGTGTTACCCACGTCGATGGGTCGAGATTTTCGGTGCTGGAAATTAATAATGCTGACATAGATCCCGCTCGTCTTGCCAGGATTAAAGGAATATCTGATGGATTTGTTAACAGGGAGGGGATTGCAGCGAGAATCAAGGGCAAAAAAGATGTGAAGTTGGCTGGAGATAAGAGTAACAGTAAACAAAATATTGCTAGGGCTAATGGGAAATGAATTTTCGTGGGTAATGGACATAAAGTGGGCTGACAGATTTTAAAATCTAACAATAATGGGGCAAGTCTGGTATGTAAAGAAAAGGGTTAGCGGGTTTGATGATAGGTCTTTGATGGATCAGTTGGCTATTATTGAAAAAATGGATAACTTTCAATTTCAAGTAGTAAATGTTCAGCTAATTCTTGACGTTTCAAGGTATAAGGCGTTGCAAGTACTGGAGAAAGAACTTCAGTAAATTGGAAAATGTTTAGGAAAAGAGAATAATGGGGTCACCGTTGAGGGAACCAGGGATAGGAGTTTTGAACAAGGAAATTGCAGTACGTCGGAATGGGTTTACCAAAAAAAAAAAACCACCTGATGATGGAGTTGAAAAAATTGGCCAAGTGACTATGGATTTGTCGACGGCTATAGAAGGGATCGTGAATGGTATCGAATGGTCGCAAAACCAGTATATTCCAACAACTTTGTCACAAACAGTGGTTGAGGTTATGGATGCGAAGTCTAACCAGAATAAGGGGGTAAGTTGTTGATGTTGTTATGGATTTTTTTTATCTGCTTATTGTCATTGTTTCTCTTTTCCTATTTGTTTATAGATTTAAGTCTGATGTTTTGGAACTATCAGGGAACAGGTCATCCCTGTTTCCAAAAAATTATTGCGGAATATGGAAATGAGTTTAGGCCTAATATTTTATGCTTGTTCAAAACTCAAATCAGTGCGTTGCGTGTTGATGGAATTTTTGGCAAACTTGGTTATCAGAATTCGTGCAGAATTGAAGCTAATGGCTTTGCAGGGGGTATTTGGGTTCTCTAGAATGGTATGATCACTGTTGATATTTTGAATTTACATTCACAAGTCCTTCATATGCGGATCCAAAGTGGTAACAACTTGTCTAGTTTTTTTTTTCCGACAGTGTATACTAGTCTCAAAGTGGTGAGGATGTGTTTACTTTGGGACTACTTAGGTTCTCTAGCAAGCTCGATTGATGAACCTTTGCTTCTTACAGGGGATTCCAATTCAATTTTGGATGTCTTAGAACGTACTAGTAGTGCAGTTATAACTAGTAATGGATGTGTTTATTTTCAGGAATTTTTGTTTAATAATGGCCTTCGCAATTTGGGTTGTAGTGGTTCCCAATTTACATGGATTAGAGGAGGTCTATCTCAAAGGTTGGATTGAGCAATTGCTAATTGTTTGGGATTCATTTGCATCGAAATGTGTGGTGCGCAACATTCATCATTTAAAGTTCGACCATCAGCCGATTCTAGTTTCTCTGAAATCTGTGAGTAAGAAAAGTTAGAGGTCGTTTCATTATCTTGATAGTTGGATGCTACATGGTGAGTTTAAGACGTTGGTTGACAGCAATTGGAATTCTGGTGAGTCCATAGTGGATAATACTGAACAGTTTCAAGTGAAAGTCCACGAATGGAATAAAATGGTGTATGGTAATATGTTTTCTTGTAAACAAATTTTAATTGTTGAACTTACAAGGGTACAAAGAATTTTAGAAGTGAGGGATTCTCCTAGACTTAGTAATTGAGAGTTGGAGTTGAGGTAAGAAATTGAGGAGGTGCTAAAGCATGATAAACTTTTATGGTTTCAAAAGTCTCTATCAAATTGGATATTGAAGGAAGATAGAAACACAAGGTATTTTCACAGTCGCACGCTTGCTAGAAGTAGAAAAAACAAGATTGAGGGTCTCAAAATTGAGGGTGAGGAGTGGTGTTTTGATTCTGACGTGTTGGAACAACATATGGTGGGTTTTTTAAGACGCTTTATTATTCAGATTCTTAAGTCAGTGAAAGCCTTCTATGTACGAGAAAATTTCTTGAATTGCTACTGTTTGAGAGGGAAAATCTTCAGCTTCCAGTTTCGATGAAAGAGGTTTAGAGTGCAGTGTTCAGAATGGCTCCACTTAAAGCACCAGGGGTAGACGAGTTCATGCCAAGTTCTATCAAGTATAGTGGGGTACTGTTGGGTCTTCGGTTTATTCACTAGTAAGGCAGGTGATGGAGGGGTGTCCTTTAGATGCTAGAATCAACAGAACCTTACTTGTTTTATTACCTAAGGTTCAAGGGCTGGATATGATTACACAATTTAAACCAATCAATTTATGTCGGTTTTGTAAGAGATCAACTGGTTGAGCCTGATTACGATGAGGTTGGCTAAGAACAACAATAAGAAGGGATTGATAATTTACATCGACAACCATGAAGGGATTTGATTTAGAGTTGTCATCTTGGGGGCGGCTGAAACAGGACCTGCAATATTTGACACATCATTAGTAACAACATCTCTGCCAGTGTTATCTCTTAAGTTCTCATTACCATCATCATCATCATTATCATCAACGTGAACTATATTACATCTCTTAAAATAAGAGTGGGTTAAGATCAACATAAGTTGCCTTGTTGGTACCCCTAGCTCTCAAGGCTGAGATAGTATTTCTAAAATGAATGTGGTTGGCATCCAATTCAATTTTATAACCCAAATTTTTAAAATTTTCTTCCATTTGCTCGTTGAGCATTTCTTTAACTTTTTTATCTTTATGCGGGCAATCATTTCTCTTATGTCCAATGGCACCACACCTAATTCAGACTTTACAAATGTGTTATTGTGAAACTTAATCCATTGTCTAACACTATTGTCTCATTGAATGATACATCCAACAATGAGAGGCTTCCAAGGATTGACATCCACTTAAATTTTGAGAAAGCAAATATTGCATGGGTTTCCATTACTATCATCAATTTGTCGGATACTGATTGCAATGTGACATAGACAAGTAGCAAAAAATGTTTGCAAATAATCAAAGGGAAAGCCCATATTTGGATCTAAACATGCAACGAGTGAAAAAGGTCCAGGCTAGGGAAAATATTATGCGATCATCAGGTCAGCAAAAAAAGTGCCCCCTTAATAGACCAAAGGCCTTTACGCAAAATAATATGGAGATCTGAAATAAGATCGAAGTAAAAATTAAAGAACTCACAATGTCTTGAGCTAACTTCAACCCCCTTGAGATTCCAAAATCTATTTATGATCCTCTAGAAGAGGTTCGGGGAAAAAGTCTTATAATCATTAATATAACCAATAAGGCGATGGCTTTTGTGTGCCCTATTGATTTCTAATTTTTTGACTATCGAGAAGGATAACATGTCTCCTTATAATTGCAACATTAGTGTGATAGGGTTCGACTTGGATTGTGTGTTACATGTTGTTGACATCCTTAAAGGAGGTTTTTGAAGCTAAATTGCTTGACCAGCTACAACCTTTGATAGAACTAAGGCTCAATTTGGGTAAGGGAAATAAGGGAGGAAGAGGTTTGGATGGAGAACAAGTAACACTAAGGGGAGACTTAAAGGGGTAAAATGAGTGAGGGATAGGAGAGAGAAGTGAATTTGATGGAAAAAAAACCATGCAAGCTAGTTTCCTAGCATTTAAAATGATTATGAATCATAAGAATCAAAGAAATTGAGGGAAGAAAACGAATCAACTATTAAAGCAAAGGGGACGAGAAAAGATTATGAGAACTTGGAATGATCCAGATATAAGGTAATGATGATGAGGTAAAGAAATGAGGGGGAAAGAAAGACAAAAGAGAGAAAGATGAAACGACAAAGGAAGAGAAAATACAATGGGAAAAATAGATGAACTAAGAGATGAAATTAGGAAAGTGGGAAAAACAAGAGAGAAATAAATGCGATTGCAGTGCAATGGCGGCCAAGAAGCCTCGATGTGATAGCCCGAAATAGGGCCTAATCGGAATAGTGGTTTCGTAACCACAAATCCGAAGTGAAATAGTTTAATTTTTTAAATTTTTATTAGTTACTGATTGATTGAAATATTGTGTGAAAATATGGATAGGAAATTTTAATGCTTTAGTGCTTAATTGAATTTTTAGGACTAAATTGAGAAAAACGCAAAGTGTGTCTAATTAGTGATTAAATGACTTAATTGAATTATTGCATGAAATTGGAAGTGTTTATGTGGCAATTAGACCATAAGTTAGTGTTATAGACACAAAAGGGTATTTCTAGAAAAATATCTAAGTAATGGGTCAAGGGCATTTTTGTCCAAATTGGGTAAAAGACAAAATAAAGAGAAAATAAGTGTCCATCTTCTTCAAAAAAATCAGAAGCTTGCTGCCGAAAGTTTCAGGTTACCATAGTTAAGGGTTTTGATTTTCCTAAGCTCAATTGTAAGTGATTTCTTGCCCCGTTTTTAATTATTTTCGTATTTTTATGCTTATTGAAGCTTGAATTTCATGTTTCTACCATTTAATTTAAATGAAATTAAAGTTTAAAAATTGACCCATTCATGATATAATTGTAAATTGATTAGTGATGTTAGATAATGAATGTTTGAAGTGTTAATTACAAGTTTTACTAGATGAATTTCAATGAAAAATGTTGAAAAATGGCTAAATTGTGAAAGATGGTAAAGTGTGCATAAAGTTGTGATTTTGTGAAATTGAGGCCCGTTATGAGCATGAAATATGATTTAGTGAAGTTTGAAATTTAAGAATTTAGAGAATTTTATTTTTACGAGCTTAGGGACAAAAGTGGAATTTTTGAAAAGTTATGGGGAAAAATGTAAATGTGTCAAAATGTTGTGTATGAATTGTATTTGAATGGAATATTGATAAAATGTATTAAATTGTGTTAATATAGATCAAGAAAGAAGAAATAGTGCAAGTGATCGGGGAAAAGAGAAAGTTATCGACTAAATTACAAAAATAGTCGTTTTGCATCCGAGGTAAGTTATATGTAAATAATAGTTATATTTGTATAAATTGTGAATTATATTTGATATGTGAATTAATATTGAATGTGGAAGGAAAGTTGTTCATGAATTATTCAAGTGATAAAGTGTTGAAAATAAAGTGTTAAGTGTAAATTCCCGGTTGAACTTAGGAATAGAATTGGATACAAGTAACATGTCACTAGAGACCAGTGTTACAGTGTTACAGTGAATCCCGGGTGCTGGGTGATCTAGCATGTGTTGCAGACACCTGACAGCTTGTGTGAGCAGACCCGTGGACATTTCCAGTGTTATTGATCAGTGGTAGCTTCGGCTACATTTCAGTGGTAGCTTTGGCTACATCCAGTGGTAGCTTCGGCTACATATCAGTGGTAGCTTCGGCTACATATCAGTGTGGCACTTATGTGCTAAATCTCTACGTATCCGTGTATATTCCAAGTGTTCAACGGGATTAATAATGAATTAAAGTGAATATGAAATGTTATGTGTGAAAATGTATATGCAAGTGAATTGGTAAGATTGTGTATGTGTAAGTGATTGAAATTGCTAAGAAATGTTTTGATTAGTTATATGTTAAAAGTGTTAATTATTAATTGAGTAATTATTGTTTACATGTAACTTACTAAGCTATTTATAGCTTACCCATCTCTTTCTTTCCTTTGTTTTATAGTGATTTGAACTTGATCAAATAGTGGACCGTCGGAGCTCGTATCACACTATCATAACCATCTCGGTATTATGTGCTTTTCAAAATGTTTAAACTATGGCATGTATAGAGTCTTAATCATTTTGAGCATGTCCAAATGATATGGCTAATGTTAGCTATTGAAGTAGTTATTAAAGAATATGTTTGGAGTTATGTATGTTTAAATGGTAACTAATTCAAAGAAGCAGTTTCTTTGACAGCAGCAGTGACGTGAATGTGAAAAATCACCATAAATAGTAGAAATGGAATTAGAGGGTGAATGATATATAGAATTAAAGCTTATCAAGTCTATTTTTACATGAAAGAAACGGTGTAGGCAAAGGAATTTTATATTTTGAGATATTTAAATTTTAGTGAGACAGGGTCAGAATGGTTTTTGAAGTCCTCTGTTCTAACTTTAGAAAATCATTATAAATTGTACAGAAATAATTATAGGTCATAATTTATATGTTTAGATTCCTTAGTGAGTCTATTTTCAAAATAAATTAATGGTAACCTTATATAAATTCTGTAAAATTAGATATTTTATTTTTAGCGCAAAGAGGTCAGATCTGTCGAGCTGTGAAACAGGGGATACTTTAATGAATAAACTGTACTAATGTGCTAAGTAAAAAATTCTGAAAATTTTATGGTAAGTAGGAATATGAGTCTAGTTTCACAGAAAATTTACGGATTTAAATTTTGAGTTTCGTAACTCAAGTTATAATTAAATTAGTGACAGTTGTGCAGGTGGACAGTGTTGTTATGAACAGTGAATTTAATTTTAAAAGCAAATTTTTATGCTCCGAATCGGTAAGTTAAATTGGATGACATCTCGTACTCGATTCCGGAGACGGTCTCGGGTAAGGGGTGTTACATTTAGTGGTATCAGAGCTACGGTTTAGTCGATTCTCGGACTAACGTAGCGAGTGTAATAGACTATCTATACATGCCATAATTGAATAATGATAGTGTGACGACTCCTGACATCTTAAAATGTTTTTTTTATAGTAATGGATTCTAACCGAGATACAGCTGATGATGCTCAAAGTAATGTGCCTGTTGAAAGTCGATTCGAGACTCAGGGTCAAGGAGATGAGGCTCGAGAAGCTTTTCTCCAAATGATGAACAATTGGTACACTGAGTTTGTTAGAACTAATCCTAATGCTCAACCTCCTCCGCCCCCTCTTATTCCTCAAGCTGTTCCCATAGCTCCTCAACAAACTGAAGTGATAAAATTGTCAAAGCCTCCAGTGGACAAAATTCGAAAGTATGGAGCCGAAGAGTTCCGAGCTAATGTAAATGATGATCCTGAAAGAGCAGAGTTCTGGCTTGATAATACTATCAGAGTGTTGGATGAATTATCTTGTACTCCAGAAGAAAGTCTCAAATGTGCTATCTCATTGCTGAGGGATTCGGCTTATAATTGGTGGAAAACTTTAGTGTCAGTGGTGCCTAAAGAGAAAGTTACATGGGACTTCTTTCAAGAAGAATTCCGGAAGAAGTATGTGAGTCAGCGTTTCATTGATCAAAAGAGAAAAGAGTTTCTTGAATTGAAACAAGGGCGCATGACGGTAGCCGAATATGAGTGAGAATTTGTCAAATTAAGCAAGTATGCCCAAGAGTGTGTATCTAATGAAGCTACATTGTGTAAAAGGTTTGAAGATGGATTAAACGAGGATATCCGATTGCTAGTGGGAATTCTTGAAATTAAAGAGTTAGTGGTACTAGTTGAAAGAGCTATCAAGGCTGAAGAATTGAGCAAAGAGAAAAGAAAGGTGGAAAGTGAAGCAAGAGATGAAAGAAAAAGATCAATGAGCAAGCCATTTCAGTCTCAAACGAAGAAGTTTAAAGAAATGAATACTCGATCGAATGTTTCTAGTGTGAATTTTCAAAGAGATCGAGGAAGACAATATTCAGGTTCTAAAGCTCAGGCAACTTCTATGGCAAGTACAGGTAGTGTTAAGCCTACTAGACCGGAATGTCAACATTGTGGAAAACGACATTTGGGGGAATGTTATTTAATCAGCCGAGCTTGTTTTAAATGTGGATCTCAAGATCATTTTGTGAAAGATTGTCCGGAAAGAGAAGAGATATAAAAGTTTCAGAATGTGAGATCGAGCAGTGTGACTACTAGAGGAAGACCACAGAGAAATGTGGGGATTGGAACTAGTGGTAGAGGCGTAACAAAAGACACGACTGTAAGATCTGAAGTGGGAGCTCCAGCAAGAGCTTATGCCATCCGAGCTAGAGAGGAAGCATCTTCTCCTGATGTGATCACTGGTATATTTTCTCTTTACGACACTAATGTTCTTGCATTGATTGATCCTGGTTCTACTCACTCGTATGTATGCATGAATTTAGTGTCTAATAAGAATTTGTGTGTTGAATTGACTGAGTATGTGGTTAAAGTGTCGAATCCTTTAGGCAAGCATGTGATAGTTGATAAAATATGCAAAAATTGTCCTTTGATTATACAAGGTCAGTGTTTCCCTGCCAACTTAATGTTGTTGCCATTTGATGAATTTGATGTTATTTTGGGAATGGATTGGTTGACATTACATAAGGCCAAGATAGATTGCAGTCAGAAAATTCTTGAGTTGAAGTGTGGTAGTGGTACAGTTCTTCGGGTTGAAACAGATAAGTCAAATGTGATGCCAATTGTGATTTCTGCCATGTCTGCTCAGAAATGTTTGAAAAATGGTTGTGAAGCATATCTTGCTTATGTGTTGAACACAAAAGTGTCTGAAATAAAGATCGAATCAGTGCCAGTGGTATGTGAATATGTAGATGTGTTCCCAGAAGAGTTGCCAGGTTTGCCTCCGATTAGAGAAGTAGAGTTTGGTATTGAAGTAATGCCAGGTACTGCTCCAATATCGATTGCTCCCTACAGAATGGCACCAACTGAATTAAAAGAATTAAAAGTGCAATTACAAGAGCTGACAGATAAAGGATTTGTTAGACCAAGTTACTCTTCGTGGGGTGCTCCCGTGCTATTTGTGAAGAAAAAGGATGGGACATTGAGATTGTGTATTGATTATCGTCAACTTAACAAAGTGACAGTGAAGAATAAGTATTCATTACCCCGAATAGATGACTTGTTTGATCAGTTAAAGGATGTCACAGTGTTTTCCAAAATTGATTTGAGATCCGGATATTATCAATTGAGGGTTAAAGAGTCAGATGTGCCAAAGACTGCTTTCAGAACCCGATATGGCCACTATGAATTTCTTGTAATGCCTTTTGGTCTGACTAATGCTCCAGCTATTTTTATGGATTTGATGAATCGAATTTTCCAGCCCTATTTGGATAAATTTGTTGTGGTGTTTATAGATGATATTCTTATTTATTCCCGAAGTGAAGCCGAGCATGCTGAACATTTAAGAATTGTGCTACAAACGCTGCGAGAAAAGAAATTGTTTGCTAAATTTAGCAAAAGTGAATTTTGGCTTAGTGAAGTTGGACTTTTGGGGCATATTGTCTCGGGAGATGGCATTCGAGTGGATCCGAATAAGATATCGGCAATAGTTGAGTGGAAGCCTCCAAGAAATGTATCTGAAGTTAGGAGTTTTCTGGGCTTAGCCGGATATTATCGTCGATTTGTAGAAGGTTTTTCGATGATAGCTTCACCGATGACAAAATTGTTGCAAAAAGATGTTAAGTTCGAATGGACCGAGGAGTGTCAACAAAGTTTTGAGAAATTAAAGAAGTGTTTAACTGAGGCACCAGTGTTAGTGCAACCTGAGTCAGGAAAGGAATTTGTTGTTTATAGTGACGCGTCACTAAATGGGCTTGGATGTGTATTGATGCAAGAAGGAAAGGTGATAGCGTATGCTTCTCGACAATTGAAACCGCATGAACGAAATTATCCTACCCATGATTTAGAGTTGGCTGCTATTGTCTTTGCTTTGAAGATTTGGCGTCATTATTTATATGGTGAGAAATGTCGTGTTTTTACAGATCATAAAAGTTTGAAATATGTTATGACACAAAAAGATCTGAATTTGGGCAAAGAAGATGGTTGGAATTATTGAAAGATTATGAACTTGTGATAGATTATCATCCGGGAAAAGCTAATATAGTTGCTGATGCTTTGAGCAGAAAGTCTCTCTTTGCTTTGAGAGCTTTGAATACGAGATTAACATTGACTGAAGATGGATCATTGTTTGCAGAGTTAAAAGCTAGACCATTGTTTCTTCAAGAAATTTGTGAGGCTCAGAAAGTGGATAATGAATTGCAAAGAAGAAAGACTCAGTGTGCAGTGGACAATAATTCTGATTTTCAGATTGATTCAGATGGATGTTTAATGTTTCGTGATAGAATATGTGTTCCGAAAAATGTTGATTTAATTCAGAAAATTTTGCAAGAAGCACATGATATTCATTTGGCAGTTCACCCCGGTAGTGTAAAAATGTACAATGATTTGAAGAAATTTTATTGGTGGTCGGGTATGAAACGGGATATCTCCGAGTATGTGACAAAGTGTTTAGTGTGCCAACAAGTAAAAGCTGAACACCAAGTACCTTCAGGATTACTTCAACATATTATGGTGCCCGAGTGGAAATAGGATAGAATTACTATGGATTTTGTTTCTGGATTGCCATTGTCACCGAAAAAGAAAGACTCAATTTGGGTTATAGTTGATCGATTGACTAAGTCGGCTCATTTCATTCCTGTGCGAATGAATTTTTCACTTGACAAGTTAGCTGAATTGTATATTGCTGAGATAGTCCGATTACATGGTGTACCTATGTCTATTATATCTGATAGAGATCCACGATTTACTTCAAGGTTTTGGAAGAAATTACAAGAGGCATTGGGTACTAAATTGAATTTTAGTACAGCATTCCATCCCCAAACCGATGGACAGTCTGAAAGAGTAATTCAAATACTCGAAGACATGTTGAGATGTTGTGTATTGGAATTTGAAGGTAATTGGGAAAGATATTTACCTTTGGTGGAATTTGCTTATAATAATAGTTATCAGTCAAGCATAAAAATGGCACCTTATGAAGCGTTGTATGGACGAAAGTGTCGGACTCCATTATATTGGACTGAACTTAATGAAAATCAATTACATGGAGTCGATTTGGTAAAAGAAACCGAAGAAAAAGTGAAGATAATCCGTGATTGTTTGAAAGCTGCATCGGATCGACAGAAGTCGTATGCGGACTTGAAAAGAAAAGAGATTGAGTTTCAAGTGGGAGATAAAGTATTTTTGAAAGTGTCTCCATGGAAGAAAATTTTGAGATTTGGCCGTAAAGGCAAATTAAGTCCAAGATTTATTGGTCCGTATGAAGTGATAGAAAGAATTGGTCCAGTGGCTTATCGATTGTCTTTACCACCGGAATTGGAAAGAATTCATAATGTGTTTCATGTTTCTATGTTGAGGCGATATCGATCGGACCCATCACATGTGATTTCACCGACTGAAGTGGAAATTCGATCGGATATGACATACGAAGAAGAACCGATTCGAATCTTGACACGAGAAGTGAAACAGTTGAGAAACAAAGAAATTGCTTTAGTGAAAGTGTTATGGCAACGACATGGGGTGGAAGAGGCAACATGGGAAACCGAGGAGGCTATGAGGAAACAGTATCCCAACTTATTCACTGGTAAGATTTTCGGGGACGAAAATCCCTAAGGGGGGAGAATTGTGATAGCCCGAAATAGGGCCTAATCGGAATAGTGGTTTCGTAACCACAAATCCGAAGTGAAATAGTTTAATTTTATAAATTTTTATTAGTTACTGATTGATTGAAATATTGTGTGAAAATATGGATAGGAAATTTTAATGCTTTAGTGCTTAATTGAATTTTTAGGACTAAATTGAGAAAAATGCAAAGTGTGTCTAATTAGTGATTAAATGACTTAATTGAATTATTGCATGAAATTGGAAGTGTTTATGTGGCAATTAGACCATAAATTAGTGTTACAAAAGGGTATTTCTAGAAAAATATCTAAGTAATGGGTCAAGGGCATTTTTGTCCAAATTGGGTAAAAGACAAAATAAAGAGAAAATAAGTGTCCATCTTCTTCAAAAAAATCAGAAGCTTGCTGCCGAAAGTTTCAGGTTACCATAGTTAAGGGTTTTGATTTTCCTAAGCTCAATTGTAAGTGATTTCTTGCCCCGTTTTTAATTATTTTCGTATTTTTATGCTTATTGAAGCTTGAATTTCATGTTTCTACCATTTAATTTAAATGAAATTAAAGTTTAAAAATTGACCCATTCATGATATAATTGTAAATTGATTAGTGATGTTAGATAATGAATGTTTGAAGTGTTAATTACAAGTTTTACTAGATGAATTTCAATGAAAAATGTTGAAAAATGGCTAAATTGTGAAAGATGGTAAAGTGTGCATAAAGTTGTGATTTTGTGAAATTGAGGCCCGTTATGAGCATGAAATATGATTTAGTGAAGTTTGAAATTTAAGAATTTAGAGAATTTTATTTTTACGAGCTTAGGGACAAAAGTGGAATTTTTGAAAAGTTATGGGGAAAAATGTAAATGTGTCAAAATGTTGTGTATGAATTGTATTTGAATGGAATATTGATAAAATGTATTAAATTGTGTTAATATAGATCAAGAAAGAAGAAATAGTGCAAGTGATCGGGGAAAAGAGAAAGTTATCGACTAAATTACAAAAATAGTCGTTTTGCATCCGAGGTAAGTTATATGTAAATAATAGTTATATTTGTATAAATTGTGAATTATATTTGATATGTGAATTAATATTGAATGTGGAAGGAAAGTTGTTCATGAATTATTCAAGTGATAAAGTGTTGAAAATAAAGTGTTAAGTGTAAATTCCCGGTTGAACTTAGGAATAGAATTGGATACAAGTGACATGTCACTAGAGACCAGTGTTACAGTGTTACAGTGAGTCCCGGGTGCTGGGTGATCTAGCATGTGTTGCAGACACCTGACAGCTTGTGTGAGCAGACCCGTGGACATTTCCAGTGTTATTGATCAGTGGTAGCTTCGGCTACATTTCAGTGGTAGCTTTGGCTACATCCAGTGGTAGCTTCGGCTACATATCAGTGGTAGCTTCGGCTACATATCAGTGTGGCACTTATGTGCTAAATCTCTACGTATCCGTGTATATTCCAAGTGTTCAACGGGATTAATAATGAATTAAAGTGAATATGAAATGTTAAGTGTGAAAATGTATATGCAAGTGAATTGGTAAGATTGTGTATGTGTAAGTGATTGAAATTGCTAAGAAATGTTTTGATTAGTTATATGTTAAAAGTGTTAATTATTAATTGAGTAATTATTGTTTACATGTAACTTACTAAGCTATTTATAGCTTACACATCTCTTTCTTTCCTTTGTTTTATAGTGATTTGAACTTGATCGAATAGTGGACCGTCGGAGCTCGTATCACACTATCATAACCATCTCGGTATTATGTGCTTTTCAAAATGTTTAAACTATGGCATGTATAGAGTCTTAATCATTTTGAGCATGTCCAAATGATATGGCTAATGTTAGCTATTGAAGTAGTTATTAAAGAATATGTTTTGGAGTTATGTATGTTTAAATGGTAACTAATTCAAAGAAGCAGTTTCTTTGACAGTAGCAGTGACGTGAATGTGAAAAATCACCATAAATAGTAGAAATGGAATTAGAGGGTGAATGATATATAGAATTAAAGCTTATCAAGTCTATTTTTACATGAAAGAAACGGTGTAGGCAAAGGAATTTTATATTTTGAGATATTTAAATTTTAGTGAGACAGGGTCAGAATGGTTTTTGAAGTCCCCTGTTCTAACTTTAGAAAATCATTATAAATTGTACAGAAATAATTATAGGTCATAATTTATATGTTTAGATTCCTTAGTGAGTCTATTTTCAAAATAAATTAATGGTAACCTTATATGAATTCTGTAAAATTAGATATTTTATTTTTAGCGCCAAGAGGTCAGATCTGTCGAGCTGTGAAATAGGGGATACTTTAATGAATAAACTGTACTAATGTGCTAAGTAAAAAATTCTGAAAATTTTATGGTAAGTAGGAATATGAGTCTAGTTTCACATAAAATTTACGGATTTAAATTTTGAGTTTCGTAACTCAAGTTATAATTAAATTAGTGACAGTTGCGCAGGTGGACAGTGTTGTTATGAACAGTGAATTTAATTTTAAAAGCAAATTTTTATGCTCCGAATCGGTAAGTTAAATTGGATGACATCTCGTACTCGATTCCGGAGACGGTCTCGGGTAAGGGGTGTTACACTCGAAGGGTGGGAAACTTCAAGGAGATCAATCATCATTGGCGGTGCTTAGGGCCGATCCCTAAGGAAGTACTCTAGAAAGTTCTTTTAAGGAATTTTTTTTATTTAATTATTTGGTTTGAAATTTTTTGCTTGACTTCTATTAGTTTTACCCTTTATTTTAATAATGAGTAGACACTTTATATGGGGGAATTAATTTCTAGCTCTACTTAAATTTATGAATAATGTGCTTTGCAAAAGCCTAAAGGCATATTCTAAAGAATGTTTTAGTTTTTTTCCCCTGTTGATATGAATCTATATTATTTATTAAACTTTTTATTGAGTCAATATCGCCCATCAACTAGGTTCTAACTTAGTTAAGGAATTATCAAAAAAATTATTTTATTTGATAAGTTATATGATTATGTGGGTATTTTTATTTTTTATATGTTTATAAATCAATAAAAAAATTATCCATAAATGAGATTTGAATCAAGGATACCATGTATATAAAACTTTTTTTCATTTACCATTTGAACTAAAATAAGTTTTTGTTTTTATATGAAACTTTAATAAGAATATTTGTTATATACATTTTTAATAAGTAGCTATTAATTAGATGAAAACCATTCTTTTTATTATTTATTTTATATTAATTTTAAACATAATTTAAAATTTCTAGTATTATTTAATGTAGATAAAATGAAAATGAAAATGAAAATATATTATATGTTTTCATACAAATCGGATCATTAGAAATTGACAGTCTGAAATCCGTAGAACCATAGTAAACTGGCCTACACAGTCATTCAAAATATGATGGCTAAAGCCCAAATCCAACCGCCTTTGTGTTTCGTGCTGAACACGGCCTTAACCTTCAAATCTCTCTCTAGTACTCAAAATATGACATCTCAATATATGCGTCAATACTTTTTCTTTTATGTATTTTTGGTTCAATACGAACGTAAGCGAGAGCCCAACCGAAATCGAAATCGAAATCGAAGAAGAAGATGGTGTTCATCGCAACGCCTAATTCCAAAACTTTTTCCCTAAATCTAAACCCTAAAACCACCACTCTCCTTTCCCTCCAACAATCCATTCAACTCCGCACCCAAATCCCTATTTCTTACCAACACTTTCTCCTCTCCCCCAACCCCACCTCTTCCCTTCTCCATTCCCCCGATCCCGATTCCGTCCTTCTTTACCAACTCCAAATCACCCCTTACTCTACCTTATTCCTTCATGTTCCCCTCTGTGGTGGCACCCAACCTGGCCCCAGCGGTGCCGCTGTGCCCAAGCCACGCTTAGATTTTCTCAACTCCAAGCCTCCCCCTAACTATGTTGCTGGTTTGGGGCGTGGTGCCACGGGCTTTACCACTCGGTCTGATATCGGTCCCGCCCGTGCTGCTCCTGACTTACCTGACCGGTCCGCTACTACTATTGGTGGTGCTGCAGCGCCCTCTGGGCTTGGCCGTGGCCGCGGAAAGCCTGGTGAAGACGAAGAAGACGATGAAGGTGAGGATAAGGGTTACGATGAAAATCAGAAATTTGATGAATTTGAAGGAAACGACGTGGGTCTTTTCGCCTCCGCGGAGTATGATGAAGATGATAAAGAAGCTGACGCTGTTTGGGAGGCCATCGATAAGAGGATGGATTCAAGGAGGAAAGATAGAAGAGAGGCAAGGCTGAAGGAAGAGATTGAGAAATACCGAGCGTCTAACCCGAAAATTACTGAGCAGTTCGCGGATTTAAAGAGAAAGTTGCATACTTTGTCAGCCGAGGAGTGGGAGAGTATTCCAGAAATTGGGGATTATTCGTTGAGGAATAAGAAAAGGAGGTTCGAGAGTTTCGTGCCAGTCCCAGATACTCTTTTGGAGAAGGCAAGGCAGGAGCAAGAGCATGTTACGGCTTTGGACCCAAAGAGTAGGGCTGCGGGTGGGACGGAAACTCCGTGGGCGCAAACCCCTGTAACGGATTTAACTGCTGTTGGTGAAGGGAGAGGTACTGTCTTGTCTTTGAAGTTAGATAGGTTATCGGATTCTGTTTCAGGTTTAACTGTTGTGGATCCAAAAGGGTATTTGACTGATTTGAAAAGTATGAAGATTACTAGTGATGCTGAGATTTCGGATATTAAGAAGGCCAGGTTGTTGTTGAAAAGTGTTACGCAGACCAATCCCAAACATCCTCCCGGTTGGATTGCGGCTGCAAGGTTGGAGGAAGTGGCTGGGAAGATCCAGACAGCTAGGCAGTTGATTCAGAAAGGGTGTGAGGAGTGTCCCAAGAATGAAGATGTATGGTTGGAGGCTTGTAGGCTTGCGAGCCCGGATGAGGCCAAGGCTGTGATTGCTAAGGGAGTGAAATCAATTCCCAATTCAGTGAAGTTGTGGTTACAGGCTGCTAAATTAGAGCATGATGATGTGAATAAAAGCAGGGTTTTGAGGAGGGGTTTGGAGAACATACCGGATTCTGTGAGGTTATGGAAGGCTGTTGTGGAGCTTGCAAATGAGAAGGATGCAGCGACTTTGCTTGAAAGGGCCGTGGAGTGCTGTCCTTTACATGTGGAGTTGTGGTTAGCACTTGCTAGGTTGAAGGATTATGATAAAGCTAAGAAAGTGCTTAATAGGGCAAGGGAGAAGTTGCCTAAAGAGCCTGCTATATGGATTACAGCTGCGAAGTTGGAGGAGGCTAATGGAAATAATGCTATGGTGGGAAAGATTATTGAGAGGTGTATTAGGGCATTACAAAGAGAAGGATTTGTGATTGATAGGGAGGCTTGGATGAAGGAGGCTGAGGCGGCAGAAAGGGCTGGCTCTGTTGTGACATGCCAGGCAATCATTCGAAATACAATTGGGATTGGAGTGGAGGAAGAGGATAGGAAGAGAACTTGGGTGGCTGATGCTGAAGAATGCAAGAAGCGGGGTTCAATTGAGACTGCTAGAGCTATCTATGCTCACGCTCTTACTGTCTTTTTGACAAAGAAGAGCATTTGGCTGAAAGCAGCTCAGCTGGAGAAGAGTCATGGGACTAGGGAATCTCTTGATGCTCTTCTTCGTAAAGCAGTCACGTACCGGCCACAGGCTGAGGTTCTTTGGCTTATGGGTGCCAAAGAGAAATGGCTTGCTGGGGATGTGCCTGCTGCACGTGCTATCCTTCAAGAAGCATATGCTGCCATACCTAATTCTGAGGAGATATGGCTTGCTGCGTTTAAGCTTGAATTTGAAAACCATGAGCCTGAGAGAGCAAGAATACTCCTTGCCAAGGCTCGAGAAAGAGGAGGCACAGAGAGAGTATGGATGAAATCAGCGATTGTGGAGAGAGAATTGGGGAACACCGAGGAAGAGAGGAGGTTGCTTGATGAAGGATTGAAGCAATTCCCATCATTTTTTAAACTGTGGTTGATGCTTGGGCAGCTCGAGGAAAGGCTTGGTAACTTAGAAAAGGCAAAGGGAGTTTATGAATCAGGTTTAAAGCACTGCCCCAGTTGTATACCTCTATGGGTTTCTCTTGCTATTCTTGAAGAGAAAATGAATGGGATTGCTAAGGCTCGAGCTGTACTCACCTTGGCAAGGAAGAAGAATCCACAACAACCTGAACTCTGGCTTGCTGCCATACGAGCTGAGGCAAGACATGGCTACAAGAAGGAAGCCGATATCTTAATGGCCAAGGCATTACAAGAGTGTCCAAATAGTGGTATATTGTGGGCAGCATCTATTGAGATGGTTCCAAGGCCTCAACGTAAAACCAAGAGCATGGATGCCCTCAAGAAGTGTGATCATGATCCCCATGTCATTGCCGCGGTGGCTAAGCTATTTTGGCATGATAGGAAGGTGGATAAAGCCAGGACTTGGCTAAATAGGGCTGTGACTCTTGCTCCAGATATTGGGGATTTCTGGGCATTGTATTACAAATTTGAACTTCAGCATGGTAGTGAGGAGAACCAGAAAGATGTGATGAAAAGATGTCTTGCTGCAGAACCGAAGCATGGTGAGAATGGCAAGCTATTTC